>NW_028262336.1:43135800-43439700 GCF_047370975.1 Nipponia nippon | reverse complement strand
TTTTCAAGGAAGAAAACAAGAGACACAGCATAGGAATTAGGTGAGGTGAAATTAAAGTAATTTTTCTATGACAAAGCTCTTTGTTTACAGAAATCAAACAAAAATTAACATCACAATGAATTCTTAGTTATGCTGTGCAACATGAGCTATCTCCTTTTGAAGAAAAAAATAGTTTCGTGTAGGAACAATCTGGATGCTTTGTATTACAGCTAAGACAAAAGCTCATTTAAAAACATTTCAGACCAACACATATACAAAAGAAAAACATAGGAAATTCAACCCAAGAAACTCTTATTAGCTATGGGAGAAGCTGAAGTACACTTTTCTCAAACAGTTTGGCCTGTTATTATTTCTGAATGTGGAAGGCCTCCATTGCTTTGGGGAAAAAATGCGGAAGTGGAAAAAAAAAAAAATCTTAACTAAATTTTACAAATCCCCTTGCATAGCTCTTAAGTTCTCAGGTGTCATTAAATTAGGAGCTGATGTTTACTGCCCTATTACTGCCCTGAAAGTACTGAAAAGCTACACTTCTGCATTTCTATGCATGCACCTTTTCAGGCTTCCTAAGTTTAAAATTATACTATATTACTGTCATGAAAGACTCTAGTAAACACATGGAGAACATGAAGCCTCACATTTTGCCAAAGAGAGAAATTATACCATGAAACATATTTGGCTTTCATAACATATGCTTACATTCAATCCTGGGGCAGGAGGAGGAAAAAAAAAAAAAAGGGATAAAATCCACTCCCTAACAATAGCAATACCAAACAAAACCACTGCCAAGTCCGTCTTTATATTCACTCTACATCAGTACCTGTTTCCTAGCCCACAGGCTCTGTTTCCAGGCAACTCATGTATGCTTACCTCTTTCACATTACTCATACACTGCAAACTTTCCAGTGCATTAACCTGCAATCTTCCTTCTTTCTGTAAAACCACTTACAGTCCTTACATGCTTGCAACAATCACTTTCTCTGGCATATATTTGTCAAAAAATAATCCTTTTAGGACTTTAGCTAGGTTGCCTAGCTCGTACTTTAATTCTGTTTTTCACCTGCCACATCCAAGAACACTTTCCTGCCATAGAGCTACTAGTCACAAGGCTATCTTAATTATGTTAATCACTCTCTCCCAGCTAATACAATTAACTATAATTAGCTGATCCCTGTCTTCCTATACTTTGTTCCCCCAGGGGGATTAGGAGTTATTAAACTAGATGAATACCCAATCCCTCTCGCATGATTGTCTCCCAGGAAGAGCCCTAGAGCAGAAAGGCAGGCGATGCATCGCCCACGCTCTTGCCTGACCAGCCTGAATGAGCAGCAGAAGTCCCTTGAAGAGGCATTGACTGAAAATGTGTCTTCCATTATAATCACCTTACATGGAGGATGGAAGTCATGGCATGGCAGTCTGCCTAATCATTAAAAAATATTTTAAGTCTGCTGTGGATTTTGCTGGAGTATTAAGACGGTGTTTGTCATAAGCGCTGCTGCAGAGGCACATACTACAGCTACCGCTGCACAGTTCTTTCTATTCATACTGGAGCTGAAACTACCCCTTACATGTATGGAGCTGATTGTCTACTGCCTGGCATGCAGTGTAGTTATGTACAGTTAGATGAGTCACAAAACTGCAGTCATTTACAGTAAATGAGTTGCAAAAGAATCATGTCCCATCTGGCATTATCATTCTGTCGCTATTTTGCATTGTAGCTGCTAGTGACCACAATGCTAAAGCAATCTTCAGAGATCTCATATGATATTTCTCAAAACTACTGTCATCACCCATTGCACAGAAACATTTCTCACCAGCTAGATGTTCCAAGTGTTTTGAACAGGTTTTTTGATGCAGATGTGTAAGATCTACAGAGGATGCAAATATATTTTAAAAAGTATATTGAAAAGGGAATTTGGCTGCTCTGCATGACCTGGAAATACATGATGCAGCAGCACAATAATGCTTTTTGAAAGCCTGGTATATTGGAACAAGGAAAACAGGTGAGTGTTTCTCAAAAGCATGCTTATCACCACTGAAAAGAGATACCTGCAACTAGCTGACAAATAGAAGAAAATCAGTAAAAGTACTATTAAAGAGGGAAATATAAAACAGTAAATGTAAAAAAATACATGTCAGGAGCAATCCTCAATTAGCAGGATAATGGGAGATGACAGAATAGCCTCTTCCAGCTTAAGCTCCTCAGGCTGTTACTGATACTGTTCCTCATTTCCTGCCATTTTTAGACTCAATGCAAGTGCATGTACAAATGATCAGAGTGATACAGTGCCAGATTTGAAAGCGTACATCTGCTTACCCCATCCTGAGTCATATTCTTCGCATACTTTACCATTCCGTTAATTTTTACTGTTGTGACTGTAAATTCATGCTGCTGACAGTGAAAATTGTAAATGGCCATGCTCCAGGGACAGAGAAGCTGTTCATACGGCTCAGCCTCAGGGAGGAATTTCAAACTGAAATCACGAACTGATTTGAATACCTACTGCCATAACTCATTTGTGTATTTAATGACAATAAAGAAGACACCTGTGACCCCTGTGAACGTGACTTCAGGGAGAAGTGACAGTTTCAGGTCCATAGTTTACATGTTTCAAGGCACATGTATTGCAAATTTAAACGTTTCTTATGTACAGCTTTACAGTATTTGGGGGGAGGGTGAGGAGAAAGTACATAGAATGAGAACACAGCAAGAGACAGAAAAGATCAGCAGGTCATCCAGTGGTAAGGGTGAATCAAGCAGAGTTAAACCTTTGAGATTGCCCAGAGGTGAATTAAGAGCCTAGAACATTTGCTGAATATATGTCTGTCTGTCTGTCTGCATATGTTTCTGTGTTGTGCTCAAAATCTTGTTTCTTGGCAAAGAGGAAATGCACTTTCTATAAGGCCAGGGATTTATTGTTGTTGTAATTGATGCTTTAATAGTCTAATCCAAGAATCACTAATAATCCAGATCTATTTTTTATAGAAAAAGAGAGAATCCTTCAATACAGAAAAAATCTCAGTAATGACACAGTTAAAATTTTTTTACACATACTTAGTTTCTACCTTTTTCCTGGTGTAATGCTCACCCTTCCACTGCTCTTCTGGATGCTAATGTTGGTGGTTTCACTCTGATGGTGGTGGTAGGGTGTTATAGGGAGTTGTTGGCACCTGGAGTCCTTTGCTAGTAGGAATTTGATGTCCATCTTGATGGTTTCTTCTTCCTCACACTAGGGATCCACATGGGGTCATATTTATGTGTTTGCCAACATGCTTTTACATCTTGCTATTTCTTCATTGGCCCGTGTATCCACATTACATTCAGATTCATTATATGGTGCATTTTGCATAAATTGGATAATTCTTTTTTACTCTCTTATTTATCCTGAAAATTGTTTTCGTCCTGCTTCAGGTCTGCATTTCTTTAACTGACCATTGGTGAGTTTATAGCTGTGGGGCTGCCAGTGCCAAAACAGTGGCCCTTCTCCTGTCATCCCATACCTGTACCCCGCTATGCCACATCCTGTGCCTCCACTTCTTAAGCCTCTACAATTGTACCTGGTCTTTATTTCTCTGAACTCCTGCTTTATACTAGCCATATAAAACCATGGCACCATAAGCAGAAGTAAAACAAATTAACCATAGCCACTTGAGAATGAGACAAAGCTGCAGGCAGGTCAATAAAGGTTTGCATATTACAGGGCTAAAGGGTTACAGTGTGTGATATAAAGATGTTCATTGTTGCTTTTACACTACATGTATAGATATATGTAAGCCTTTGTGTATATACATATATCTATACACACACACATATATGTATACTAAAACTGTTTTCTGCATTGTGTTTTTGCAGACTTGCAAGTGGATGTTTTTGGAAGATCGAGACACAAAGTTTTACATTCACATTTTTTACATGGCTTCAGTGTGACAAGCATATTCCAGAAAATAGTTCCTTCCATATTTCTATGGGGAAATTCCCCCTTGTTCCAAATTCTTGACACTTAAGTTATAATTGCTGGGGTTGCATTGCATTTTGGTTGAATTGTCACAGGCAGACCTAATGGAATTAGCATTAATGCATTCTAGCTCATACCACATGATAGACCACTTCTGAATTTGGCTGAAAGTATTTTTATCTAACCTGTAAATTTAATTTTTTCTGAAGAGCAAAGTACATTAATCTTAACTTTCTGGGGAAACATACATACACAGATGAACTTTAGAAATAAACATCTAATTAACATCTTACCTTTTTAATATGTGTCTGAGAAATGAATCTACTGTAAGACACGGTGTAGTTTCAGTATGACTTACTGTTTTCACTGCTAGCCAAAAATACTGTGACACAATGAAAATAGAATTTGGCATTAAAGCACAGCCTTGTTATATAGCAAGGTATGCTGAAAGTGTCGGAGCCTTTGAGTGTCAGCGTGATTAATGATACAGAGCAGAACAGTAACAAGATGAGTCATAAATGGGACACCTGTGAGCGGGTGGAAGTTACTCAGCGATTAGGGGCACAAGGGACATAGCAGGAAGAAAGAAATACTAGAATGGAGGAAAAGTGGAAAAAATTTAATTTAAAGAAGTAACTCTGGAAGCAGGGGGAGTCAGGACTTAACAGAACTCTAAAAGGTAGCCTGGGAGAAATTACTTACAATAGATGTGTCAGAACAGAAAGAGGATGTGGAGGAGGCACCTCTCCTCTAATACAAGGCTACAGACATATATCTTTTGACTTTTCATTTGTGCCCTCCAAAGAAGTAACTTTGCTTTCAGGTTTGTCTGCAGAGATATGAACACTCCTCAGCCTTATTTCAGATGAAAGGAGCCAATTTAGCGAAGAGTACTCATTAAAATGTCTAAAGCTAATCTGGCTTCTTTAGACTGAAATACATTCATAAAATATTTATAGAAGTAGTGGAGGCAGCTGATTGAAGGAGGTAGTAGCAACCAGCATGCAACAGGCTGAGGAGCTGCCAGAAGCCTCATAGCCAGTGCCAGAAGAGGATGCGTTTGTCAATGACTGTCTTGCAGAAAGTTGTCCTGGTACCAAGGGTAGAGGAGATTTCTAATATGCAGTATTAGAAGTAGCTAATGGGTAGCTAACTACAGTACCCATCCCTGGAGAGCAAGAACTATACGAAAATCAATGTTGAATAAAGGTAAATAGTAGAAAGGAAGAAAAAAACAAACAAAAAACCCTCAAGCAACTAAAAAAAAAAACCCAACAAAACGAAAACCAGAAAGAGACAAAGTGTATCAGCAATTCTCCTCTGTATGGAAATCAAACCACTACTAGGAAGTCTGGAAAATCCTACTCTATATACAGGCATGTACATACATCAGTGGAAATGAATCATTCTGTGACCAATGAAAATAAGGAAAGCTGCAATGGATTGTAATGTGGATTTCCTGACGTATAGAAAATTTTAAGTATAGGCTGCGACTTTTCCATCCATACAGGTGCTCACAAGACTCCACCTCTTTTGTCAATTTTATTTGAAATTGGAGAGCTAAGGGGAAAAACTCACTGAAGATCACTTCATTGTAATTCTACATAAATGCTTGTATTCACTGGAAAAATTAGACTGTGATAGCAGTATGAATGCTGATGGGTGTTGAGCATGAGTATGGTACATATATATGTATAGATGTAGTTATAGATATATACAACTATTCAAAAATATCCCTATATAAATATGCATGTGTATTAAATTGCATAGTTTATATACTTAATTTTAATATCATAGAGTTTTACTCAGTACCTTCTGGCACAAAAATCAATGCTTACAAAGTACTCTAAATCTTCAAACTACAACTGCTAGAGCAGTAGAGTATTATGGAGAAATATTTTGTATAAAAAAACACTGTAAGAAAAATTATTTAATGTATTTTAATCTGTTTTATTAGATAACAAATGAGTAAAAGTTATTGATGGAACCTAAAGGAATTAATCATCATTCTTACTCTTTTCCTCTTCATTGGGATTCTTGCGCTATATCTTTCTGCTTAGCTTTGTTTGTGCTACGTGGTCTGCAAATAAGATTTATAAGAATCTAAAACTTGCAACATTTCTTAAGGCAGAGGACATAATGAGTGAGTATTTGTACATAGAACAAGTCTTCAACTGTAATCCTAGCCAAGGGAAACAGATAACCTGTTAAGAAATCTCCTGTACTGAGGTCCTCAGTAGAGGAGGATCAGGTTGGGAAACATTTAAATAAACTGGACAGACATAAGTCCATAGCCATGATGGGATGCTCCCACAAGTGTTGAGGGAGCTTGTCAAGGTCATTGCAAAGCTACTCCTGATTATTGTTGTTTTCAGAAATCTGCAGTGTCTTCATTTTATTCTTGTTTTCAAAACTCTGGAATTCACATGATAACTCAAAACACCGTGAATAACTGTGAATAACTATGAATTAGTTAATCTTTAGGACAAAAGTCATCATATAGAAATCTCACTCTCCCAGTAAGAAGAAAAGGGGCAGTAAAGGAGAAAGTCCAACTCACACGTAAACTATACTGAGTCTGACTTGTTAAACTAATATGTATCATCCATGCAAATATACATGCATATTCCTTGTTGCAAAACACCATACTGATTTCTTCAGTTTTACTGTAGTACGTAGGCATATCTTTATACATCTTTCATGAAAAATTGGGACTTAATCTTCTCCCATCGATATCTGAATTAGTTTTAGTCTCCTGTATTTTGTTTATTAATGACAGTTGTTATAATTTTATTTCATTGTATTATACCAGTTTTGTATTTCTCTTCATTTAAAAAAAAAAAAATCAGTGTAGTGATCTCAACTTACAGAAGTAGATTTTTTTTAGCTTCTAGTGATCTAAGGAGTTCTCTCCTCCTGTTCATTATTAGGACAGCTGGCAAGAGCTGCATGCAGCATTTTTTGTTTTTTGAAATAGGTTCCAGGTAGAAACATTTGCAGCTGGAGATGGGACAGACTACTTACCCCTTAAAATTATTTCTCCATTTGTTATAACACAGTTTGAGTTCATTGAGTTGTGTCTCCAGTTTTGGTTTGAGCAGGGAATGATTTTGAAGCTTTTAATTGGTCTAATTTTTCTTTGTTTTACCTGGCTACATTCTGCTTTATCCTATCCACTAATAATCTTATCTTTCTTTCTATTTTATTGTGGCAATTAATTACAAACAAAGAATTAAATTCAAATGCAGCATATATAAATTACATATAGTCATTACTTTAATACATATTTATACTCATATAATTAATAATAATTACAAACAGTAATTTAAAATCCTAAATAATGTATGACAATTTCCTTATAGTGTGAACTCATAATGTAACATTTCTTCAGCATTTCTGTCTTCAAATTCATCAGCATGCTTAAAGTTCAGCACATAATTTGCTGATTCATAGCTTTTGAACATGCTTTGCTCTCTTTTTTCATTTTTCTCCTTCTCATCCACGCACATGGAGTATGATCTCATCAAAGAAATGTAAGAAGATCAGCACTTCTGTATGTGAAAGAAAACTCGCAGATAGTTAAACTTAATAGAAACAACAAAGTTACTTTATGGTGAAATGTAACCCATGATATCATATTACATAGAACAGCCTGGTTGCTGCTACCCAATAATGCACTGTTTTATCTAATTTGGGGATTTTTGTTTCCAATGTCAAAAATTTGACATTATTATTACTAAAAGTCATTAGAAAAGAAAAAGAAGAAAAAGAAAAAGAAAAAGAAAAAGAAAAAGAAAAAGAAAAAGAAAAAGAAAAAGAAAAAGAAAAAGAAAAAGAAAAAGAAAAAGAAAAAGAAGAAGAAAAAGAAGAAGAAAAAAAGAAAAAGAAAAAGAAAAAGAAAAAGAAAAAGAATAAGAAAAAGAAGAAGAAAAAGAAAAAGAAAAAGAAAAACAAAAAGAAGAAGAAAAAGAAAAAGAAAAAAAAAAAGAAAAAGAAAAGGAAAAAAAAAAAAAAAAAGAAAAAAAAAAAGAAAAAGAAAAAGAAAAAAAAAGAAAAAACAGAAAAAAAAAAGAAAAAAGAAAAAGATGGTCTTGACAGGAGAGACAGGATATTTCTGTATTACTTATAGTGGTCTGGAATACTGGTGCAGCACATATTCTCAATCTCGCTCATGTTTATAGTCTCTTCAGTTACAGAAGAGATACTGTATACATTAATTCCCTAGAATTTCCTAGAAGTTAGACATTTGAAGTCTGTTAGAAAAAGGTGGAGACATAAGTGATCTTCACTGAAGTTTACTGGTATCATACTCTCTCTACCTTGAAGCTGTTTATTTATTTGCTTCTACCATGCCTTTACAAAGGAAGAAAAAAAATCTCTCAAACTTACTTTAAAATTTTCCGTAGGAATTGCTGCCTTTCAACTCGGTGTCACAAGTCAACTTGATGAGCCTTCTGTTATGAAAAGAGAGAGACTCTACTCATTAAACTAGTGCTTTAAACTGCCTAATTCTTGTCTTACTTTTTATTATATTGGGGTTTGGAAAAGCAAATTATGTGCTATTATGATGAAGTTTTGATCTATAATTCTTCAGCAAGTGTCTAGACTTAAATAACTTAGGTCAAAAGGGAGCAGTAATCTTAATGACTTTCATTCTGAATAGCCTTTCTGAAAGGACTGGATGTTGAATATGTTATTAGACCCTTGAAACGATCAATATTTTCTAAATGTTGTCAAGGTAGAAAGTTAAAAGAATGAGTTGTGGGGAATTCCTTAAATACTATTTGTTATCTCTAAAGAATAGCTTTCAGGATTTTATAAACAGATATATCCATTGACATGCATACCTGAGAAACTTTAATCTTAGGGAGAGTGATTGGTAGAGGTGAGGAAAGAGGAACCTTAAAGAAATGCTGCGACAGAATGGTAAATGGGATTGTACATGGAAGAGAAATGGTGCATGCAATACTCTGGAAATCCTGCACTTGCCAACAATAATCCAGTTTCGCTCAATGATTTCTAGAATTATTAAATCAGTGCTCCAGCTCCCAGATTTTGGAGAATTTTCCTAAGAGAATATTCAAAAAAAGGACTTGGCAACTAACTTATGACTTAGAACAAAGCTGGCTGTCTAAACATAAAAATCCAGTTAAAATTACAGTGAGAGTCCAGAACACAGGTGTTTTTCTTAAGCCTCTGAGGATTTAGCATTTACATAACACACTTAATGTTCTCTCAACACCAACAGTGTTGGCCATGTCACAAGATTGAGCTGTTATTTTCTGCTAGTGACAGTGGTGACAGCATTCATCTGGGAGTATGCATGTTGATTTCCTTTCTGGCATACCTGGCCCTCATCCATAACAGCGGGGTGGGGGTGAGCTTCACATCTCTTGCTGAAACCGTGTCACTATGATTAATTTATCCAATGAGAGGAAGCCTGCAGAGGGAGCATGAGTGTGTGCCCTGGAAATACCAAGTTCTGGAACAAGGAGTTCCAAAACCTCTTTTACAAGAGTTGCTACAGCCAAAGGGACATTTTTTAAGTTTGCTGTTGTAAATGCCTTTGTAAGAAATGAAAAGATTAGATGGTGTCAGCAGCCTTCTCTCTCTTCTCCACCATTTTGTGGATCTTCCTATGCAGTGAAAAGTTCACACACACCTATGAGTCGCAAGCAGATAAAAGTTAATCTTGAAAAATCTCAAATAAGGTCTTCACCTTCTATGCTCATTAAAGCTATCTGTGTGCTCTTTGCAGAAGTGTGATCCTAGATGCAGCTGGACACTGACAAGGCCTGTAAGATCCTTACTGCCCTGGGCTGCTCTACATGGGCAAGGGAGCCAGGAGCTGAGGGTGACAGCAAGGCAAGCACAGGCAGGGCAGGAACACCAGCAAGGACTGCCATCTTGCAGGACCTGAGCAAGATGAGGTCCAGGGATGGTAACCAGGGCCAGCCATGGGTCCAGTGACTGCCAAGCAAGTCCATACTGAGGACAACCCAGAAAGTCACATCAGCAGATTAAGATTCGGACCACCAAGAACAAGTAAAGTTACAGAATAACTCCGGCAAAGAGCAAGGACAACTGGACCATTAAATCGTACAAATACTTATGACTCACCTTCCTTGTATGCATTTAATTCTGGAGAGTGATGAAGCAGAAAATAATAGGATTAATAATAAATAATAAAATTAAAGCTTTAACTGCTAATTATTAATATAAATTAATAATTACTAATGATTAATATTATTAATAGGGTAATATTAGAAATGAAATAATAGAGAAATAACAAAATTCCCCAAACTGGAGATTCCACATGATTTTCAAAGTAACTGTTCCCATAATTAACTTTATAGTCATTTAGGAAAGCTGATCTCAAGTTTAGGTTCTAGTCTTTATGTTACTCACAAATAGATATTTGTAGTGATTTTAATTATTCATAATCGTGAGTCATCATTTATGCAAACAAGTTTTTAAGCCTGTGGTTCCTTTGGGCACTTCTTGTAATGTCTTCTCTAAGAATTCATAATTTGCTATCAATGCTTTAGCTCTGGCATATTTTTATTTCTGTAGCCACACTGTATAGTCTGATGACCTAATTGTATAACTGGGAAGCAAGAATAAAGCTTGAGCAAAGCACAACCAATATGCAAATAGTCATGCAAAACATGCAATTTTTCTATGTTGATTGTAACATCCTCTTTATCCAAGTTTATGCACTTTGCTGTGCACCTGTTTTCTATGACCCAAGGTCTTTAGTGCTTTAGCTAGAGTACTTTTGTCACCTGAAGCGTTGACGTTTCTGCTAATTGGTTTTTGTGTTTACTTCCCCTGAAGTACTTAAGAAAGGGTCTGTATTGTCCCTCTTGAAGTAGTGAGGAAATATTTCAGTATTAAGCTTTATTACATTTCTAGCTCCTTCCTTAGTATTTCCTCTTTACCACCTGCATGGCTTCTTATTGTTTGTTCTCTTTGCCTCTTAATTTAAGCTTGCTAATCATCTGTTAATGCAGTTTCAGTGAAACATCCCTTGCATGAAACCTCATCAGCTACCTCATTACCAAATCTTATTGAAGTCACTCCACCTATTATCACCTGGCCAAATTTCCATTATGTTTTGTCATTGAGAATGTAGCAAGGAGAGATTAAGTTACATGAACACTAATAGGAAACAGAAAAAAATAATTTAATTTAACTTAACCTTCGTACAATAAATAAATGTTTCACCACTTTAAAAAATAGACTTCAGCTTAAATTACACTTAACAAAGGCTTCTGTTTACTTGCCAGTGTATCTGGATATGACATTCAGCTACTATTAATGCATGCAGCTGCCAAATTAAGTACGTGTAATGAAGTATTCAGAAAGACTAACCACTCAAAACAATTGCTGGCATTAGAGGATATAAGACAAATATGCAATTTAGTAATGATAAGACTTATTAGCATTTTAGATCTTGGGTTAATGTTTATTTGATCTTCTCATCTTACACTGAGGCAGGAAATAAGCATCCTATAAAGAAAAGGCACAGGTCATGGGGTCAGCATGTAAAACTGTCAACTTTAAAGAGTTTTATAATTCTCCCTGTATAAGACTATTTTTTCCTATAGGTATAGCTAAGTAAAATCCTTAGAACAGCTGTGAGCCTATTCTTACTTAAAGATAAAATTTGCACTGCAGATGTTAAGTAATAGTCAAATGAAAATTTCATGGACTTTGTAACATTTTTAAGAGATTAATTTTCTCCTTCCTCAGATTTATTAATTAGAAGAAATATGATCATTTATCATACATTAATGGACATACTTTCGAAGAAATTCAACTGGAATACTAAGCAATAGGGAAAGTGACGTGAGTACAAGAACTTCGCCTTTACAATCTAATCCATGCCTTGTAGGAAGGAACTGCAATTAACATAAGATTTAATCTCTAAACAACGTATTGCTCATGAGGCTGTCAACTGATTGCTGTGGTGAGTGGATCCATTTGTTTGCTTCCTCTGCAGAAGCTGAGCAAGCTTTCCATACTGCACTTTGCCAGTGTGTTTATCACACTCCAGAAGCAGGGACACCCAACAGAGCAGAAGGAAAGTTCAGTTTCCATGGTGGCAGCAGTTTTGGCCCTTTCTTTTTAGCATACTGATAAGTGTAAAATCTCTGTGAGGTTTTGATGTCAGAATTGAAACTCATTGAATTCCTCAACATGCCAGTAAAAGAAGAGAGTATTTCTTTAAATGTTTGCTGAGTTGAGCAAGTTTTCCTTAGAGAAGGACCAGTGTACAAAAATTACATAAACCAAAAATAGTGAAATATCTCATATTCCTAAATTTCAAAGTGATTGCTTAGATTATGGGGCCAGAATTGAACTTCAAGTCATTCTAATCTGATATCATATGTAATTCAGGGTGTAGAATGTTTTTATTATTCTTGTATGAAGGCCAGTAACTTCTAAGTGCAAAGCCTGTAATCCTACGTGTTTATAGTTCATATAAAATATATATTTCTTTGAGTTCTGTATAAGGTTCATGTGTAAAGTTCATTCTCATGTGGTCTATATAGTTGTCATGCATATCCTTATTCAGATGGGGATCTACAATATCATCTTCCATCAAGACAAATAATCTTGAGTTGCAAACCAGAGAATTTATCTCTTCATGCTAGTTTGTTTTGATGGCTAATCATATGCGCAGTTAAAATGTTTTTTTCCTCATTTGAATATGACTTTGAATCATTAATTTTGTTATGCTTTTCTCAACTATATCAGCAAGTTCTTTAGAATAGAAATATTTTCATATGGTGAAGAAGACTTGCTCCATCTCTACAAGGCCTTAGAGCTAAATGAATAGAGCTTCTAAAATCTATCTTTACAATAACGGCATTTTTTGTAGCCCTTTAATTTGTGGTTCTTTTCTTCTTATTCTCCATTGTTTTCTAAATATGTTTCTTATAACCAAATTTCCTTTATGTCCTATCAGTGTTTTTAAAAATGGTAAAAATAACTTTCTTCTCTTTATTATAGTTCTGTTTATACTCCAGAATACCTTATATCCTTGAGTGGTCTGTGTTCTTGCTGTGCCATATCCACATTGCAGATCAGTATTGTGTCCTCCTTTATGAATTATATCTGAAGTAATTTTTTTTAAATTTACTTTTACATCAGTAGTTCAGATTTTAAAATATTGTCAAAATTAATATTAACACTTAACAAAGCTCCTTGGATATATCCTATTTATTAATTCTTACTGAACACTACTTTTTACTGTCTGCCAGTTAGTCAGTTCTTAATCCCTTTTTCAAGGCATTGTCAAAATTACGTGCTAATTTTTAAAATCTGTGCAACGTTAAGTCATGCCTTTGTAATGTGTAAGTATATTACATCTCCAGTTACCTTGTCAGTCAAACTTGTGATCTCGTCAAAAAATTAAATTAGTTTTGTTTCATAAGACGTGTCCTCCATAACATGATATTGATTGCCTTTATATTCCTCTTAATTTAATTATATATTGATTGAAACACATGTCAGCTTTCCATTCTTTTGCTCAAGGATGATAACATGGTAGTCAACTTATACTTTAGGTGGGTCATCCTGCTGTCTCCATGAGCACACTATTAACTCCCTTCTTATCTTCAGAACTGACACCTCTATTCTATTATTGATTAAAAATAAATTGCAGGAAGCTGAAAGAATCCCATCCAAATCTTTAAAACTCTATGATTCAGGTTATCTGCTAATTTAAGGAGGTCTTTAGAAAGAGAGGAAACAAATGTGAAGAGTGCCATTCAGATTACCGGTTTCCCTTGCTTAAACGATGTGATATTATGGACTTTGGTCTGGTTTCTTTCTTTCAAAGATAGCATCGGGTTTATGAACAAAGCATGATCACAGGATCTCTGTTACCTTTAGCACAGCAGGCGTTTCCAATGTTCAGAGTTTCTAGGCATGTGTTTCCAGCTGGTCTCGGCTCTCCCTCTTACTTTCCTGTGAGGGACACACTACAAATGCTTCTCTAGAGTACGTGTTTTCAATTTCTGTTACACAGAAATACACTTGAAATCCATACAATATTCAAAACCTTGTTATTGACAACATGAATTATTTTCTCTAGATAGTTCTTGCTCAGATCATCCTGTAACCAATATTTTGGATGGGGCTTCCAATGTTCTGGCCAACTGACTCCATGAGGCAGCAAAACTTCCTCCTTCAGGTTGGCTATATGAAAAGTAATACCTCTTCCCAGCAGCTCCTGGACTGTCACCACTGAGAGAGAGAAAGGGAGAGAGAGAGAATGAGAGACTGAGCATAGTTGGTTTGGTCTGAAAGAGTTTAGATCTGCTTTCTTTCTTTACAGACTCTCCCTACTCTTTGATCATATCTCCCTAACTGTAACTGTAACATAATTTTAACTGTTATGTCCTTAAGGCAGCTAAGCATATCGGAAGGAGAAAGGCTCAAATGTCAACAGGAGCAACAAAGCTATCTATAAGTATCATACCTGATACATTAAAAAAACGTGGGCTTATGAATAAACCAGTATGTTCCTGAGGATGTAACTATCTATCTTATATTAGAAATGTATCTATTCATCACTTATTTTTCTGTATGTCACTATAAGGAATGCTATCCCATCAAGGGAATGATAATATATCACTTTTCCATCTAAAGAGTTTGTAGCGGATCACCTCTCACCCAGCCCAAGCAAAAAGATATTTAAAGTTACGAGCAAAAAACCTGAAACTGATAGTGAAAATGTGGTAAGCAGGCAAAAGGAGTGCCCTAAAACAATGGAAATGGAAGATGGCAAGTTCTGATTGCATAGTGATAGTGTTGATGCTACTTAAAACATTTTAAACCTATCAGACAAAAAGTCTTCCAGAAATTTCCTTGTCAAATTAATATAAAAAAATAGAAAAAAAATTATCATTGGACATGAAATTAATTCCAGAAAATTGTTTGAAGATTCATTATAAGTAGATACGTCAGTATTCTTCTAGCTACGCTTCTACAGAGTTGCCACAATACTGTGGGTTTTAGTTTCAAAAATCAGTTGAGGTTAATATTGTAATTTCTGCATAGTGTTTGTACTCATCAGAGCACCACTTGGTGGTGCTCATCCATTTAACAGTTGCATTACAAATGGCACTAGCACTAAGGAAAAAAAAAAAACATCCAAAGCATGCAGTCTTGGTAAAGGACATATTTTAGCCCTAAGAGTGCCCATACTTTTTAAGTTTTGCCACTGCATTAATCCTCCATTTCCATGCCACATTAAAAAATATTCACTTCATGTCTGTTTTTAAAAACCAGTTGGTGTGAAAGCTTAAGTTTACTAAGTACTTTCCCCCAAAATCATTGGTTACCCTCCAAAATTTACATTATTCTAGAGAGCAGAGCATGTATCATCTAGCTGAGAAAAATATTAAAATGTGCTCCAGCCATACTGCTTAGTTTTCTGTCTTAATGAAATAAGAAAGTGTGAGCCACTGAAATTAATTCTTTCATCAGGATTATTGTGTCGTTCACAGCTCTGAATATGAATAGATGTGAGATCAATAAGCTTTCACCATTTATAGCCCTTAAAATCTATATCCAGATCTCAGAAATCAGAGTGTAATACCACAGAATAAAACTGCTCGATAAGAAACATGCTGGGGACAGTATCTGAAGAGCACAGAAAGAAAGTTAGACCAAATTTCTGGTAATATAAGATTAATAAAAATAATAAACCTTTAGCTCTGATAGGGACGAATTACACTGGGCTACTTTCAGAGGCTTTCTGGTGAGTAAGGTGACTTTTGCCAATGTTTTACTTGCCTTTCAGAGTGACCTAGATTGGCTAGAAGTGATCCTGCTCTCCAGCTAGCAAAACTGTCCTATCACAGAAGCAACTGCTCCTGGCTCCCAGCTCCCATTAAATTCAAAATGCAGAGGGAGACCCTGGTCCTTACAGAATTTTGCCCTGTGAGAGGAGCTCATAGCTCCTGTTACGTGGAAACTCAGTAGGAACTGGGAGACACCAGGCAATGAAGATGCCCTTGGCCACAGTCCTTGTATTTTGGAACCACACCTTACAGGTCTCCTGTGCTTTGAGCAAGGAAAAATGTTAATTTACACATTCACTGATAGTAAACAAAAGATGATACAAATTAAATTAGAACGGAACTAAAATGGAGCCTTAGAAAGAAAAGCATTAAATGAAGAAACCAGCACTACTTCAGGTGCAATCTTGTGAAGCTGAGTGATTCATTGCCTCAGAAGTTTAAAGGAATGAGAAATGTAGGTGGATTTTAAAATGGACTAAATAAGCATCAATTGATTTAGTGAGTATCAATTACTTCTGAGAAATATGCAAGCTGAGAAACGTAATAATATCTTATATTTGAGAAGAGACAACTTATTAACTTGCAGAGACAAATAAAAGAACAATTTTATGCCATGTTTATTGGTGTGCAATTAACTGGGATGCTTTTGACACCTTTCTTTAATGCAGCAAGTATTGGTTCTTATAATACAATACTCGGCCTCATTTATGGATTACTCTACCATTTCTTGTGAGGCACCACAACTGCAGTTTGCTTCTCAGAGTTTATCTTGATGACATAGTTAATCTTCATTTCACTCCTCATTTGGGATCCATCCACACATAAGAATCCTAGAGTAAAGTAAATGGGTCACAACAACCCCATGCAATGCTACAGGCTGGGGGAGGAGTGGCTGGAGAGCTGCTCAGTGGAAAAGGACCTGCGGGTGTTGGTTGACAGCCAGCTGAATATGAGCCAGCAGTGTGCCCAGGTGGCCAAAAAGGCCAATAGCATCCTGGCTTGTATCAGGAATAGTGTGGCCAGCAGGACTAGGGAAGTGATCGTCCCCCTGTACTCAGCACTGGTGAGGCCGTACCTTGAATACTGTGTTCAGTTTTGGGCCCCTCACTATAAGGACATTGAGGTGCTGGAGCGTGTCCAAAGAAAGGCAACGAAGCTGGTGAAGGGTCTAAAGAACAAGTCATATGAGGAGTGGCTGAGGGAGTTGGGTTGTTTAGTCTGGAGAAGAGGAGGCTGAGGGGAGACCTTATTGCTCCCTACATGTACCTGAAAGGAGGTTGTAGCAAGGTGGGGGTCGGTCTTTTCTGCCAAGTAACAAGTGATAGGACAAGAGGAAATGGCATCAAGTTGCATCAGGGCAGGTTTAGGTTGGATATACTCTAAAAGGATAGTCAAGCATTGGAACAGCCTGCCCAGGGAAGTGGTTGAGTCCCCACCCCTGGAGGTATTTAAAGGATGTGTAGATGTAGTGCTTAGGGACATGGTTTAGTGGTGGACTTGTCAGTGCTAGGTTAACGGTTGGACTTGATCCTAAAGGGCTTTTCCAATGTAAGTGATTCTAAGATTCTATTATTCTATGATTCTATGATTCTAGATCTATTTTCTTTCCTTTGTCAGTTCACTGGGGAATGTACTTACCAGCTCAAGCTATCACAAGTCATCGGTGGCTAAAATTGAATGTATATATATTTTTTTTTAACTTACTGCTATTCAGAAAGTTGTTAAACTGCATCACAATGAACTCAGACATTTCCATGGGTTTTCATGCCATGATCCTTCCCTTCCTCTGTGAGGATGATTTCCTGCTGTGTCTTTGTCTCCTGCTGTTTTATAGACATGGTTATTCTAGCACTTCTTGAAGTGTTGGAAAAGGGACAGCATTTTGAACAAAACAGTTAAAATTACAAATAATCATATCACCAAAAGCAAACTCATGAGAAACCAGTTCCTTTCACACCTTAAACAACCAATCTTTTTCTGACGGAAATGTATTTTTGCCATGTTAACAGCATCTCTTTAAAGTTCCTTTTAATTGCTGGAGTATCCTTTTGATTTGAGTTACAGGCTACATATCATATTACAGGGGCAATATTTGTTTTCTTTCTTATTAATCATTATCCAAATTCTCTGTCAGGTATTTAAACAATATGTATTTCCTCTAATCTGTGAACACAAGCTAAACATATTTATTTATTAACTGGTAGGCTGATCCAATAATGAGGTAGTTCCATCTGCTTCAGGTTTGGGTAGACTTATGGTTGTCATCTGTGACAGCTCAATTCTGTGTGTTAATTGCTTTAGAATTTTGCAGCAATGCAGTTCCGTCCTTCCATTTTCCTTAACAAGGTTGATAGAATTTATAATTACTGATGGGCTCTGCCCGCTCTGTCTTCTTTATAATGTCCTGAGCTCATATAAAATCTAAAAATAAAGAGAAACATGAAAACATGTTAATAAACATTCTTCCCCTACATAATGATTAATATATTTGCTTTGATTTTAATTTTTTTATCTCTTTAATTCTGCAAGGACCATGCCTCTTCTATCAAGTAATGTTTTGAAATGGATGACCTGTGAATGTGTGAGGAACACCCTTTAACCCAACAGGAATAAAGCTGCTGTAATTAGAGTAACAGGGGAAAACCAGAAATTTGAATGAAACTCTTTCATTTTCTAAAACACAAAGTTCAGTCAGGTTGTATCGTGTAAAC
The DNA here is from genome assembly GCF_047370975.1 of Nipponia nippon. NCBI lineage: Eukaryota > Metazoa > Chordata > Aves > Pelecaniformes > Threskiornithidae > Nipponia > Nipponia nippon. The sequence continues at coordinate 43,421,217 of NW_028262336.1, read as the reverse complement.
TGTTTGTGACTTGACAAGCTACATTTCTTGTTGAAGAGATCTCTTCAAAGGCAGCAGCAAATTTCTCATCTTCAGGTGCAGAAGCAACATAAAACCAATTCCAGAACAAGAGGAAAATATGTTAGATATAGAAATGAGGTCACTGAGCTGGTTCCAGCATGGCTTTACATCTCAGCAATGTGGCCACAGAAGATTAAGCACCAAATCACACCGCATAATTCTTTACCAGTGTCACCTTATCATTCTATTAATTCATTGTATGAGATAATTTTACATGAATTTCTTTTTCAGCTTTTGTGCAAATACCAGAGAAAAATAAAAGATGACCTTGAAACTCATTGAAACTCATGGTTAAAGACTCAAGACAAGTTAGAAAAAGAGCTTTCTCAGTACTTTTTGCATGCGACTTAATACACTGGGATTTATATATTATTTTCTGAATAAATAGTTGTCAGGGGTTTATGCTCTTCTTAGGTTTTATACACACCTAACCACTGGACAGAACATATTTAATATTCAGTTTCAAAAGAACCATGACTCAAACAGTTAAGGAACTCCACAGAAACTCTAAATAAATGATATATTATTTTGTATATTTGGCTTCTTTTCAGAATTCTTCCAAAACATCAAGAATTCTTTATTGTTTTTCAGAGGTGGTAAAAAGAGGGACTTTTCAGAACGTTTAGAGCTCTTTTTCTGTTAAATCCAATGATTCTTTCCCATATGAAGTTTCACAGTTTAGCTGTGTGTATTTTCTCATTCTTTTAAGGGCATGCACAAAGACACATTTGATCGTATGAAATCATCCTGGATAAGAAAATATAAACTCTCTGTTAGGATTAACTTCTTCATGAAACGTCCACGGTGAAAATTTTTATCAATACGAATTATCAAACTCAATCACAGCACTTATCCCTAACCTCACTTGGATTTCAGGAAAATTTCTTACAAAAATGAAGAATTTAGCACACAGTCTACTTGTTTTTCATGTCTTTATGCTTCCATTTAATCTAGTAGTATTAACACTCCTCATAATTTCTAATATGCCTGTCCTGCTAGATATCCCCAGTACTCTGTAGAGCCCACTGAACTGCAATAGCTTCTTCCTTGCAAAGCTAGGCCTATTTGTATCTCCGCTTTCTTTTTCTCTCATAGTTTTCATAATCAGAATGCCATAGCTTTCTTTAAGGCTTATCATGTGAATTTTTGTCATGTGAATTTTTCCACTGTAAGACAAAATGCAGCCTTTGTCTTTGCAGCCTCGGGTGTTCTGTGGCTGAACAAGAAGCTATTGTGGTAGCTCCTCATGGTGGCTTTTCTGCAGGCAGATTTTCAGGACGTGATGTTGTCTGAGACAAAGCTAAATGCAGCTGACATTTCGTCACAGCTGAGAAAGTTGTGGGGGAGGTTTGGCCTGACTGAGGGTTTACTCTGGCTGAAGAATGAGCTCTCTGGAAAGCTGAGCTCTGATTACTCACAATCTATTGACCTGTGACTGTGTGATAGACATGAAGCATCGGCATCTAAGTTTTGCATATCAGAAGAAAAAAGTCCAGAACAATAGTAATGCCTCTTATGTCATGTTCTAACAAGTAATGCTTGTCCATTCCTTCTGTTTCTCATAATTTTTCTCCTCTGCTTGTAAGTATTTATGTCAAGGAGAACAAAGACCTGTAAAGTACTGAGGCCAGGATTCTCAGAAGACTAAATGCACTTCTCTGACTTCACAGGGGCAGGAGTGGCCAGAGATGGTCTTCATAGCAGCAATCTCTGCTAGCATGACAAAAAGTTGCTTGCTTCAGTGCATGATGTCCTTTTCTTAAAAGGTCTATTTGTAACTTTCTTTTACTGCAAAGATGAGTTTAATTCTTAGTCGTCACCAGAAGGCAACCTAACTACTATATATAATCTTCAGCACTGACAGGTAGAAATACTTAAAATAGAAATGTCTTACAGCAAAACGTAGAATATAAAAAACTGAACATACTAAATGAGAAGTCAGCCTAAATTTAATTAAGATCTCAATTTAGTGTCTTTATCACATTTTTGTTTGTAAATCTGTATACTTGAGGGCCTTATCTGAAAGAGGATGTTGCATTGTTTTTTTTAAATTAAGTGAGATAATACTAATTAGATCTGTCTGAAAATTAGAGTGGATGTTTATTAATGCTTTGTGAGCATTTCTTCTAAATTTTTCAGTGAAGAATGAAAACAAATGTGAATGTTAGCTCTAACAATAGTGAAGAATACAGCTTCAGATCACTGGCTACAGTTGAAAAGACTCCTGGAATTTGGGCTTTCCTTTGCAGATATAATTTTTAAATGAATATTGTCCTTAGACACTGAACAGACAGACATGACAAGAGAACACCTGTTTTCTAGTCTATGGCACATAACAACTATAGAGTTAATGTCATATTCTCATCCTACTAATACGCCTACTATCTTTTAAGAGGGGAGGATGCCTATACCTGACGGAGCAGTCGAGACAGACTCATTTGCTGCTTTCTCTTTCTGCTAAGACTAGTAGATAAAGTGAAAATTAGTTACATTTAAGTTTTCCTTTCTGTTGGTACAGACGTTTTATGACTGTGCATTTAAACAGTCACTTCTACAACATTTTAAAGCTACATTTACACATGGTATACTTATATTAGCCCAGGTGAATCCAGTGAGGGGTGAATAGTGTCAATAAAAAGAAGAAAATAAAATGTCCATTTACTTCTGTATCTATACATGCCTACAGTTATGTGTGTGCATTATATTTTGTAGCTCCTTAGGTATGTCATAACACAATGTTCCCCCTCTTTTTTTAATAGAATTAAAATATATTCTTATATACACATATAGCATTTAAATTGAGGGAAGGACACCAACTGACAAAAGCAATAACACTCAGTGCCAGTGATTCAAAGTACATTGCTATGCACTGAGTACTCTCTTATTACAAGGTTGTGCCAAAAATCCTTAGCCATTGTTGAAGCTGAAGACAACATAGGCTTGCCCTCTGAGAAGCTGTACTGGTTTTGGCTGGGATAGAATTAGTTTTCTTTATAGGAGCTAGTATGGTGCTACGTTTTGGATTTGTGGCCAAAACAGTGTTGATAACAAGGGAAGTTTTAGCCATGGCTGAACAATGCTTACACAGCATCAAGGTTTTTTTGTTGCTCATGCTGCCCAGCCAGAGAGTAGATTGAGGGATGTGCAATAGGTTGGGAGGGGACACAGCCAGGCAGATGACCAGAACTAACCAAAGAGATACTCCATGCCATAAAGAAGAAAGAAGGGGGGATGGTCAGAGTTATGGTGTTTGTCTTCCCAAGTCACAGTTACATGTCATGGAGCTCTGCTTTCCTGGGGATGGCTCTAAACAGCTGCCTAACAATGGGAAGTAGTGAATTAATTCCTTACTTTGCTTTGCTTGCACATACACCTTTTGCTTTACGTATTAAACTCTCTTTATATCAACCCACAGGTTTTCCTACTTTACCCTCCTGGTTCTTTTCCCCATTTCACAGTGTTGGAGTGAGTGAGCGTTTGTGTGGGGCAGAGCTACCTACTGGGGTTAAACCGCAACAGAAGCTTATATGCAAAGTCTTCATCCACCATGCTGATCCACAAAGGTGAATTTTGAGGCCTGTATGAAGCCTGTCGGATAGAATCTTTCTGTCCATATGTTCAGATGGCACTGTGATCAGTGATGGAAGGAAGAAGTAGAGTATCATGTATTCTCCCTGCATAGACAAAGGATGTCATTGCAGCATGCTGTCATTCTGTCAAGTTAGCACTTCAGAAACACAGCATCACCTTTTTTAAAAGTGTGATTCAAATGCTAATATGAAACTATTGTGAAAACTGTGCAACTTCTGCACCTTGAGACTACTTTTGCTTATGTATGTGTTGTACCAGAAGTAAAGAGTCTCCCCAACCAGAATGTCCTGTTTTCTTAACAGCTTATGATGTTTTAATCCCTACTTCTCTCACATTCTCTTCCTTTCCCTTTCTTAATCACTCTGCATAATGAAAAGTCTATGTATTAAGAATGCATGCTGAGGTTTTCCAGCTAACTCGCCACTCAAACTAACCAGTCTTTGAATCTTATTATGACAACAGAGAATATTGAATCCACTCCTGTCAGTAAGACTTTATTATATGGCATGAGGCTGAACCAGATTATATCATTGACAGCTGCATAATACAGATGGAGAGGAGTTGCTGTGTATAGTGGGAAACACTAGAAGCAAAATTAGAAATTTCTTTGCTTTATTTTGATCACTGAAGCTGTGCCAATTTATGCTATTTAGTAGGAGATGATTTGTTAAAAACAATCAATTAATATTCACAAGAATTCCAATTATACTTAGCTTAAAGAATAAGAAAGCTAAGTATCTTGCAGAGATTGCATTGGAAACTGCGGCATGTGCTCCTATGGTTTTGTTTTTCTATTACCTTATTTACCTGCTCATATACTGCATATCCCCAAAGGGTAAATTTCTATCCTGGCCCATGAGTCTTTCTTGGTCAGCAAGTGGATTATCCTTCACCAAGCAAATGATCTTCCTCCTGGACTCAAAACTACTGGAGAGATTTTCTGTTCTTTCATCCATCTATGAATATTTATTACTCTACTAGGTGAGTCTAATAAGAGTCTGATTTAAACCCCATTGAACTCAAAAGGAGTCTTTCAGATTATTTTAATGGGAATTGCTGCTGACCCTAAGACTTTATGTCAGTAGACATTACTGAGAGCTGTAAGCATTCTTAAGAGATAGGGAATGAACACAAAGGAGCAGAGCCTGGTTTGCATGTATAAAGAAACTGGATGTCTCAGGTTTCACTAAGAGGTTTTTATTTAGCTGCTACATCAACTATTTGACAAATGAAACTGTCTTTAGTGTCTTACTCATGGGGTCCAGAATTCTGCTTATTTCTGTGTCTTTTACTAGCCTATATTCTGTTTAATACCCACAAGAAGAATAAGATTGTACGGTGTTGGAAACAGTCAGGAGATATTTGCAGGAGTAGCTGCCTAAATTATGATTTGAATACTGTTCCCCAAAATAATGGAAGAAAATACCTAGCAGAGGTTTGTAAAGATAAAAATTTAGAAAAGTACCTCTCAAAGTAAGGTATGTGTGCCTTTTATATATAGTATGCACAGATATGTATCTTACATTTTAGCTGACAAGCACCAAAAGATTATTATTCATATATGAATACATATAATAATATCTATCTATATATATGCATTGAACTTTAAGTGAGAATATTAAATATTTTGCAATAATTTTGATGGAAACTGCTTTACATATATGTATATATATATGCATCCAAAGAGTTACAGTCAACAGCTCAATGTCCAAATGGAAACCAGTAATGAGTGGTATCCCTCAAGGGTCCAATACTATAATATCTTCACCAATGACATAGATAGTGGGAATGAGTGCACCCTCAGCAAGTTTGCAGATGACACCAACCTGAGTGGTGCACTTGATGTGCTTGAGGGAAGGGATTCCATACAGAGGGACGTTAACAAGCCTGAGGAGTGGGCCCATGTGAACCTCATGAAGTTCAACAAGGTCAAGTGCAAGGTCCTGCACCTAGGTCTCAGCAATCCCCAATATTAGTACAGACTTGGGGATGAACTGACTGAGAGCAGCCCTGCACAGAAGAACCTGGGGATATTAGTAGATGAGAAATTGGATATGAGCAGGCAATGTGTGCTTGCAGCCCAGAAAGCCAGCTGTATCCTGGACTGCATAAAAAGAAGCGTGGCCAGCAGGTCGAGGGAGGTGATTCGCCCTCTCTACTCTGCTCTGGTGAGACCCCACCTGAAGTACTGCGTCCAGCTCTGGGGTCCCCAACACCAGACAGACACGGGCCTGATAGAGTGGGTCCAAAGGAGGGCCACAAAAATGGTCAGAGGGCTGAAACACCTTTCCTATGAAGAAAAGCTGAGAGAGTTGGTGTTGTTTAGCTCGGGGTCTGTAGTGACAGAACAAGGGTCAATGGCTTTAAACTCAAAGAGGGTAGATTTAGATTGGACATAAGGAAGAAATTTTTTACAATAAAGATGGTGAGGCACTGGAACAGGTTGCCCAGAGGAGTTGTGGATGCCCCATTATTGGAAATGTTCAAGGTCAGGTTGGGTGGGACTCTGAGAAACCTGGTCTAGTGAAAGATGTCCCTGCCCATGGCAGGGGTGTTGCACTAGATGATCTTTGAATGTCCCTTCCAACCCAAACCATTCTATAATTCTATGATTCTCTGATTCTGTGACTCTATGACTCTATGATTATATGATATATACCATACATATAAACAATAAATTTCAGAGGCTTATCAGACCCTTTCTAAATTTGCACAGTCTTTGAGATTTGTCCTTCTCTTACTATGAATGCAACTAATTTTGAAGTAAGGGACAGAGGAGTGATTGCTGCAGTGACTGGTGGAAAGAGGGTACCCAGATGTACATCTGCATGAAACTGTGGTAAACACTTCTTACCTCTTGGTTTCTGAGCAGGTAAGTATAATTTCTGCCCTGGCAAAGTTGTATTTTATTTTTGTTATGAAATAAATATTGCAAGCAGTATGGACACAAGATGATTTATTACTGAGCTGATTTCTCAGTATCCACTGCATCTCAGCTAGCACTGGCTGTCCCTCTCTGCTGTAAACCTGCTGGCATTTGATGTAACAGGAAAGAATATAATAGCAAAACACATTGCAGTATGATTGCTGAAAAATTATTAGGCTTTCCTGGGGAATGCTAAATTGTTCTGTTTCAGTGTTTTGAAGAAGGAAGATTTTAATTTCTGTTGCTGTTTGATGTGAAGAATGAAAGCATGAAACTTAGTCCTACAACGCAAAAACTTAGCTGAACAGGACCCTTAACCGAGAATCATTGGCAGCTTTGGTCATTATTCCAAAGCAAAATTCTTCCTGAAGTACGTGATAATTGGGTGAAATTATAATATTTGTTCAGTGGTATATTATTTCTTTTCTCTTTCCAAAGTAAAGTGGCAATATTTAGGCATTTATTAGTACAAACTTCCATATGCCATGTATAATTTCTTGGTTGACCTAAATATCACATGCATAGCTTATCTTGTGAGTAGTCTCAAAAGACCTATGCGATGATTGTTGTCCAGTCTTCTGTGGTTCCTTGGATGCATCAAATAACATAGTGTCTCCCCTTACTGATTTCAGTAAAAACTTTTTTGTTTGAAGTCTTTAATTTTTGCTGGAAAGAGAAATTAAGATGTGCAGTTAAATCTGAGATCCAGTCAGGGAGGCAACAGTGATTAGCCTTGGCAGGAGATGCTTGCTGCTTCCTCTCTTCTCTTCTGACACACACAGCATGTCAATTATCTACCGACCCTACAAATGGAAAATGTAAGATTACACGTGAACTGCAGGCTTACGTGTGATGGGATGGTATGCACTGCTGCCAGTGTATGGAAAGGTGAAGAGCTATTTTGAAAGTCTACTGCATTTCTTTGCAGTTTGCAGAGGTATAAAGAGATCAGCAAACAATGTATTTAGGACATGCTTCTATTTTTAAAACGTACTCTAAAGAATTACAGTGTCCTTTTTGATCCTACCATTGAACTTGGAATTTGGAGTGGAGATAAAGAGAGGCAGTAAATATAAAACTGAATTCTTTTAACATCCAGATTCAAAAGAAGTAGTGCTCTGTGTTGGAAACCTAATAACGTTGAATATGCCCTGGTAGAATTATCAGAACATTACCAAGCAGCTCGTGTTAATAACATCAGCTCAAGTATTCCGAGAATTTAAGAATAAGAAGAATCAATCCATTTGGTAAGATCTCTGTATCACCTGCCATTAGATTTCACAAAACAACTCTTGTACCAAGACCATAAACTTGTGTTCTTCTTGAGAAGATTTTGCGACCTCTGTAATTATTGCTTTGGCACAAATTTTGCCCATGGAATGCATGACTTTGTGCTCCATCACTGAAATCCATTGAACATAATTTATTTTTCATAGGTTAAAAAAGAGTGAGTATTCTCTGTAGTCTTTATGATATTCCATGAACTATGGCTCTGTATGTATTGGAAAGTATGGAATATGTGTAAAAGTAGCTTTAAAAAATATTTTTAACATACAAAACTAGTATTTTTTCCTTGGAACAAGATAAACAAAAAAACCATGGTTAGACTGGAATTAAGAATTGTCAAAGTGTGTTGTTAATTTTATCTTTACATTCATTATTTTTATAATATTCAAAAATATTTTGTAAGCACAAGAATTTAAAAGTTTGAAAAATAAATTTAAGTATGCTAAAAAAATAAATACAATTAATACCAATAACTCAACTTCTGTCCTGCATTTTTGCATTTATTTCCTATTAAATTCAAGATACTTTAAATTAGATTTTTTTTTTTTCCCCTTCAAGGTGTCACTGAAAGACAGAGCTAAAATGGCTCAGGTGGCCTGAATATTTGATTACATCAAATGATGATATGGTATATTTTCACATACAAGTAATTAAATGCCTGAATTAAGTAAAAAAACAAAAAAAGTTTTAAAAATGGGTGATTACACAATGCCTCTGTAATATGGATAGATGTCAAACTGGGTTATGGCTACTGTGATCTTAGAAGATCCTACAGTCACAGGATGTAGCTATTCATTGTCATTTTCCTGTCAGGACAGAGCACTTTGTAATGATCTTGAAAAAAATCTTACCCTTTTTATTCCTGTGTTAAGGCAAAAGTTGACACGTCAAGCACTTTTTTAAATAGAAAAACAAAACTAAAAAATCTTGAATCTGAAACAACTGTCTTTCAGATTCCTTCAGAATTAATGTACACAAAAATTATAGGTTGCTTACCACTATTCTTTCTGTATGATTGGGGTTGCTTGCTCAGATTGCATTTTCCTCACAGTTAGATGACCATGGAAGCCCTCTGTAGAACTGCAGCTGGAGTGGAATCATGAGGATTTCATTAAATTTTTTGGAGAAGGTACATGTGTTCTGTTGTATATACTTTATGTTTGCACTTTCCACAGTGCAAAGTGCACAGTGCCCACGAAACCACTCTATCACTTCCCCTCCTCAACAGGACAGAGGGAGAAAATATGATGGAAAAGCTCGTGGGTTGTGCTAAGGACAGGGAGATCAATTACCAGTTACTGTCATGGGCAAAACAGATGCGACTGTGGACAACAATTTAACTTATTGCCAATTAATAACAGAGTAGGATAATGAGAAAAAAGAACAAATCTAAAACCACCTTCCCCCCACCCCTCCCTTCTTTCCCAGATCAACTTCACTCCCATCTTCTCTACCTCCTCCCCCTGAGTGGTGCAGGGGGACGGGGAATGGGGGTTGTGGTCAGTTCATAACATGTTGTCTCTGCCACTCCTTCCCACACTGGAGCAGAGCAAGAGTGTGAGGAGGGTCTTTAATCAACTTCTCCAACATGGGTCCTTCCCATGGGTTGCAGTTCTTCAAGAACTTCTCCAGCATTGGTCCTTTCCATGCGGTGCAGTCCTTCAGGCACGGACTGCTCCAGCACGGGTCCGCCATGGGGCCACAGGTCCTGCCAGAAAAACTGCTCCTGTGTGGGCTCCTCTCCATGGGTTACATGTCCTGCCAGGAGCCTGCTCCAGTGTGGGCTGGGGGGCCACATCTTCCTTCAGGTCACATTCACCTGCTCTGGCATGGGGTCCTCTATGGGCTGCAATGTAGATATCTCCTCCACCGTGGTCCTCTATGAGCTGCAGGGGGACAACCTGCATCCCCACAGTCTTCTCCACAGGCTGTAAGGGAATCTCTACTCTGGCTCCTGAAGCACCTCCTCCCTCTCCTTCTTCCATTACCTTGGTATCTGTAGGGCTGTTTCACATTTTCTTATTCCTCTCTCATAGCTGTTGTTTTTACCCTTTCTTAAATATGTTATCACAGAGGTGCCACCAGCATCACTGATAGGCTTAGCTTTGGCCAGTGGTGGGTCCATGTTGGAGACTGGCTTTGTCCTATGTGGGGGCAGCTCCTGGTGTTTTCTCTCAGAAGCCACCTCTGCAGCCCCACCCCCTGCTACCAAAACCTTGCCATGTGTGTAAACCCAGTACACAGAGATAAATGATTTCACTCTGAATAAATAGCAAAGAAAAGACTCTTTAGGGTAATGAAAAAAAAAGGTGGTTTGTCTGACTCAGTCACAAAACTTTTGATTATAAGAGTTTGTTAGTTTATTTAGCTAATGTAAAGAGTAGTAGTGTTCTTCTCCAGACATTCACAGTCCAAATTAGATAACATTTTAACAGGAATCCTTTGTATTATGGGTGCTCTCTTAGACTAAGACTTCAGCAACCAGTTCAGTACCCATAAGCATGGGGGCTTTCTAGTAAAGTTTCTAGTACAGAAACTACTCGCATTCTACAAGTTAATAAGGTAATGGATGTACAGCTAGGTCAAGTTCAAGTATCCTGAACCTACCAGTGAAAGGACTCTCTGTAGTTGTACAGGCTCACCTTTGAAGTTCTGCATTCTAGGGCCTTAGGTACAATAATCACATTTAAAAATGTGTAGGTTTCAAATTTTATGTTTTGATGTCCACTTAATGGACCGCATCTAGACCAAAGGCAACTTGTAGTCCATGACATGTCTTGGTCTCCAAGTTTTCTGGATTAAGCAGTTGAACAAGTCATTTAGAGGTCACTTCCAGTTTACACATCTGGATTTCCTTCCCTCAAATGGGGAGCAATAGCCTTGTTTCTTATCCCAGTTTTGGGCACAGCATGTACCTGAAACATGTATTTTCTCTAATTTAGATATAATCTTTGACATAGAATGTGCCTCAGTAGATCATGCACTTAAAATATATATATATTTATATATATTTATATATATTTTTTACTTCAAGCAAGATGAAAGTTGCTGATTTACTGCCCCTAGACTTGAGCTCCTCTCCATCATGTCCATTTTACTGGAAAGGTAGTGAAGGAAACTGAATCCATAGTTTCCATGAATGAGTATTACTTTTCAAGACAGAGTTTAACCTAAAATTTAAGTACATTCTTCATATTCATCAGGATGATTTCAAACTCCTAATAGTATTATGTCAACTGGCCTTAAATTCTACACTTAGAAATGTGAAGTTTTGCAGGATGTAACGAATCATATTTTTAAGCTTTTCTGTTCATATACTTGCATATAGGATGCTCATAGTTCATGTAAAGGAGACTAACAATATTTTCTATGCTAAAAAAAATCAGAGTATTAACAAGGTTCAACTAAATTGTTTTTCAAATTTTTAATTATATATATGTATGTCTGTGTGTGTTTGTATTCAGACTATGATCATCTATCATAAAAATGGCTGTTATTTTCCTTGGTAGTGCTATTGCTCTGCCATTTTATATCTTTGGAAAGGTACCAATTTTTGTTCTATTTCTAGGCCTTTAATAGTCCATTATTCTTAATTAAATATTCTGATGTCTCTTGTTAACAGCATAAGGACAGTGACATTGCCTTTAGCTACTGCTAAGTTCCTTGGTATTTTCTAAAAGCTAAAGATGGTGAGTATATTTGATGTATGGTTACTTTGTGGTGCAATTTCATTACTATAAAAAAGATATACATACTTGAGTCATTATTTAAGTTACTCTACATGCTGCTTTCCCTCCTGCATCTGATTCTTTCAATTCACTGAAAGAAGCTGAATATACTATTGGATAACACTGCAAGCCACTTTGTGTACAATTAAAAGTGTGTAATTTCTGACCAGATTTCCCGCCTTCGCCAAAGATATAAATTAGGACTTTAACGATGCATGAAGATGAATCCCAGTTGTAAATTCACAAGCCTTCACAATATTTTAGGGAACAAATAATTAGTATTTTGGAAATGTGTGTGCATCTCACACAAGCAATCTGATTCTCCTCCTCCTTCCTGTTTTGAAGTCAATAGCTTGTGTTACATCAGCCATCTGCAGTTCCATAGACAGGTGCAAGGTCAGCATCACAACTCCAAGCCTGGAGTTCAGTGAGAGCTGAAAAAATTGCTAAGCAACTAAGAAGAATTCCCAGCATTGTTAAAAAAAAACCACCCTAGCATTCATTTCTAAAAATATGGATGTTTTTATTTATTTATTTTTATACATTTCTCTGGACATGGCTTGTCCAGAGATAACAGCATATAGGCTTGCTTTCAACTTTAAACTGTGTAGGAATAAGGAGAAATATATAAGGCTAACCATAAAGTGTGGGAAAAAAATCCAGTTAGTTTGTTAAGGACTTGGTATGCCTTGGAGGTAACAGACTATTCTACAGTACTAATTGATTGCCTTAGAAACATGATGCTGCTTTCTAATAGCTGCAGACACTAACCAAAATGCAATGTGCCAAATAAGTATGGAGCAAGAGATCAGGCCAGTGAACTCTCCAAACCTTACACATTGTTGAATCTGCTCAAATTTCAGTTCTTTTTTTTCGCCTTTCTATTGCTTGAGTGGGCTGAACTGTTCCAACAAACTCCTTCCCTCTCTGCATATTCTCCTCCCTTTAATTCTGACCAATTAATGGGGCTGTAGGCAAAGAGAGTTAAAGTAACACCATTCTCTACATAAATAATTATACACTCAATCAGTGCACCTTGGCAGAAACAAATTCTGTTCCTGGACCTGTCATCACGCAAGCATGTGGTTCAATGAAGTACACAACTAAAGATTTTATATGCACCAATAAGCACTATCATAAAGTCCCTCAGTGCCAGGAAAATAATATCCTCTTCTGAAAGTATAGCTGTTTTGTGAAATTATAGTAGTAATTAAGAAAATAATCTCTTTTTCCTTTTTACACACATAGTGTTTTTAGAATCAGTAAGGCTAACCAGACTTCACTGGTGAAATTTTCATACGTAAAATATATTCTAGTTGATATTATTTATGTATCTAACATTGAAAACTTTTAGTATTATGGCCTAGTGATTTCTAGAATAACTTTTCTTTGGTCTTAATGACACATCAGTGGTTTTGTGAGACACTAAATCATCAGATTTTTAGCACTATAACAACAGCAGGTTTGATTATTTTATTTTTAATAGTAGTAGCTCAAATATGGATGATACTATTAATCAAATTATTTGAATAAAGATCAACAACACTGAGAAAAGTATAAATTTCTTCAAAATATCCTGATTTAGATTAAATGAAGATCGTACTTTTTTTTCTTAGGCTAAAGCCAAAAAGTCTTACTTAAAGAATCATAGAATGATAGAATCATAGAATACCAGGTTGGAAGGGACCTCAGGGATCATCTGGTCCAACCTTTCTAGCACAATCTAGATGAGATGGCCCAGCACCATGTCCAGCTGAGTCTTAAATGTGTTCAGCGTAGCAGAGTCAACCACTTCCCTGGGGAGATTATTCCAACGACTGACTGTTCTCATTGTGAAAAATTTACCTCTCGTGTCCAATCGGAATCTCCCTGGGAGTAACTTGTACCCATTACCCCTTGTCCTCACCATGTGACTCCTTGTAAAAAGGGAGTCTCCGTCTTCTTTGTAGCTCCCCTTTAAGTACTGGTACATGGTGATGAGATCACCTCTAAGCTTCCTTTTCTCAAGGCTGAACAAACACAGCTCTCTCAGCCTATCCTCATACGGCAGGCTTCCCAGAACCTTGATCATCTTGGTGGCCCTTCTCTGGACCCCCTCCAGCCTGTCCATATCTTTTTTGTATAACAGGGACCAGAACTGTACATGGTATTCCAGGTGTGACCTGACAAGCACTGAGTAGAGAGGGATAATGACTTCTTTATCTCTGCTGGTGATGCCCTTTTTGATGCAACCCAGCATCCTATTGGCCGCCTTGGCCACAGCAGCACACTGTTCACTCATGTTGAGCTTCCTGTCCACCAGGACCCCCAGGTCCCTCTCCACGGAGCTGCTCTCTAGCCAGGTGGATCTCAGTCCGAGCTGCACTCCTGGATTATGTTTTCCCAGGTGCAAGACCTTACACTTGTCTTTGTTAAACTTCATAAGGTTCTTGTTAGCCCACTCTTCCAGCCTATCCAGATCTTCCTGCAGGGTGGCTCTCCCTTCCAGAGTGTCTACTTCCCCACTCAATTTAGTGTCATCAGCAAACTTCATCAGTGTACACTTGATCCCATTATCCAGATCACTTAGGAAGATATCGAATAACGTTGGGCCCAGTATCGATCCCTGGTGGACCCCACTTGTGACGGGTTGCCAGTTTGAAAAAGAGCCATTTACCACCACCCTTTGGGTGCAGCCTGTCAGCCAATTCCTCACCCACTGCACAGACCACTTGTCCAGGCCCTAACGCATCAGTTTCTCCAGGAGGAGGCTGTGGGGAACCGTATCGAAGGCCTTGGAGAAGTCCAAGTAGACAACGTCGACCGCTCGCCCCATGTCAGCTGAGCAGGTCACCTTATCATAGAAGGCCACCAAATTTGTCAGGCACTATCTGCCTTTTGTGAAGCCGTGTTGGCTTTTCCCAATCACATGCTTCATTTGACTCACGATGGCCCCCAGGAGGATCCGTTCTATGACTTTCCCGGGGATTGAAGTAAGACTGATGGGCCTATAATTACCTGAATCCTCCCTTGAGCCCTTCTTGTAGATAGGGGTAACATTTGCCTTCCTCCAGTCCTCTGGGACATCCCCTGATCTCCACAACTTCTGGAAGATTACAGAGAGTGGTCCCGCAATGACATCAGCCAGCTCTCTCAACGCCCTTGGGTGGATGGCGTCAGGGCCCATTGATTTGTAGGGGTCAACTCCTTCTTCACTGATGGTGGGTCTATGTTTGGATCCTCCTGGATTTTTGTTCCCAACGCCTGGGATCCAACAGTGTTGGTAAAGACAGAGGTGAAGAAGGTGTTGAGAACCTCTGCCTTTTCAGCATTGTTGATGACTGATTCACCTCTACTGTTTAACAGTGGGCCTATGTTTTCCTTCTGTTTCTGCTTACAACTTACATACCGGAAGAACCCCTTCTTGTTATTTTTGACATTTCTGGCCAGTTCCAATTCAAACTGAGCTTTTGCCTTTCTAACTGCATCTCTGCACACTCTGGCAATGCCCTTGTAGTTCTCAGTGGACAATCTTCCACTTCTCCATCTCTGGTATGCATCTCTTGGTTTTAAGCAGACCCAGGAGCTCGTGGCTGAGCCAAGGGGGTCTCTTGCTCCGCTTACCTCCTTTTCTTTTATAGGGGATAAACTATTTTTGTGCTTCCAAGAGAGCATTCTTGAAGAACTCCCAGCACTCACTGGCTCCTTTATTGTCCATGGAAGCTTCCCATGGAATCCCTCCCAACGGAGCTCTGAGCAAGCTGAAGTTTGCTGTTCTAAAATCTAGAACCTTTGTCTTGGTGCTAACCTCCAGCATGCTCAGCCTGATCCCGAACTCCACAATATTGTGATCACTGCAGCCAAGGTTGTTACTGACTGAGATATTACAAAGCAGGTTTTCTTGGTTTGTGAATAGCAGGTCCAGTAGTGCCTCCTTCCTGGTTGGCACATCTAACATTTGTAAGAGGAAACATTCCTCTACGCATTCCAGGAACTTGATGGATGACATGCGAGCTGCTGTATTGTTCTTCCAGCAAAAGTCTGGGTAGTTGAAGTCACCCATGAGAACCAGGTTCTGTTGACCAGAAGCTTGCCTTAGTGTCCCAAATATTGCTTCATCAAGAAAGAAGATCATTAAATTTGTATGTACATAATTAAATCATAGATGGCATTTCAGGTTAGCAATAAGAAAGGCTAGCCAATGTATGGATACCTTTACAGTGAAAATGCTTGCTAGATGATACTGTCAGCAAAAAAAGAAATTATCTTGTTTAATTGGGTTCCAAACCTATCTTGACCTCAAAACATGAACTGATTATATAAGCTTCTATTTAGCACTGTTGGTTTTTTTCATTAAAGTAACTCCATGATCTTTTTAATGTTGTTATATAAGCATAAGCATGATATATGTCTTCTTTTCAAATTTAAGACATACAGTTAGTATATTGCTATTATTTCTTCATTCTCTCCTGTGCACTAATACATTTGCATTGTTTAGTTTCCATTTATATATTGATATTTCAGAAGACCATCCATCATTTCTGGGAATATAGATCCCTAGTCATACACGAATTTTGATCTGCTTCTCCTTCTACCTACAACCAACATCACTTTTGTATTCTGAATACAACTTCCAAATTAAAATATCCTCCTAAAAAGAGAATATGAAGGCATTTTGAGAAGCTGTACTGTTTAATAATTCATCTCTTATGTGCTAACAATCATGTGTTTGATATTTTGGAAACAGAGGTAAATAAAAGACTTGGATCTTCCTTCTTGCCTTCACTTGCATGTTCAGCTTATTTCTGGCTTATTATGGATGGCAGAATGAGTGTTTGTGTTTCACTGTTGAAACTGGTTTTTCTCTTTTACGAGTCATGTGGCACAAGCAGGTTTTGTGGCTGAGGCTGAGAAAAAGTCTCTGATGCTGAGCAGTGAGTGTTAAAAATGACTAATCCAATCTGGATGTCTTTTGACCTGCAGGGAAAAGGTACCTGCTTAACCCATTTCCGTGGGCAAACATGAGGTGAAACACTTGTGAAGAGTGGGCAGAATACAGGTGCTGAGGTGCATCTGCACATGTTAGGACATAGCCTGGTGTTTAGCTAACTAAACTCACCATGAGAAGCTGCTGGACATGGCATGAGAAATTGCTGGACATGGTAGATAGCAGAGTGAGAAGCTGGCAAGTGTTATAGGTTCTGCTGTGAGAAATGGCCAGATTTCACAGACAATTAAGGGGGAGTGAGGTGAGAGACAGCAAATCTCACAAATAATTGAGGGATCAACTGGAGATCTTTTGAGAAGTAAAATCTTGCAAGGCCAACAGACTCTCAGCAACCATAATTTGTGAGATACCAAATTTGGGTACAGATGTAACAGAAGTGAGTCCAGTGGGGAAAAAGTAATTAGGGGTGGGCTGTTCATCTGGAATTGAACAAACAAATTGAACAAAAGAGGCCAGTTGAGTGCAAGTAAGCTGCTGTCTGGTATACGTCTCTGGTCAAGCCCTGTCTTTTTATTAAATTCTGTTCCTAACTAGTTTATGCATGAGTGCACTCCATTCTGGGTATGAGTGTGTGAACCACTAGTGACCTTCAAGAGGGACTAGTCAGTAAGTAGTATGAGAGATCTGAGTGCCAGCTACTGGAGAGAGAAACTGTGGGTCTGAGCAGCCCATAGATCTAGGAGCTGGCTAGTGATGGCAGCCATATTGTGTGTGAGAGGGTGTGGAAGTGAACCACTAGCAGACTTCAGGCTGGACTAGCATGTAGTAGAAGGACATCAGTACCTGGAAAGACTCAAGGTCTCAAGATCTGACCCAGTAACCGGTTGAGAGGCCTGGGATCTGGGTAAAGATATTAGATGGACTTGGAGTCCATGATAATATACAAGGAAACTATGGATGTGGGTGTGCCCGTAAATCCAGAGAGTGAGCGTATGTGTGCAGAACCACTAGTAAGCTTACATCCCAGTGTGTGCACACATGTGTGTGTGCGTGTACCAGGAATGTGTACTCTGTCTCACTGCTGGCTGGACCTGGGCACAAGGAGCCTCTGCATTCATGGGTCTTGGATGGCAGACACCCCGAGGTCTGAGAGGGACCAAAGTCATGTCTACAGGGCCAGGAAGGAGAATTCCCGAGTCCCAAAGTTTACCAGGTCTGGCTATGTTTTACAATAAGTTTAACATGTGTTAACATGTTAATCAGGATGAACACTAAGTTCACATCTAGTCTTCACTTCACCCTTAAAAGAGCCTTCAGCAGAAAAGTGCAAGATGAGGATGTTGTTTTTTTCATGAGAAACACAATGCAAATTTGATGTCATGACTTTTACCACCTTGTGTTAAAACTATAGCAATTTAGCTAGGAACAAATAATACAAAATATATCCATCTTATTATTTAATTATTTAATTATCCATCGTAGTAATTATTTAATATCTTATTATTTAATATATACACACTGAAATCTAAATCAGTACTGAAAAAACAGCTTGGTTATATAATTTAATATATAAACAGGCCTGTTTCTAAACCTCACTATCATTTGATATTTTGATGTTTGCTTCCACTGCAAGCCAGAAATTTAGTGTATGAAGTGTCTTAGGAGGCTGCAAAGTCTAAGAGCTGAGTATAAGAAAGCATTCATACATTTTTTTGCTTATATGTAAGTATTTTGACAAATGTTTCTGAAGTAAAGTGACATATAATTGATATGTATTTACTATTCCTTGAAGGACAATTATTTTTGTTTCATTTCAGTAGAAAATTAATCAACACTGGTTTAGTTTCCCTGTTCTATGTAGGCTAGTTTACAAGCACATAGATGAACATACTTTCTTCTATCCTGCACCATTACCAGCTGTATTAAGCAATTTGCAGATAAATCATTAATCATTTCCTTTCATGTTTAGTATAATAATATTAATCATGAGTGAACAAACTGAGTAATCATATGGCTCTAATATGCAATTCCCATAGGAGCTCTGTTGTAATTTGTTAATTACAACCATGACACAATATTGTAGACTAAATCTAAAATTACATTTTGCTACTTTGATAATGCTTTAATTCTCAAGCTGCAGCAGCAATACCTGACTATGAACATGCTTTAGGAAGCATGTTCTACTACTTCAATATAGTCTGCAAGATTGATGGTGCCAGGTAAGAAAAAGGCAAATAATTTGCAGAAGTGATGGAAAGAGTAGTAACTTTGATGTGGATAATTTCCTGACTAAGTAATTAAATAATTAACTTTTTCTGATAGTTATTCATTTACCAGGAAAAAAAACCCCATGTTCTAGTTCTTGCTTATCAGCTGATATACAATAATTATAAAGCTGACTAAAACCCAAGCAGAACAAAGCAAATAAACTATCACAATCTACGCCACTCTGATCACCTGGATTCCTGAAAGTTTTACATCTACTTTTCATTTTTTATTAATCTATAAGGATATGATCATAAATGTCAACACTATGAGGAAGGGTAACCAAATTGAGCAGCCAGTGCTGTAAAATGAGTACAATGGGATGTGTACTTAGGTCTACAGTCGGCAAAAATCATGATTCTGTCACATCACCAAAGAAAAGATGATTTTTTTTTTTTGGTCATATTTTATTGTTGTAGGGTTATGCTAACCCTTATTCTGCAACAAGGGTTCAGATAACCTTATATAACACATAAGTTAATTATTATATCATCCCATGACCATAAAGGGCATATTCTTTATACCTTTGCCAGTGGAACGACTTTGATATGTTTCAGGGAGGATTTTTAATAGAACAACAAGGCCACAGTCCTTCATGTGTAAATGCACTTAGGTAGGTTGAACATGGCAAGCTTTACTGAGCATGTGTTCTAAACATTTTTCGTCAGTCACCTGTTTGACGAAAGGCTCTGCAATCTATGAAGAATTATCTACATGTCATCTTAGTTATGATACAGAAGAAACATCATTAATAACATATATTTTGAAGTGTTCTTTATTGACAGTCTTTAAATCCTCTAGCCCTTTTTTAAACTCATATGTCATGCCATCATAGGAGTACCTAAAGTCATTTGTTTTTCTTCAGAGCAAGCATAGCTCATGAACATTTTTATTAAGCTTTATTCAGTACCTGATTGTTCCCTCCTGACCCATACACTCACCTGACATTTTTTCCAACCAATTATCAGACCAAATTCCTATACCTCTCAATTGCTAGAACATGTTTTGGAAGGCTTTGGGTTTGACAATTTTCTGTGCTATTCTGAGTTTTCAGTTCGTAAGAGTTTCATCTAGTCTTTCATATGGGATGGATGTTATGCTTCATTATCCAAGAAGAAAAGAGTTCTTTGGCTTTTTTGGTTTTGTTTTTTAATCAGTTGCTGTTCACTACAAAATGTATAACTTTTAGTTTAAAAAACTTCCTTAAAGATACACTAGAAATAGAAGACGTTATTAAGCAGACTCTCAGAATGAATATTTTGCCCATTTACATCATATTCTAGCTTCTTCCAAATCCTAATGGAAACCTTTTTATGGTTTCATATTTGCATTCACTCTACTTTTCTTCAGTCAGTGTTTTATTACAGAAATTTTTGCTGAAAAATAATATCTTCTCTTTTCTACATATTTTGTTAATGAAAAGGTACATTGTTTAATATAATAGTTTCCGTTATAAAGTAATTAATATAATAGTATTTAAAAGAACTGCACTGGGGAAAATGATTAAATGTGTAAACTTTTAAGAGAGAAACTTGTACGCAGAAAGCGTATTTTAGAGTTAAATTTCATCTGAATACCTGACTTACTTAATTATGGGCCACTATGCGGTTGTGGTATCTCCAGCATGTTCTGTGTCACTGAATGGGAAGACATATTTGGACAGGACACACCTATTCACCGGGTTACCCTGCAGTATTAGCATTGTCACTGAGATCAGCAACAGCACTGTCAATTAGTATGTTAATATCTGACCACTGGCTCCCTGATGGCTTTGTTTTAGTTTTAAATTAAGATTAAAATTCAACATATAATATACAGCTTTGGCTAACCATGGGAGATTAATATAAACTGACCTCTTTCCACCATTTGCAGTGATGCTTGGGCCCCTTGAAAATGCAGGGGATTTTGAAGTTGTTTTGGTTTGTTTGTTTTTTTTTTTTTTGGTAGTAGCAATTAACTTATTTTTTTTCCCCAGAAGGAGCCTTTGTAGCTGCTGACACTTTATTTTCATAAAAATATTTTTTTGAAACTTGTGAATTTATGAAACAAGGACTAGTGATGAATAGATATTATAGCAACACCAAAGCAGGAGTTTTGTGAGGGCTGCTTGCTGTGTGCACTATTGTATTTTTGTATTCAGCCTAGCAGAGTTTGGAGGGGTCAAACAGAATAAAAGTATGGACTTAAGGGCAGAAAATAGGGCAGCAGTCAAAAAACATTGAATTTAGCGCATAATGGATGTGGTGTGCTGACAGCAATCTGTCACCTGCAATCCTAGCTGGAGGCTTGGTAAATACTACCAGTAATCCTGAGTGGAGTTAGAGACTGGAAATTTGACTGCAAAGAGGAACAGTGAATTCACTCAGGAGACTGATATGGTTTGGTGGTACTTCCTTAAGCCTAAAGGTTTTCTGGGCCCCTAGAGATGCGTGAGGGACTCAGCTGCTCATCCTCAGCAGATACAACAGACAGCCCGTGCAAGCAGAAGAGCTGCCTTGGACTCTGAGGGTTAATTTTGTTACAAAATCCCCTCTTGCAACCTGGTTACTTGTCGTTTAATCTACAGAACGGACAGGATCTGATAGTCTTTCAGAAAGGCAAATTAAAAACTGTGCTTTCTGTTACCAAATTATTCTTTGGGATTTGGGTATGATTTTCCTAAGGCTAAGGATTATTTCTCTGTATTTCTTTGAAAATGACTACCGGTGTGTTACAGAGGTAGTCTATTTAGATGTAAATGTAATAATTTTCCAGTTACTGGTTTAGAGATTGAAGGCAAAACTAAACAGAGAAAGGAAGAAGAAAGATCTAATGTTTGCATTTTTTTTTTACTGGAGTAGCAAAATTACATGCCAAATACTTAATAAAATAAAATAAAATGGAAAGAATGAATAGAAGTTTCAAATATACTCAATAGTAAAGAGGAGGAAAAACTGATTAAATATGTATTTAATAAGATTATATTATCAATGGCAAATCATTATGATAATTCAGAATTATTTTCCTAGGGAAAAATATGCCACACAATGTCTGGGCCCTGAGGGCACCACCAGCCCTGCCTGTCCCTGTCCAGCCCCGCTGGGTCTCCCCCTACCCTGCACACGGCCCAGGACCCTATCTCAGCCTCCCAGGGCCCCACTCATGTGTCCATGCCCCGTCCCACAGGGGGCTGCCCAACGCCTGGGGGTGCCCTGGTGCCCTCCAGCTGCCCTGCTCCTGGCTGGGGCGGTGCGATGGGTCCTGGCTCCCAGGCCCTGCCCTGACGCCCCCCACATGGGGAGCTTCTGATGGTCCTGGCCCCAGGGAGCCTCTGCCTTCACAGAACCCTGGCACACCATTTGTGTGCCAAGACGTCTAGGAAGATACAGCACAGGATCTTTGGGGGATCCATACTTCCACTAACTGCTTGTATTTTAACTAAGTGCGATATTTGGTAGGAGAAAAGAAACACATTGTCCAAAGACTTTCTGATAACCAGACTAAAAAGAATGAACAAACAGTAATTAGTAAAAGTTTTGTTACCTCAACTATTACTCTAGAGGACTTGCCCCTTATCTTCTTCCCCTTCGACCACCCATGGGGTCCTACTGCTGCTGACCAGCTGTCTCCATCTGGTGTATGGCAGTGAGACAGCAGCAGCCCAGGTTCTCACCAGGAGGGATTCTGACTGTACTGATGGTGATACTTCTCACTTTATGTTGATCTGGGGAGGTTTTGTTGCATTTCCTGTAAAAGTTTGCTCACTTACTCCGTCATTGGTTCACAATGTAATACCGCGCTCAAGTATCCCTATAGTCCGCAAAAAGCTTGTTATAAGTAGGATACGTCTTCTTCTACCAGTCATTAGTTAAAGTTAAATGTTAAATTACACAATTTTCATTAAGTGTGGGACAAAGATTCAGTTATTTGTGATTATGTCTAGTCAGGCTTTTCATATTGCCATAGGTACTTACACTGTATATCCTCGTGTCTAAGCAAAGATATTTTAGTTGGGTAATGATACCAGTGTATCAGTGTTTTGACCAAAGTCAAATTGGAGTCAAAAGGGGTCCCTTGGGCAGTTATTCCTGGCAGTTATTCCCCCTTGCTCCCTTTTTGATGTAGGCCTAACATAAAGTCTGAAGTCATCTATGGTGGCCTTCCCATTACCTTGAATGGGAATGAGACTGAGGACTTTCTTTTTCTTTCAGAAAATCGGTAGATTTGAAGCATTGCTCAAAGCCCATTGAAGTTCGTGAGACCCCTCACAAATTGTGTTACTGTTGCATAAACATCTAACTGCCAAAGCCACAGCACTTCATTTTCTGACTGATGGAAAACAGCAGTTGAATAGCGCATTCATTTATTTTGGTCTTATATAGAAGAGCTACAAAGATCCCCTGAGTATATTGGTCTTATATATAGGAATTACAGAGGTCCCCAGCGCACTGTTCCCTTGAGTGGAGCTTGCTTTCCTTGGGCACGGAGAAAAAATAAGTGAAAGCAAGAACCTATTTTCTTGCAGGTAATCGACGAACTGACCTTTAAGCCTCAGCTCTTTTGCTCCTTAGTCAATGGATTTCAGCTAGCATGTTCATGTGAGGCAGTCAGAATTTGGGATAGGATGGCAGAATTTAATATCCACTCCTCAGCCAGTGACAGTAAGTACATATGAATCTTTGTGTTTCTTCACAGTCTCTCTGGGAATAGAAAATCTTAGGCATTACTCTTTGTTTTCAGCTGTTCTTAAAGTTACTAAGAAATCATAATTTACTTGCATTTAAAACCTGCTGAATGTCTTGGTAACACTATTGTAACCGTGATGGCCCAAGGTTTGTAGGAAGAGAGATGTTATCTAAGGCACCAAGTAAAGTTGGAAATGAAACAAGACTTCAGGCACACATTCTCTTTTCCTCAGTGTGTTCTTAATTTAAAGATTGCAACTTTTTCAGAATTAATATGGGTATGTATGTTTACAAGATTTTTTTTTTTTCAGAGGTATCAGAAACATGAAAGATATTATCTCCTCCAGCTGATCTGAAACTCTTGATTATGGTATGACAGGTGATAATACCCTTCCCACTATGAAAGTATAAATATGGTAGAATAGTCCCATATTTAATGTAACAAAAGAAATAATTTAGGCACTTTAAAATTGGGAGCTTCATCCTTGATGCAAAAATAGCCACAAGAAACTAACTGTAGGAATTCTTGTCAATTTCTAAATGTAGCAAAGAAAAATAAACATATGTAATAGAAATGGGAGGCAAGCCTCTTTGTAACAGGTAGGAAAGGGCTATCTAAATCTCTTTTCAGTCATTGATCCCACCTATTATTTTGCTTTCAAGAATACACAGACTGAGAGTGAGTGACTGCCTGGGTGGGTGTTTGGCTGTTAGTGAAGGTTAACCCACCACCGATATCAAACATACTTTCTTGTTTTAAAGAAATCAGTGATTGTACATGTTTAATTTCATTAATTATATGCTGCTTTTATGTAAATACTTCACTGTTACATGGGTGTTTGTAACTAAAGTTATAGTATAAAGTTAAGTATACCATAAAAAGGGAAACAGCCCTTTAGGAAACCAGGATGCAAACATTGTTGTAGAAAGTTAATGCTGAGTTATATATGTGCCCAAATTAGTAATAATTTTGGGATTAAAGCAGGAAGATCTCCTGATAAAAAGCCTACAACTTCAACATTAATAATCTGCAGCAATAAGAATGGTTTCCTACTAAATACTTCTATTTTCTCCCTAAATGCAATATTTTAGAGTGGTTTTCCTCTGAAAAAAATTTTAAAAAAAGGATCTGATTCATTAGCTAAAAGTATAGTTGCCTATATGCAGAAGATAATCTAAGAAAATAAAGCAAATAAAATGTATCATTGTCAGAATGTGCTATTTGCTGTGCAACAGCAGCACTGCTAACATGGGGAGATGTCTCATCACTGTGTAGAACTCTTTTCAGAGCCTCATTTAAAAGTGTGATGAAACAAATTTGCTTTTTTCTGTTCTGACAACCACAAACTATAGCTTTGTTGAACACGCCAGCTTAAGACACATATGGTGAACTTTCTATTATTTGACATCATAAATTTCAACAAAGTCTTCACAACAATTACCAGTATCCATAACCTACCTACACACCTGATGCACTGTAACTTTGTTCTCATCAACAGTACTCTTCCTGTTCCTTTTTTCCACCCTGAAGAACAGACAAGTCACTAAGTGCAAGTTTAAAAGCTTCTGAACATATTTGCTATGTGCACAGTTTTTTAAACTTGGGTTTTGCCTATTAGGTGTTCCGATAGACAGTGAGGAAGAAAAAGGCTCCTGCCTTGTATCTTACTAATACAAGAAGGAGAGAGACAAATTTTTCAAATGTACCAGAGATTAATTTCTTTCTAAACACCCAAACCAATTCCTCTGGTCTGTGCACAAAATGCAGCTCTTCAGGTGAAAGGATTCTATCTTTTCAGGTTAAATATAGAGATGAGATTCCTACTCCTTTCAAAAAAAGTGCAGATACAAAAGGGAGGGGTCTCAGGACTCTTTCCTTGGCTAAGATGAACAGTAGCACAATGAGAACTTGAGCCCTAAGTTTAAATGGACAAAATAAGAAATCTGATTTCTCTTTTGTAACAAAGAATTTTAAAAAAGTCTTCTCTTGGGTGAGAGTCTTTAAGAAAAAAATCCTGCAATATATTGGTATTTCCAGAAATGATCTGATAATGGGCGACTGCCAGAATGTTCTTGCTAGAAATTTTAAAAAAGATTTCCATTTGATGGACTCAGGAAAAAAATGAAAGCTCTGAGTGTCTCAGCAGAGAGCTTGTGTATCTTTAGTTATCAAGCTCTGATGCCACAAAAAGAGGAGTCACAGAAATGTATAAAAGAACCTAGTAAACTGAGTGTCTTAAAAATCTCCGAAGGAGTTGCAACAAAGGTTTAACTTAAGTATTGGATAACAATTTGTCTCATAACTGCCTTTACCCATCTTCAAATTTGTGGTGAAAAGGTTGCTATGAAAAGGCTGCTGTCAGGGCAGGAGAATTTCATTGTAGGTATAAATGAAAATATAAAGGTACTAATTCCTGCTGGAAATATTCTGTGTCATCTTCTTAAAGACTTCTGTTTCTCAGTGAGTGAGACAGACATTGCTACTTTCAATACTACTTAACTAGTTTATTCCCTTTTGTAGCAATGGGCTTGTTCATTAATAGCTTTCATAACTCATAGGTCATGATGGTATTCTAAGATATATGTTACAGGTAAATTATTATTAACTGCTCCTCATATGAAAAGTGGATATAAACTAAGCTGACAATCATAAAATTGAACTTAATGATTGATATAGAGTCAGAAGTAAATATATACTTATTCTTAACAAATGCTGATTTCCATATAATTGTAAAACTGGTAAGAACAATGCCTTTGATATTTTTGTCAGTTCTGACAGCCACATATATATTTTTCATTATAATTAGATACATGTTATTACCTACAAAACCCTTATTCATTACGCTAATGCATTCACTTCCCAGATCAATTAATTTGTGGCAACCTACTGGTCATGTGTACAATGGATCTGAATTGTCTCAATGTGGATGTTAGAGTTTCTTTTTTGCAAAAATAATGAGTTTAGTGGTTTGAAATGTTAATCCTAACATCTTTTCTTGTTTTCAAGTGAGAGCAACTCATAACTTTCATTTTTTTCATTTTGTTCATTTTGGTATCTTTAAATGCTCTTAAGATAAAATGACTTTCGTAATTAAAAATGTAGCTTGTCTAAACCAGCAACTAAGAACTTTTATTATTAGTGAAACTGTTGCTGCTTGCATCATTGCAGAACTGGTTAAATGCAGGCTACCCTATTGTATTTTTTATGATCACTTTAGTGACAATAGCTCTACACTTTCAGCTGTAACTGAAATCAGAAGGCTGCATAGTTAAAAAAAAAAAAAGGTGTTTTATCACATTTAAATAGCTCCATGATTTGCAGAGTCTAACTGATGTTTCTTGGGTGGAATCTGAAGTGCTGACTTGTGGAGCTCATCATAGCTTGCCTGAAAAACTCCCTGCCTCTTGTGGAGGCTAACAGGATGTCTTTAACTAGAATATCCATTTTGATAGAGAGAGTTATTTCCAACCACTATGCCCTCCTGGAGAAGTTTCCAGCTTTCAAGCTCTTCTCGCTTTTGTATATATCAGCGTGATGTTAAAATTTTCTGTGGAAATCTTTCTGTACACATGCATTCAGCTAAAAATTTAATTTTCTATTGAATAGCAATTTAAAAAAATAAACATTCTGACTATACCCACCTGTAGAAAACAATTTAATGGTGAAAACCTTCTGGCTATACCCACCTGTAGAAAACTATTTGTCCGAAACGCTTGCTTACCATTAAACCAGAATTAAAATCTTTCAGAATAGATATAATATCTCTTAAGAAGAGCCACAACTTTAAATAAATAGTCCCACTGTTTTTAGTCATACTTCCTGTATATTAAGACCTGTGTATAGTGAAGTCTATGTAAGGAGACTGATAAGGACTTTGTAGTTTCATTGCCAAGTACAGCTAAAACTATTACTTGATTAACACAATACTGGTTGAATCAGCAGATATTTTTCCTTTCAACACCTTTTCAGTCTGGATCCAAAATGTGTTGGGAAGCTGTCAAGGGAAAACTGTGCATCAGACAAAAGTATTGTGTAGAGTAAAACACAAGTTCATCAGGGACATTAAATTCTTTTAGGAAGACTCTTGCATATCTCATGCGTTGCTTGGTTTACTACAGAGCTGCCACTCCCATTGATTAGATTAAAACTAATGCATTTCATCACCTCAGTGTGGTTCTTAAAAGGAAAAAGTGTTATATTTTAATGACTCTGTGAACTTTTCAGATATACCTCTATCTCTTAATTCAGATGCACTGTTTGGGCTAGCTTGTCATAAAAAAATGAATCCAAGAGCATTGGAAATGGATGACATTGAAATTAAAGAGAGGGCAATAACCTCTAAAATAGTAAACACACTATTCTTAATCTCTGAGAATGAAGAAGAATGAATATGATGCTGCAAGCTCTTTCTTCTTACAGTAATTCTGAAGGTTCAATTACATTTGAAGAGGGAAAAAAGTTCATCATTAATACTTCAAACCAAAAAACCTGGCTGGCTCTTGCACCCAATCTACAGCAGACTTTGTTAAGAGACACGAATAATTTCAGCTTTAGATATTTGGTTCTAAAACACCAATGCCGGTCATGCAGGATGCAAGTTTATACATTAGTTTTTCAAAGCAAACTGGACAAACTGTGGCATATAATTGTTCATGATGTTCTCTCCATATTAAATTGGAGAACAAAAGTTTTTATTGTATCTTCAGGTCTCAGAGGTTATGAAATTTTAGTGCCTATGAAAATATTTTGCATGTTTTCCTTTGCAAGTGGGAAGAACTGGAGCACAACTTTCATATCTGCATAATTTGTGACAGTTTAACAGAGGAAAAAAAGCGTCAGCTGTTGCCACATCCATGATTACACCACATGTATTTTGACTAATCATCTCTTTTTCATTAGCCATCATTAACAATAACTGACATTTTCTCTGAACCCCAACATGATGTGTTTAATATTTTTACACAAGAGAAAAAATATATTAGCTAAATGCCTGTAATTTTTAAAAGAAGAATGGTGTCATGGTAAGGGCAAAAGAATCATATAGTTACCAGGAATAACAGCATCTTCTGTCACTTTGTGTGTCCATAGCAAAGAGGAAGATGTAAGCAAAGTAACACAAGTATTGCTGGGAATGAATTGTCTCTTATGCTTTTAATCCTTTGAGAGAAATAGCAGATGCTCTGTCCAGTGCCTGCCAGATGCCAGGAAGAGGAATTAACGAAATGTGAAACAACATAAACTTGGTGTATTTAGCCATGCCCAGTGCAGCAAGATGCACAAGTCTTGCACTGTACAAACCCAACAGTCAAATGACATGTGAAGCAGTGTCTTCTCCATGAATGAACTAAATTAGGAGACTCCCTCCCTGTTTGTTCCTCTGACACTTCAGTGCAAGTCAACTAACTAACACTTAGTTTTTGATAATTCATGAAACCTAAAATTGTAGGCAACAACGGGAAAACACAACCAACAAGAAACTTTTCAGTCAGAGCAAGAAGGAAAATAAGATACCTTAGAATTATTAT
This sequence comes from Nipponia nippon, assembly GCF_047370975.1. NCBI lineage: Eukaryota > Metazoa > Chordata > Aves > Pelecaniformes > Threskiornithidae > Nipponia > Nipponia nippon. The sequence goes on along the minus strand of NW_028262336.1, from coordinate 43,392,243 downwards.
GTATTTGAACTTCTGATAACACCTATTAAGACTGGATGTGTTCATTTGTTTTCTAACTTCAAATAAGAAAATATAAAAATTTAATGTAACTGTATTAGTATAAAGTTCATGTCATTAAAAAATGAACCTATATTGTTATCAAGCAAGGTGGTATACCACAGAATACCTAAAAAAATGTAAATTAAGGTGATCAGCTCATACTGGTAAATAATTAAAACCGTTAAAAGAACATTTTGATTTCATGTCTATTTTACTCTGTCTACCTCAAAAGAACAATGTATAAAACTGTAAGATACTTGACTGTTCTTGGGAAATACAACATATTTTAGTTCAAGATGTACAAGCTTTAAGTGAAGTAGTATTTGAATATTTCCTCAAGGTATAGTGCTATTCATCTTTTTCTCAGTACAAAATTGGTTGAAGAAGTAATCATCACCAGCATGTAATTCCTATTCTGTAATTATTTTTTATTACCTACCCTACTCTGTTGATATAGAGGTTGGGGTAAGCTGCCTTGTAAATCAAAACAATGACGTGATCCTGATTATAAATAATTTACAGATATTTTATTTCTATTAGAATAATCCATCAAAAAGTTTTTTTTATGAATGCATTGATTATTTTTACTAGTTAGTAATATTTCACAAATTTGCTTCCTATAATGAACCGTTCTTGAACTATTCTCACTACTTTTACCTCTGAGCACGATACCTTTTTATTTTGTGTATGGTATAGGTCACCTAAATCAAGTCAATAGTTTCTAAATCTTATCTAGATGATTAAAATTGGATGTGGGACATTTCTCAGATAAATATAGAATATTGAGTAATCTTCAAATACGTATCTGCACTAGTATATCTGAACAGCTGTTTTGATCTGCAGCCAATAACATAAATGTCTGCATACAAATGAACAAGAGACAAATGTGAGCATAAAGCTAAAATTCTCATAATTCTCTGGCTTGACATGACTTTGACGTAGTATGAAGGGCAATTATAGTGTTTCTCTAGGTCACTATTAAAAACATAATGAGTACCCCCACAAATTGATTCCAAGGGAAAGAGACAATGTAAAAGCACACATATCATCATGCTCTTTTCACTTACTGTAATTAAGTGGGTTTTTCTGGAAACAGTTGTCATTGAAAAACACGTATTTTATTTTTCCTCATCATTTTTCACAGAATTTCCCACCTCCTTTTAAGGATTAAAAAGTCTTCTGCTATTGTTTGAATGAATTATATAGAAATCTTTTTACTTTTAATTATTCAATAAAATACAAACCACTTCTCATTACAAACAGTAGGAAGATTCCCCTGGGCACACGTCGGTTTTGAGAAGGGCTTGTGGTTGGTTTTTTTTTGTTTGTTTTAAGTACTTCTTCATGGTGCCTTAAATTTATGGTTTCTTTTATGGCCCTATTAATTCAGATACTATTTATAACCAGATAAAATTATAGTTGCTTTCCATTAAATCAATAAAACCAAAGTTATTAAAATCCTCTTAGACTTCATTACTAGAAACCATATGTGTTCAGGAAAGCAGCCCACTGTGTGTTTAGCATTACACATATCCCTAAATACCACTGAAGTCAATGGGGTTTATGGACACACTTTAAAATCATTGCATGCCTAAGTTATTTTGTGCATAAGGAATGTCAATTAGGAGCTCAGTTAATTCCAGAAACTTAATGACATCCAGCAGCGAACTATCCATATTTATGATTCACCAGACTAAATCATTATTTTCTTTGATATTTTGTTTTAAATATTTTTATCATTACCATTCAGATCCAGACTTCAATGAAAAGTATCTAAACTTTTAAAAGTAATTAATTTTTTCATATAAATAGAATTTTATTAAGCAGTTAGTGTCTGATATGTTATGTATCACTTGCATGCTCTGGGCCATCATTTTTTTGATTTATTACACTGCTGCATTTGTTCCCACATATTGAAAATTCTTCAGTTAGGAAGTAGGAATTCACTTCCAAAGAAACACTCCATGTCAGTTCCAAACTGGCAGTAGGCTTATTAGAGTAGATCTACACACCTGTAGGAGCTCTGCCTTAAGATTCATCTTGCTGAAGTCTGAAAATATTAAAAATATTTTTTTAGTAGAACAAAAAACCTGAGACTGTTTATTTTCATCAATAACAAGTCGAACCTTATAAAGGCAGTCATCTTTTGTTGAAATCAGGGGGAAGTTTTCTAGCTACTTTATCTAGAGCTGAATCAGTTCTCAGGGTATCCTGCACACATACCAAGCAACTTCTGAAAGCATCCTCGAAGCCAGACTCATATGCTTTCAGCTTTGTTCTACACTTGAACAACTTCTATTTTCTAGTGCTGCCTGAAAGAACTTGAAGAGGTTGTTTCTGAACGTTATTATGGGAGCTCAAATCTCATTATTCTCACAGCCAAATATAAGGTGAATTCTGAATGGAACAAAAATTAGTTGCCATTGTAATTTTCTGATATCAAAACCTGCATTTTATTAATTCAATAGCATCATCTTAGATAACTGTTCTCCAGAATGGAAAGAATAAACATTTCATGCTCCTGCATTCCATGTGTATGCTGTGGTATTTAGGGAGTCATTCAAAGTGTATTACTGCTACTTCAGAAGGGGCTGTTTCGCTCAGACTTTTCAGTGTATTAACTGTTAACGTTTCCCTTTTTTGGTCTTAGCTCAGTAAGTAGAAAATATTCCACTGCTTCTTTTCATTAAAATTTAAATTTAGCATTTTGCTTACCTGCCAGAAATAGCAAAAAATTGCAATGGTTCATAAAATATGTTTAATTCCTAAAATTCCAAAGTATAAAGTAATTTTTCTGGTTTTTTTTTTTTGTTTGCTTGTTTGGTTGTTTTTTTGCTAATATTTAATTTTTAATTCTTTCCTGGGCTCAAGAAATACCACTGAGGTCTGATGATATTTTGGTCTGAATCTTTAACCATGAATACATAAAAATGTGTTAAACTACTGGCCAAATAGGAAGCTTGCATCAGAAAATTCTCAACCAGTAAGAAGTTTAGGTCTAGATTCTTGTTTTATACACAAACACCAGAATAGCACAAAACCTTGTATAATAGAAAATATAAAAAAATAAATGTTAGCCAAATAATTGCTGACAATGATCCAGCCCATTTTCTTTCAGACAGATGATGTTTTAGAATTCCTTTATGTCAAAAATATTTTATATATTTATTAAAAAAAACCCAAAGCAGTAGAGAGGTTCTCCTTCTTTGAACCACTGAAAGTATTTCACTCATAGTCTCAAATTTTCCATATACAGTCCCCAAGATCTTTAGTCCAACCTCCCAATCAAAGAAGGTGAGCTGAGAAGTCTGATCAGATTGCTCAAGGCTGTATCCAGTAGGGTCTTGAAAACCACTAAAGACGGAGACTGCATAGCCTCTCTGGGCAGCTTGTACCAATGCTTAATTATCCTTAGTGTTGGTTTTTTTTTTTTCATTCCAATACTTAGATTTCATGACCAAATTAAAAACTATGTAAGAATGAAGTATATCTGAAAATGGTGATGACTGGGGTGATTCTGCTGCACCAATCTTACGACTTGATACATCATTTCATACTTGTTCACATAATATAATTTATATAACCTGGCCGACTTAGTATAGTACAGTTTCTCAGCAGGAGCTCAGTGATGGGAGACATGCAGTATTAAAGATTTCTTTTCTTCTTTTGTGTGTTGAGAAAATTCTTCTTATCCTCAGAAGAAGTCAGATCAGATGTTAGTAATCTGATTTTTTCAGTAGATGAATATGAAGTAGAGTACAGAAGTGTTACCTGCAGTTCGGTGGGTGACTGAATATTAGCAGGGAAGCCAAAAGCAAGTTTTATATTTCATGGTTTCAGTAATTACACCCTATGTCGATATCTGACAGCAACTAGAATTTTGTTATGATATGTTACCATTAAGTGCATGACCCCATCTCCAAATCTCCTTCACACTTCTGCTTTTTTGCTTTTCCTGCAGTATTTCATCAAGCAATATGAAATATGCGGCTATAAGAATTCTTCCTGAAGAGATGTCTGTCTGGTACTAGCCCTTTGCCATATAAAGCATACCACACATAAGCCTTTGAAGACCCCAATGTTTGATAATGGTTTTCTATAGGAAAGACATATTTAACTTTACATACATGCATAATAAACCATACTGTCAACAGCCAACACTTTAAAAAGTTTCCAAAAGTGAGGGAACTCATGTTGGCCTGTCTTGTAACATCATCATAACCGATGCTCTGGATGGCATTTGATGTTTCTACTCATGATATATTTGCCCAGTTTGTTCACATGCCAGTCTCTTCAGTCTTTTGCTAGAAAATTATATAGCTATCATATAGAAAATTTTAGATGAATTTAGCATACAGCAAACAGCAGCTCCTATGCATCAAGTAGAGTATATTTTGCAGATACCATAGTAAGACTCGATACTCATGCGCATTCACAGCAATGTATGAAAGCAATGCTTTTTTTTTAATAATTTTTTTTGCCTCAGCCTCTCCTAAATTCTATTTGCCAACCTGTCTCTTATAGCTAAATTTATAATGATTTGTAGTAATACATTTAGTCAGCTGACTTAAGAGATTGTAAGTGATACAGGAAATAAAATTAATTTACTGTATCTTCTGATTTGGACTGCAGACAAAAAGCTCTTGCTTTCCAAGTATGTTTCAAATGTAAGTGAACCAAAAGTATCAAAGATTCCACTGGAAGTCTACTCTCAAAATCATCATGGTCTACTTAGCTTAGTGAAAATGTGAATTAGTCAAAGAGCATGTGATGTTCTTTTGTTCTTTTAGCAGGTTGGTTTGCAAATGTTAGCTCTTGGCAAATATCAGATGACCAAGTTAAGAGACATTAAAACTATATAAATTGTGGTTTTGACTTATCTGTGGGCTTACAGAAGATGACAGTTCATTTTTGTCATTTGAGGCTGGCTGCAGTAGAGTGCTGTAGATGAACACACTGAAAAAAAACAGCTGTGCAAACATATCATGCAAATGTATTGTGTTGTTTATGTAGTCTTCCATCTATAGGTGATTTTCTACAGCTGTCTGTGATCACAGTGTCTGAGATTTTTTTACTTAAGATCATACATTGTTTTTAATAGTTTCAAAGTTGACATCCAAAAGTAATCAAAAGGAAGGCTTAAAAGAGTCTGTTATTTTAGTGGCTTCACCCTGCATTGTTTGCAGCTGCTTCTATCCTTACCAAAACTTAATTAGTTGTGCAGAAATTTTCTTGTTTATTTTTGAAGGAGAAAAAAAAAAGCAAGCAACAGAGAAAACATTCAATCTTTTGTAGGAACAACTTTAAGGAGAAATATACCATTTTGATATCTAAGAAAAAAAAAATCTAACAATGTTTTTCTTGCAAAGGGACTGAAAACTTACTTGTGGAAGTTTCAAGGAGGTGCCCAAATAATACCCTGCCCAGCTACTCCCAGACCCATCCCAGGTGCCATCAGCCCATCTAAGGCCTACCTATATAAACCCAGAGGAGCACAGGGGCAGAAGGGCAAGCAGGGGGGAACCCGAATTACAGGTGCGTAGGAAGGGACACCCTGCTTGGGTGCCTCCCAGGGCTGCCCCAGAAGAGCCTCAACCCCAGTGTCCAGCCACGAAACCCAAGATGTGTCAATGGTGGAGCACCTTTCAGACTGAGGAGGGTTGCTGCTCAGGGGTATGGACATATTATGGGATGAAAGAGATTATTATTTTGGGTTTGCAACAAGACTTATTATGGGATGTTTAGAGGAGGAACTGAAGGTGGGGAAAGAGAGGGATCTAGGTGATTTGGGAAGGAATAAGCATAGGAAAATAGAGGGAAAATGGGATAAAAAGCACCAGTTGCTAGTAAGTAGGGGCAGATCATTACACTTGTCTGGACCTGATCATGGCAGTCTGCCTGGCATTGTGACAGTGAGCATATCACAAAAGCTGGTAATGAGAATCACATTTGTATTGTGAGTCAATTGCATATTGCAATTGCTATGCTCCAAGTGCTGCATTTTTATTGTGATTTAAGTGCTGTACTTGTATCATGATTGCTGTATCACTCTGCTAAATCCCATGCAATGTCAAATAACTTCAAGTATGTAAATTTGGTATTAAACATTAAACCCCAAAGGTGTGGAACATCTGAAAAACCTGATCAGAGGGTGCTGGACTCTGACACCTCTGTCAAGTAGTACATCTCTTCTCATGCCTTTTCAGTTCTTCTAAACTTATTTCAAGTCCTGAAGAGAAAAAAATACACATTGTATTAGTATAAATTCAGTGCAGACTTGCTAGATTTCTGGAGTTCATTTCTTGAAAACTCCCTTGTGGCTGACTACGATGAGCTGAGTAAGATGAGAGTAAGTTTTCCATTATAATACAGTCATGGCCAAAGAACTGGCAGCACGGAGCCTGCGTGTCTGTCTTTCTCACTGAAAGATGACACTTTCCTCTGCTGATTACACTGGAGAGGCTCAGACTGCAGAATCTGGACTCTGCACAAACGCTTTCCTTCCCTTTGTCTCATGGCTATAGTACATTAAACAAAACCCTGTTAGCTTGGCAGCTTCACCCACTTACTTACAATTTACAGCCACCTTTAAGGAAGCAGCATACACAGTCATCATGAGTTCAAGCACAAGGTCTGGGTACCTGAAAAAGCATTGTGCATAGGAGATAAATATATGGATATATTACTCCACTGGGTTGGTATGTGGTCAGAAATACCCGGCTACTCTTGGATGCATATAAACAGTCTGTAGGCCACAATACATAAAGTGGTCTAAAAGTGGTAGTAGGGAATGAAGAATGCAATTTATTCTTCTGTAGTATCTATTATCTTCACAGAGCTCACTGTTCTTCATATGTTTATTTAGGGAGAGAAAGGAGGGTGGTGATAATATTTTAGAGGTTTGGAAGAGAGACATGTTTTTCTTAATTAATTAGGAATGTGCATCTGAAGAATATGTGTTTATCTTGAGTCTTAAAATTATTGGTATTCTGGTGTTTATATGAGATTTTCTGTTGTCAGCTATTCTAATTATGTTACATTGATTCTATGTAGCATCAGAGGTTCATTTTATAGTTTCCTCCTAGAAAATTTAAAACACTAGTTAACTGACGTTCTGTTTATTTCAGAAGATTGTATGGTTGTTTTTCTTTTTTTTTTTTTTCCCCAGACACCAAATACAATCCCTAAATAAGAAAAAAATGATGTGTGTGTATTTGTGTGTTTGTGTAAAAGTCTGTATTATTAAACTGTATGGTTACAAATGTTTAATGGGCTAAAAAAGAGAAAGGAAAATTTTCAGTATACATAGTTTGTTATATTTATCTGTGATCCATATTGTTTCTGGAGTCATTGAAATATCCAGCTAAGGTTTTGAAGCCAAATAATGATTCAAAGAATCCAAAACCAGACAACAATTAAAAAAAATCCTGCTGGGGAGGAGTTTTGAATTTATGCTCTTGAATAAAAAAAAAAGGTCAAAAAACTACTGGAATGGGAGAGGAAACATAAAATAAAGAGGGCCATTCTGCAAACTACCCTCAACCCCAGCCTCAAGCTGTGGAAACTAAGGATTTTCTGAGGATTATTATTTTTTTAATATAGTGTGTTCAGGTCTTATTTAAAAAAAAAAACACCTTCAAAATGTCAATTCAATAAAGAAGGAAGAAAAAAACTTTTCACTTTATATCTTAGTGTCCAAGGCTTTTTCTCTCTACAGAAATGCCTTGTCTAAATCTTTATAAAACTTTCCTATATCTCAAGAATAACAATGAATTTCAGAAATTAGCTACATTATTTTATAATTTTTAAAGTAGCCTTTAAAATATGAACCTTTTTTCTTATAGAGGGACAAATCCAAAATGGTTCAACTCTTCATAAAAGTGCTCTGTGCACTTGTGTGAGAGAGAATGCACATGCAAAAAATTATGTAGAGATATCCATTCAGTGCTCGAAACAGCAAAAATTATCAGATTTTTCTTCTGGACATTACCAGTTTGGAGAGAAGGCCTTGTTTCTGCAGATGTTCCCAGGATCAGACCCACTTAGAAGCCCCTGCCTCTCACAGCTCCTGATGAGCTCACTGGAAATATTTTGCAGTGACAGCTGAAGTCAGCTCTCCCTGAATTTCTGAGGTCAGGAAGAACTGTAAGGTGCTGTTACTCAAAGATGTTGGAGATATAAGATACCACCTCTAACATCTCTGCTTGGGAGGTCAGGTCCCAGAGCATGTTACCCTTCCCCTCTGGGAAGCGTTGTCTCTCTTTGCTCAAGGCAGCCCTCTGATAGGAGAGGTCTGTTTGAGAAGGATGCCTGGCAGTGGACACTTTGAGGAAAATTGGGAAGAACCTTCAGCAGAAGCTCCCTTTCTTTGTTTGGGAGCTGCTGTGAAGATTTAGCTCTTGCCCTTGGTCCCTGCCTGAGCTGTGTTGCAGCTGTGCTGTGCCTGGTCTCATACCTCCTTGAGTCTGACCTGCTGACTTTACCTTTTTAGCTTGATCTTGGACCTGCCTCATCATGACAGACTTGCAGGGTGACCACAGCCTCTTGGCATTGGTCTGGCTTTTCTGGTCACCTCAGGGCCCATGGGGTGAGGTCCTTGCACCATCCTGTCCCATGACCCCGCTGCTCCCCTCCCTGTCCTCACTGGGCAACCCCTGGCTGCTGCACCCTGACAGGAGGGTTGCTGGCACCCATTCAGCCCAGAATAAACAGAGTAATTCTCCTACCCAGAAAAGAACATTTTTTACCTTTGTGAAAGGCAGAAGCTAATTGGTAGCTAGAGCCACCAGTATGTCCTGACCTCAGGGATATCCTGGTAAGCTACTAGGAGGCAAAACCCTGGGCAGTGTCAGAGCTGAGGCACCCACATCACATAAACAGGGGGACTCCTCAGCCTCCATAAAGCTCAGAAGTGAGAAGGAAGGGTGAATTGAGCTCCCATCTCTCCCAATGGTGCAAAGATCCTTCTTCTGTAGAAAGGCATCTGGTGCTGGCTCACACCTCTTGCTAAATTCAGCAATAGTCTAGCTTCAAAGCTGTGAAGAGTCCCCAGCCTGTCCTTTCCTATACCAGGCACTAAAAATACTTATTGCTCCTCATAATAATAACATGTTATTCAGGAAATAAGAACATAAAGATAAAAGATTCATTCAAGCAGCAAGAAAAAATAGTGGGAATACTGGTGTAGACATAAAGAAAGGATTGTATGCTTCAAAGGCTTTTTCCAGCTGTGTGAGTTGGTCTAAAGAAAGATATTCTTAATACATATTACCATAGACAGCGTGATAACAAGGATCATTGCTGTGTAGGAATCTGAAACCTGACAATTATCCTATAAAATACATCTAGCATGCCATGTGCAGAAGGGAAGGTGTCCTGCCCCTTCCCGCACATTCAGGAGCCTCACAAACCAAGAGACGCTTTGTCCCAAATAGTACAGGCTGCCAGAGGTGATTATACGTCAGAACTGCACAGTGCCAACTACCTTAATGCATAAATAGGCAAGCTGAGTTTGTAACTGGGAGAATTTTTTTCAGAAGCCCAGCAATGGCTTCTTGTAAGTGTGAATCTTGATCCAGATTTCTGCCAAAGTTAAGACCAGTCAAGTAATCTGTGGAATTAGAACCAGCCATTACACAGTTTCAGTTAGTGCCCTGACCACAGAAATTAGCATGGTTTGATTAGATTTGCCTGATGGGTTACTTAAGTGCCTTTTGAAAGGATTAGATGATCTTTTAAATAGAAAATAAAATACAAAATTAGAGTTTTTGCATAATTATAGCCTTTTCTTAACCTTTAAACTGTGTTCTCCACTGAAGAAAAGTGAAAAGAGTTTGTTATTTTCAGCACCTTGTCTTTGCTCAGATGCTACTCTCTTCATAAGAAGAAACAAAAGAAAGAGGGAAAAAAAGTAGAGGAGATGAATGGGAATGAAATTACAAAAAAATATATTTTTGAACATTTTTTTAAATGATGAAAGATATTTTGAAATATTAAGGAATGATAATTCTTACAGAAGTCACAATTAATTTTCAAATTTTCAATACAAATCCTCTTCTTTTGCTTTCACAGCAATAATATCTGATTAGTTGTCTTTTTGGAGCTTTAAAAGTAAAGCAAAGGGTTGATTGTTTGGAAAAAAGAGGGTTATTTTTCACATTATCTCATGCACTATTCTGACTGCTACCAGAATCCTTTCAGTTTGGGAAAACAAAATCATATAATATCTGATTTGGGTCACTTTGATAGAATGGAAATGGAAATGTTCTGATTCAATAGGACCTTTATCTATCTATTTTATATGTGTTTTCTCACTGGAAAATTAAAATCTAAGAATTTTGTGGTTAATGAGGGGCAACTGGTGAGTTTCAGGTGAATTAAACTTCTTACTGGTCACTTTTTTCCAACCAATTTTCTTCTTACCACCAAAACTTAATCAGAAACATCAGTGATACCAAAACTTAATCAGAAACATCAGTGATACCAAAAGATACAGGTTGCCTACATGTTCAGTGTGATATTTGTAATATCTTTCCGTGTGACCTAGAGCAGGCTGTCCAGAGAGGTTGTGGAGCCTCCATCCTTGGAGATATTCAAACGCTGTCTAGACATAGTCCTGGACAACCGGCTCTAGGTTAACCTGCCTGAGCTGGAGGAGTTGGACCAGATGACCTCCAGAGGTCCCTTCCAACATCAACTGTTCTGTGATTCTGTAAAGATAGATTGGAATTGATGACAATAAATGATTATAATACCCGCCCCACTCAGATCCGCCCCCCACCCCTCATATTCCTATCTATGCAAGCAGTTGATGATAGAAAAAAACAAAATAATAAATGGACATTCAAAATTTAGTCTGTTTTGAGGAGGGAGAAATCACCATGCTCTAATTTAGGACAACGGCTAGGCTTAGTGATATATTCCTGTGATATACCACTCGTACATCAATGTGACTCCACTGAAAGAGGTGGAATTATAACAGAGAAAAACGGATACAACAGACTGGTAAGTCAGCCCCATATGTTCATAACAGGAAATTTATTCACATCTTATGCCTTTAATAATTGATTGTTACCCAGACCAAATGCCACACTGAAGACACTGTGGAGATCCTCTGGCTTTGACTTTGTTGGATTTTCTCTGTAAATATTAGATTAAAACTCTATCATCTTCTATCTTCTTTTTCTTTTTCTTTTTCTTTTTCTTTTTTTTTCCATTTATTACTTTATTAGTTGCATTTGCCATTTCTCCAGTGCTGTTTTTAAGGGTACTATTATACTTAGAATTCCTACAGTACCTAGAGCATCTCTGAAGGATTTATTGCTTTCCAGAAACATGCAGATAACTTAACATCATTTTTTTTTTCTTTTTATCGTGGATGAATATTCTGCAATTCTAAGTTTCATCTGTTCAGAGTAGAGAGATATTTTCCTACTGTAGATGAGTAAATGTGTCATCTTATTTCACAGTAGTGTACAGCTGTAACACTCAACATTCCCATGAGATACACTAAGTGGAAGGGATATGATTTGAAATAATATACATGCCTAAAAGCACGAATAAATTCTTAAGATTATTACCACTTTGACAGATAAAAGAAAGAAAGAAAGCTGAAAATTGTATCTAAAAGTTATAATCACTCCAAGGAAAGCTCCAATGTTTATGAATAACTGAATCTTTTCTCTTACTATGTAAGGTGAAATAATAGCTACAAGGAAACCTGAAACTTGTTTTTTCTCTCTGTGTACTGGTATTTTACCTATACTTTTCAACTGTGTTCCCATAGCCCATAGGCTCTTAATCATTCTATTTAACATAACTTGCTAGAACTGCAGGCTTTTATTCTCATGAATTCCTTTTTGAAAATTATGTATTACTCTCATTATTTTCCATTTTAGTCAAAGAATATGTTCATGTATAACAATAAAAGCATCAATTTAATTAATTTTTAATCTTCCAAAAATTAATGATCCTTCTTTCTCTGGGACTTTTGTCTCTATGAATGAATAAACAAATTATATTTTATTTAAGCTATTACAGGACACTATTTCTGTTGATCCAACCAGCCAGCTCAGTCTGTTGGCAAAGTGAAAACATTTCTTTCAAAGTCTGAAGATACAACATGTGGCAACTACAGGAGCCTAAGAAAGGTCTATCAAGTACTATATCCAAGGGTCTGTGATCCCTGAAAGCTTGTAACCTGTGTGGCAAATTGGGTCTTACATATAAAATAAAAGGTGAAGGAAATTGAGGTACTATACAACTGCTCTATGGTGTCCTATTGAAAATTTGAAGAAATGTGAATTAAAGGTCCACATTTTTATTTACTTTAATATCTTACATTAATTTTGATAGGAATCGCCAAAACTTTGTAACACTGAGGTATGCTAATTTTTAAAATTAATTTATTTTTTTTCAAAGAAATAGGGGGATGTGACTGATGCAGGAAGAAAAATAATGCTCTTGATATTAAAGCTTTTCCATTATTTCATTTTATTATAACGTAAGCTGGAGTATTTAAAAGTGTTCAAAGTGATTTATATTTCATCATATCAATATTAGTGGTGAAGCAGCAGATTTATCAGTTGTAATAACAGGCACACTGCAGCTACCTACAAGCATAAGCAGACTTTGCTGAATCAAGATAATGATATGCAGATAGTTAATGAACACTTCCCCTGAGGGGTTTCATTCTCATGCCAAGCTCTTAGAGAAGATGATGGTGCTGATCTTCCGGACCTGCTGTTGCAGACTGGTAAGGAAGTTCACTATTTGTTAAGTTTTAATCAGTAAAGTTCTAAATACTAGGGCTTTTCCCTCTGCCTAGAGGGGAGCTAAGGCAGATAGCAGAATCTTCCCTCTGTTCACACCAGTAGTGGGCAGCAGTCTTTGGGGTCTAGTGGCTTCTGAGACCTGGACTTCTGGGCTTTGCTGAGTGTGGTGAATCTTTCTGGAAGGCAGAACCTTGTGCGCTGTTCCAAGGCCACAGAGCAAGCACATATAAAATACATTTTGTGTAGAAAATATCCAGACAATGTATCTCTAAATCTCATCTGTTGAAAAGTCAGCTTGCAAATTTCCTTATATCTGCAAATGCTGAAATAAATTGATGGCAAAAAAAAAAGCAGGTATCTGAAGAATAAGAAGAAGTCATTATCCTTATAACTGAAGTGTTAAAAAAGACTTCTAAAACCTTATTTTGCCTTTTGTTTCTATATGTGTGTGCATGGTCTGTTCATATAGGGGAAGACTAAAATGCTTTGAACTACTGGAGAAGAGAGACTGTAGATGTAGAGAGACTGTAGAGACTTCAACCCATTTTGGCAGGAGTAATTTTAGTGGCGTGCAGTCTGTCCTCAGATGACCATTGTTTTGCCTAATACAAGATATGGCAGACACTGAGCTGTCAGATCTCTGAAACTCAGATCTACTGAACGAATTTTCAGTAATAGGAAATTTTGGGGAAAAAAATTATTTCTCTTCTCTTCTGTTATCCTGCAACTATTTTCACATGACACCTGGTAAATAATTGAACTCAATAAAGAGGTTTTAAAGAATTTTCTGTTTAGGAAATAACTCAAAATTGCTGTAGAGAAGGAATTTTCATCCATTTTTTTATCTACTGGATTATGCTTTAATGGGCATGGGAGGTAGGTTTCACTCTCTCATTTACCTGAAGGAGTCTGAGCTAATTTTTTCCACCTGATATTTTCAGCCATCACAGCACTCAGAGCTCTTTTGCCTATCTGAAACAGCTTCCTATTGTAGACAATTTTAGGAGCTCTATTCAACCTTGCCTTACATAATTTGTTTAATCAAGTGGTAATCTAGAATAATTCATAGTTATAAACAAATAGTAGTGTAAATGTCCAGTGTGGGAAAAACATAGAAAGAGAAATGTGACATGTAAAATATTTTCTGAGCACTTAGATTTCACACAGAACTCTGCGGGACTTAGAGACAACTGCTTTTGATAATCAGATCACAGAACTACAGGCAGAAGACATCTAAATTGCAGTGTGCAGCTGTGTACTATTTATTCTAGATCTGAGAGGGAGGTGAGAATCCCCAAAATACCAAGGACTGTAATCATCATGATCATCATTAATCATTACTCACCAGCTGCACACAAACACACGCACACACACACACACACACACTCTTCTTTCCTTTTGGCATCTGGTAAAGCCCTAATATATATGTCGATTCAGGAACTGGAGAGAAGGGTTATAAGGAAAAAATAAAATCATTCCAGTCCTCCTAAATATGGAGCATTTTGATTTACCTTAGGAGGAAAACCAGACTTAATAGTTACAGGTTCATTTTTATGCAGTGGAAAAATTACTGGGTGGTATATCATATAGGGAGTATGAGGTAAATTGCATATTTATTTAATGTATTCTTTTATTTTAAAATGTACATGCTTCAAGATCAGAGGGAAAATCTCAGTGAAATATTGTTAACTGCAGGGAAATTATTTTTAGAAATTGTAAGGTTGCTCCAAAGAGGAAAGTTATGAGACCTGTATACAACAGCTAAGATAAAGATGGAAGAAAATTAGCGTGCATTTGCTACAAAGTAAAAAGCAAATTCAATTTGTAAGAAAGACAAATTAAATATAAGCAACTCCAAAATAATTTATAACAGATTTCATTTCAATATATCCAAACAGCAAAGAAAGTGTCCACTAATTTCCAGAAATTCATGCTCTTCTGTGTCGGTTATTAGAAGGATGAAAAAAAAAATCCTGCCTTGGAAAAATGAGATTGGGAAAGAAGGTTTGGCTGCCCTTAGCTTCTTGACAGACATAGCTGCATAATCTGCATTTGTCTGGTGAAATGAACAGACTAAAAGCAACACATAATTAGCTCATAAAGAAAATTCAAATATTCTCTTTTTTTTTTTCCTCAAACCAAACACAATAGCAAACATTTATGGAAGAATCTTAGTTATTGTTTTTCATTTAGAATTTCTATTGATCTGTGAAAAGAGGAGGAGGCAACGCTGTTTCTCTCCATGACAGCAGGTCTTTACAAGGACACTAAATGTGAATGCTGAACATAACCATCTGAACCACTGGGTTTATTTAGTGAAAAGGAGGTCTAACACAAAATTATCCCTGAAGCTCAACATGAAGACTGTCAGAAATACAATCTTTATAAACAGACAAATGTTAAACAGCTGCTAAGACTATGTTCAGCAGTCATACATTTTAGGAAATTTAGTATGAATTTATGAATCTACACTGACAAAAAAGATTCTGTTGATTTAAACTACCCAAAATCCTTGTAGTAATATTTGTGAAAATCAAAAAAATCCTGCCTTATGCAGGTAAAATTGTTGGCTATTCAGGGATCTCTGTCTGATTTGTCTTTGTTTGTTTGTTTCTTGGAAGGGTTGAGGAGTTTACCTGCAAAATGGGGGACACAGAAGAGGAAATTAGATTTACTAATATTATGCTGCCTAGCTGAATGAAATATAGATGCCTGAGCTGGAACTCCATCAATACAAAAAAATGAAATAGAATTGCAGCCTGAGCCTCTTTGATAACACATTCAATGACTTTGGGATGCAGAGGCCCAGTCTGGGGAAGGTAACACATGATTTAGGTTTCCTCGGCAAGGTTTTACCAGGTCCATGGGCTGAGAGAGCTCTCTTATGATTATGCGACTGTTGGGTAATGTGTTATGACTAGGGAGAAAGCACTGTGGAGATGATGAGTGGGTTTGGTGTAAGAGAGTCAGATGGGAAGTTGATTCACAGAACTATGGTATTGATCTATTTAACATTTTTTATTATTACCTTTTGTGATAGAAGTGCTGACTGCTCTAGATAGGTAGGCTTTGGTTCATTCTGATGTGGTTATTTCTCACCTTTGAATGACTTTCACAGGCCCCTTGCACTTCTCTGATTCTGTGAGTTATTTCTATTTTCTAGCCCCAGCTGTTTTGCTGCAGTTAGCTTTTCTTTCTCTCTGGGCACCAGCAATTCTGGCTGTGTTGTTGAGTGATCACTTACATTCCTCAGAATGCATAATATTTTCATTGTCATTTTCCCTCACAACATTTTTCTCTGACTTTATGACTTATTTCATCATCTTAGAAAGCCAAGGAAATTTTCATATTAGATGAGTCCCAGCCTTTTGTTGGGGCACAGAGAGTGGAAGGAACAGGCTGCTTCTCCTTTATTAACCATACTACAGTTTGATTTGAGGGAAGGAGAATAGCCTTATCATTGCTGTAATTTATTTAAATCAGAGTCGAAAATATGGGTTCTAACCAAATTCCTGGAGTCACTTTCTTCCAAAGCATAGCCAAGAAAATTAGAGAAAAGGAGAATAAAAGCCTCCATGAGAAGAGATCAGCTATTTTCAGTAAGGCATTTTTTGGATACTATAAATGTTGCTTGCTTGGAGCTGCTGTTTGGTACATTTGCAAGAATATGTCAGCTCTGCTGACTAGGATTTTACCTCCATAATGGAATTTTCTGGTCAAAATGAGAGACAACATCCCACAACTTAAAGCACAGAATAACCAATAGCCTAATGGTGGCGGTTGTCTCCTAAAATGCAAGTGACCTAAATTCTCCCTGAACTGGATTACCGACTTGAATATAAGCCTCACCCACTCTAATGACTGTCCTGTTAGATGATCAGATGTTCTGCAGAGGATTTGTTACAGTTCCTTTCATGAATGCTGTTTCACTTTTGTATAATCATTTAACAACTGATTAGAGAGGGATTTGATCCCACACACCAGGTAAGTACGTATAATAATCAGTGTCATACCCTGTTCATATTTTTCAGTCTCCCTTACTGAGCCATTCCACTTTGTTTACAAACTTTCTTATTCTCTTTTGGGGCTTTATTTGTATAAAATTAAGAAACAGATCCTAACCACTGAAAATGAGGCAAAAAGAGAAAAACATTTAGGGTCTCTGCAAGAGTGTCTATCCCATACTGTAACAGTTAAAATCTGTTTTTTTGTTTTCTTCCTTTCTAAGATTACATGCAGCAGCATAAGAGATCTTTCTACACTTTGGTCTGACCTTATGTCTACATAAGGGAGAGAAAAAAACCCAACCTTTTCTCAATCTTATGAGAGCTCAGAGTGACACCCATCTTTAGGGCAGAGTCTCAGCTAATTCCTGCATACTGCCTCCCTCCTTGCCAAAGAAACCTGGTAACTTCCTTGACAAGAAACATGTCTTTCCATAACTTCACAATTTATGACTCTATTTACAATGAAGCTTTTGCAATTTAGTGGTAGATCATTCTATAGATTCTTGGAAGCACAACAACCTTTAGGGTGACAGACATTCAAGGAATTTCCCATTGAAAAATGTTTTTGCAGTGCCCAGTGGTGTGGTATGAGAGCTGTGTGCCACAATATTTAGAGTCAGGCTTATCACTTCAAAAATATAAGGGAAAAATAATTGCATATATTATGTATAAGAAAGGTAAATGTTTCTAAAACATATTTCTCTATCATTAAATCTGCCTACTGCTCTTTTCTATCTTAAGGCCAAGTATGCATCCTTTGTTTGCCTTTTAAAAGACTTATTTTCTTATTGCTTGTTCTTGGAATCTGGGATATCACACAGGGATGCAATGCTCAAGTAATTTTCTCCCTCCTCTTCCTTAAAGTCTCCTGAATCATGTTTCTATTTTATACTCTAATTAGCCCATTCCTTGCTTAAGACCTTTGCATGCTTTCCCCATATATAAGATTTAAAAGGTTTAGTCTGAAACAGACTTTGCAGAGAGTGTACTGTGAAGTCTAAATACACCAGAAAACTGATTCGAGGATAGGGTTGCTAAGAATCGTCAAAAGCCTGCTTTGTTAGAATTAGGAAGCCACTCAAAGATTGTATTTTTTTCTTTCATTGCTCAAACTATACAAAAACAGGGTGGGATTTAGCCCTTTAACCTTATGAATAGAATCAAGATAAAAAAGCATCACAGAAAACATCTTTGCTGTCAAAATCCATCCATTTTCTATCACTCTAATGACCAAACATTCCTGTCCTACAGGCTCCCTCTTCCAGACTTTCAAACTGTTTTGTGTTGCAAAATCTGGATCTTCATTATCTACCTGATATATTTTTGAGGTATTGCACTTTGTTGTCAGCAGGCTCATTTTTTAGCATCACACAGATAAATTCTGGATGAAAGACAGCAGGCTCCCCCTCCAAAGTTAACAAAATAATTCGGGGATGATGCAGTGCCTTGTCATGAAAGTACAGCACAGGTCATTTCTGCCATTTGTCACCATTAAAGGCAGGCACCCCAGCAGCAGAATCACTAGTGTTTTCATTTGTCTTCGGTAGTAGGTATCACCTTTGACTGTGCAGCAGAATTTCAAACTATCATTAAAAAATCGTTAGAACCCCAGACGGGACATTGTGAACCTATGCTTCATTCAGAGTAGTTTTCCTGAGGTCTCACAAAGATGAGAGCAGCAATATTGGTAATGTATACAAACTGCTGTGCCATGCCATCTACGTTTTTATTGTGGACTTATTCAACCCAATGCTTCTTTTCAGACTGTCTGTGAGCACAAAGGGAGCTACTTTTTGGATCATCCAGAGCCTGGGGAGATGGCACAAAGCTGCACCAAAGGTGCTTCTTTATGTGGGTCAGTTTCAGTGCCGTGTTGTTCATTTGACATAAGGTATTTAATTTTGAAATGCCTTGATGGACTGAATTTCAGTGCTTCCTTTGAGCACTCTAGTACCTGCAAAATCCATGAGCCTGTCTTTCCCTATTTGCAACAGTCTAAGCCACTTTTTATTAAAGTTGCACAGTGAATTAAACAGCAGATTTCTGTATAATAGTCAATACCTTATAACACTCTTCAATTACATACACACTTTTAACTAAAAATAGTTAACTTAAAACAGGCTAAACCATGTGGATTGGATAGCCAGTAAGATAAGTTATTGGCATCACAAACTGTTGTGGGACATGTATTATGTATTTTACAGGAAAGGAATATTTTTTTTTCTCTCACAGTCTGAAATTTTTCATTTCTTGACCAGACCAAGTTCTTAGTCTCTTTTACAGCCAGCTTCCTCTGAACGGCTCAATATTCACCAGAATAAGAAAATAATGGTCTTTCTATACAGAAAACCTGAGGAGATTTATGTGCATGTATGAGGTGTAACAAGCAGGCAAAGCCATTAAATGAGATGACATGTGTTTCTTACTCAAGGCGCACAGAGCAGCATCACCCCAAGAAGCCATTTCAGCATCCTTGCTTAGCATAGACTAACTCCTTTCTTATGAAAGGAAGTTGATATGATTGCAGCAAGGAACCTGAAATTTGTATTACATTTAAAGCCAGGTAAAGACACTTCCCATATCATCTTAAGGAATTGATACAATTTCTCTGTCAGTCAGCCTACAGAGCCTTCTTATAAACTAATGGTTTTAGTTTTCCCAGAAAAATAAAATATCCAATTATAGGCCATGAAAAACATATTTCTCCAGGGAAGATGTATCTGCATGGAAACTACAGCCTGTTATACAGAGATATATATATACAGACTATATATATATATACACGGATATATATACATACAGACTCATGAATTTTATGTTCAAATTCAAAATCAAAGGTCTTGTAAGGATTTTGGCTGGGGAGTGCCTACTCATTTACCTCCATGAGGGCCCTGGAGACACAGCCATTACCAGGATATTAGATAAGCCAGACTACCGGTGCTTACCAGCATTATATATGATATCAGAGCAGACATATGTGATGGAAGGAGGCCATACCTCCATATGACTGACCCCTATAGATGACAAACAAATTTATAGGTCTCACTGACATGCAGCCTCACTCCTTCCATAGTTTGCATAATCCTGCAGTATGGGCACAACAGGTTATTATGAAGGACAAGTTTCGTATTCCTTCCTCAAGGAAGGATTCTCCTACGTAAACTGTACTTCAAAGGGAGTAGAAGGGATATATCTCCCATTCATCTTTGGTCCCTCTACAGGGCTCTGGAGGCTTCCTCTGGAATGTGTTCCCACTGACCCGATCAAAAAAGAACATCCACAAGAAGGGTGATGAGGATAACAAAAGATTTCAGGAGGTTCTTTTGGAGGGATCTTGGGATACTTGTTCACATGGCTCCTGAAAATGGCACTGCATTTTCTAGATTTGGAAAAACTGTGTCACTAACCTTCTTGGAAAGTTCTGTCCTTTAATCACTCTTTGTGTGGGATTTGCTGAAATTCTTGTGTGTTTTCAGCTATAAATATCTCCTCTTGCTTTTGACTTCTATCCAAAGTGTCTGCAAACCTTTCTGTTTCCTTAATCAAGAAGAGCACAGGAAAATACTGACAAAGAAAAAGGGATTAGAAGCATAAATGAAGTAAATAATATTTCATCCCATTGAAGGAGGTAATATACAAAACACAGGAGAAATAAGTCTACTTATCTGGAAGCTTGAAAAAAGTTCTGCTAAAAGCAAGTTACCTTTTTTTAGGAAAAAAAAAAAAGTGTTTTCTTGCTGCTATTTTCTGGTAGTGCCAAATTCCAGAAGAGAATTAAAAAGAGAATGAAGGTATCTACAATTCTGATGAAGGGGTAGGTGTTGAAAACATTATGTGCAATTGCAAGGATGATTTGGTCTAGACAGCTAGTCACTGCTGTCTAGTACACTGAGCAAGGAAACAGTAGCACACAGCTCGGCAAGGGTTGCAAGGCTCAGCTCTCCTCCTGACTGGCACTGATTAACCTCTATGATGTGCTGTGGGCTCTGTGCTCTGCCTCACGAGGGCTCAGTTACGCTGCTTGAAGAATAAGATTAACATTTTTATCCTATTTAGCAAGGCGGGAGAAAAAAGGATGAGAATAACTATTTATTTATTTTCAGTTTTTTCAGAAAAAAAGGAGGAGGAGTACCACTGTGGGTATAACATGTATCTACATGCAGCAGGTTTACTGAGGGACCTAAAATGAGATCAGATGCTTCTAATGTAATTGAAAGAGAGGCATATACTGTTTCCTGTTACAGCACTTGTGGCACTCATAGCACTGCAGCAATAGTAAGGAGCACAGGAACTGCACGCAGCTTCCAGTTCCAGCCTCTGCCAGATAAAGTGTGTCCATTTACCTGAGGGCAGGATTTTGACTGCCTGTCGTGTTCATGTTATCTATGATAAAGATTCTGAATACTCATTAAGATTAAGTGTTTTAGGGAAAGGGAGTGACCAGAGCTTCTAATTCAATGCAAAATCCACAAGGAAGACACTATTTTTAATTTTTTGTAATATTTTCACTTTTCCTTTGTTTGTGCTGTATTTTATGGTTGTTTCCAAGAGCTGGGAACTGGACTCTTACAGAGAAGACCAAAAAAGGACATTTTATCTTTCCTGTCTGTCACTATGTCACAGCATTGCAACCCAAGAATGTTCTGTATTTTTTCAAACAAATAAAGATAATATGCGTTAAAATAATAAATTAAAATTTACATATACATTTCAATATATACGTAAATCATTTGGAAAACGTGTTTCTGTTACATGGATAGAGATATTCCTCTTATATTTACCATGGCATGGATAAGTATTTGCAAATGAGGTATCACCACAGGAACTGTGCAACCCAATGAAGCACTAAAAAAAAAAAAAAAAAAGATTAATTGCCCTTTTTTCTGGACTTCTCAAATTTCTTTCTTTTCTCCCCCCTCTTACTTGGATGAGTGCTTACTGTTTCTTGCTTAAAGCTCTAGGAAAAAACTCTACTTAATTTAAATAGATAGCTAAGGTTTCTTTACTGACATCTATAATCTGTGAAAGCAGTGTTGCCTAACTTCTGGAGCCAGCTGAAAGGATACATGATATTATTATAAAAACATATATTTATCAGGAGCTTCCCATCAGCTTTTGCCTCAGGTAGTCATGGGAATAAAATATTATTTTAGGTCTACTCTCATCAAAATACATACGCTCAAAATGGTGGGCTTGAGGAACTCACATAAATAACAATTTTTAATGTTACTTCGGTGGTCAAATCCAAGCATAGCTGCAAAAGTAGCCACCTTAGAGAGAACACTTCAGATTTCATTTACAATTCATCTCAACTCCCAGAAAGAGCCACCTGCATGTGGTTTTACTTGCGCTTGTTTCATCCAATGCTCTAGTACTCTTTACACAAAATGTTAGATAAATATTTTAGCCAAAATTCAGATTTATCAGGTAAGCATTTATTTCAGGGACATTATTGCTCTTAAATGTCTACTTTGCATAGAATTTTTATGAGTTGCTAATGTAATTTTTTTTTTTTTGTTAATTTCTGTTTTAGTTTAGGTAATATTGTTAAATAGATTAAATTGATCCTTTCTGTAACTCTATTCATGTCACTGAGGTTACCTTAGGGACACACTAAAACCCATTTGTCTCATCAAGCATCAGGGAAATATGCTTGGAATATGCTTGGGATATGCTTGGAATTCAATATCTTTTTGATGTCATCTGAATCTAAAGTATAAATTCATGTGAAGATTGTCTAGCCTGGCAAGGTTCAGAATTTCATTTCAGTAAATAATCTGAAACTGAAAAACTTAAAAAGCTGGTGAAAACAGAAGAAATATTGTATATAAAGAATAAATAATTAATACTTATTTGAAAACAGAGTCTTTGTAAGCTACTGTAATTTTGAGGGATTTTTCTTCCTTTGATCCCATCCCAAAGTATGATATTTAAACATTTAAATGAGGCATAAAAGAGACAATGGGTACAAAATGAAACATAGGAGGGTCTTTCTGAATATCAGGAAACACTTTTGCACTGTGAGGGTGATTGGGCACTGACACGGATTGCCCAGGGATGTTGTGGAGTCTCCATCCTTGGCGATATTCAAAAGCTGTCTGGACAGGGTCCTGGGCAACTGGTTCTAGGTGGCCCTGCTTGAGCAGATGGGTTAGACCAGATGATCTCCAGCGATATCTTCCAATCTAAACCATTCTGTGATTCTGTGATTGAAGCCAAAGAGAATCCTAAAGGAAGTGCCTTTGCACAAATCTACTTTGCCTTAATGTTTCCTTTCCAAGAATAGATAGTACATAAGTTAGTGAAAAGAGTTTTGCTGCACAACCATGCTTTAACATTAGATTATAAGGCCAAGACTAATTAGAAAGAAAGAGTCAATTCTTCCTTGAATTTGCATTTTGTGTCTTTTTTGGAGAACATTGGCACATTACTTATCATGGCTCCCATAACATTCAGCAATAACTGATTGTTCTGTCTTTGATTTTGTATAGCAAATTTATACTGCGACACATTATTTAGACACTTTCATTAACCATTGAGAATTTCATTGTTTCAAAACTGGCAATAAAAAGCATGTTTCGTAAAATCAATTTTGCTACCTGACAGCACTGGAAATAAACCCAACAATCCTTTAATTTAAAGTACTGTCTCAAAACCAACTTATGCATCTCCATATTTCCTTTTCAACAGTCTTTATGGTAAGACTCAGCAAAAAATAATAGAGGGAATATTTCTTTAACTCCCTCATTCCCTCACACACTTCACCTATGGACACTATACCTGAACTGCATTTGTTTAAGATAATGGGGTCTGTTTTCCCCAAAAAGTGACAAAAACTTTTATTTGCAAAATGCAGATTTCTCCTGAAATTCTTTCTTATGACCAATTTTTCCCAGCCATTATAGCTGTCACCCAGTTTCTAATAAGTAAAACCAAGAATGCCTCTATTTGTATCCTGGTTTTTGCCTTATTCCCATCACCTCTTATCATTCTATGTTCAGAGTTTGCTTCCACTTCAATGGAGTCTGAATTAAGAAAATGCTTGAGCACTCAAAACTCTGTCAAAACTTTGGCAATTGTTCTTCAGGACAGGATTGACAGCAAAGACAGCTACGGTTTCCTGAAGCGTAGAATTAAACATACATATCATACAGCAGGAATATAGGTTAGTATATGAGGGGTATGATATTCTAGAAAACAGTGACTTGAGAATAATTGGAGACGTGATTAAATATTTGCTTTCAGTTTGATAGTGTGAGCAACAGCAGGAACACTTTCCATGGGTTTCTAATCAAGGCAAGCTCAAGTGAGAAAAGCTGAAGTTTAAATCCTGTCTGTGTAAAAAGAATTTGATTGGCAATGATGTCCTCAATCTGTGCTTTGGTTCTTTTCCAATTTTGAAGTCTATGATAAGCTTTCAGATCAGGAGTTGTCTATCCTTGGTTTACTATCCAAGGGGCTAAGGGCTTTCTCAGGTATTTAAAGCCTTCTATCAATTTTTTTTCCCTGAATCATTGCTGCTTTCAGGCACTTTAAATTGTGGCCATATGGATTTCTTAGATTTACCAGATTTTTTTTCCTGCTTCACCAGTTGCCAAATCACAACTTGATCAGTTTGAAAAAAATGCAAAGACTTAGTAGAATTTTAAGTTGTTTATCAAATGTTATCAGGGAACTGAAAAGCAGCTTTAACACATCTACCTGTGACTTTGCCAAAAGACAATGAAAATTAACATTTTACTGGCTGCTAAAAAAAAAACAAACCAAAAAAACAACCCAAAAAACAAACCCACAAAAGCACTGTAAGAACAGCACTGGTAGTACTCATTTAAAAATCAGTGTAATGTAGTATAATGCAATGTAATCTTCAGATAAAGCTCTCGCTCTCTTTGGTGACTGTGAAAATATTTGCTAATTGCTTATCCCCCTACTATTCTTCTTCCCTCTGCTGAGCCTCCTCAGCACTAGCTGCATAATCATCAGTCTTTGAAGTCAGCATCAGACTGCTAACAGAGCAATTAGTTGAAGCACCAAGAGCAGCAGGTGTTAGATGTGTTGCTTTTTTGTGACATATCAAGAGCATTTATCATGTACTTGCAAAAGATTAATAATATACACATGGATTTGCTACATGCTTTTATTTTCTCTGCTTGAATAAGGTAAATGCATGCCAGCTATTATTTTTTGTGAAGAAGGTTCTCAGGCCACAGAAGCTGATGAGTCACATCCCAGGATCCTGACGCACAACGCATGCCATGTGGCATCAGGACTCCAAGTCATTTGCTGAAATGTTATTCATCTGACCGAATGTAGGCATTTTATATTGGAGCCAGTTGTTTAGATTCCCATCATTGTCAGTGGGAAGAAACTGATTAATTGTTTCTTTGAATTGCTTTATTTAAAGTACATATGTAAATGGTACATTGCAATTCTGAGATAGCATTATGAAATTAATAAAAATGGAAATAAACATTATATGAGTTGGACCTCAAACCAAAATGATCTCACCTGAATGTAGGAACAATATTGAGTATTATTGGGTAATAGCAAATGACCTGGTTTAAAGTTAATCTCTTAGAATTTTTACTGTTACCATCTCCATTGCAAAGTCATAGACACACTTGGACATTTTGGGAAGCCTTGAATATGATTTTCTGTCTTTTTCAGATCTGTAAACTTCAAAATCATCTCCACAAAAAGTCTTGTAACTACAGCAGTTATATGATAAGATTCCTTTTAAAGTTGCTGCATTGATCTGCTGAATGACTGCATCAAGGCACCTTTACAGATACTTCCACAGGTCTGCTTCTCTTTTTCAGTGTGCTTAGTGGAGAAAAGGGAGCTAAATAGTAACATTCAGGGAAATAACACTTGCTTGTTTATTAGGAGTTATTCTTCTGAAATGCATGACAAGAATAAAAACATAGTAAAAAATGACATAAATATGCCCTGATAATCCAGTCTTGATTGATTAATCAAAAATTCTGTAAAAGACGGTACGATATAAAATCATGTGTCCAGCTTCATCTGCCCTTCATTTTTTTTCCCTTGAGTGAAATTACAAATTTTTTCAAGGTCTGGAGGCAGATGGCAGTGAGCTGAAGAATAAAATTCGTTGTACAGTAGGGGAAAAAGAAATAGTATGCATATTGTTGTTATGTGATGTTCAGTGCAACTGTATTCTAGAGTGCCATGCAAAGATAACACCTCTTTGTTGAAATGATTTACTATATGCACACACTGAGTCACAGAGGCATGGTTTGAATAACAAATCTGTCTTGTAAATGTATTTTACTACACCCACTACACCTTGGACAATACAAACTGAATTTGTTTCTGTAGACAGAAATGTTTATTAAAGTGCAGTCAATTACACACCAAACTGACAGACTAGAGACATAGTCGGCTGCATATTGGTGAACACAGAATTTTATCTTGATTTTGCAATTAAAAAATCTAGTCAGCAGACATATAGTACTAATAATCATGAAAAGTTATTTTATCATGTGTGGAGAGGTACGGCACTATTATGTCAGCTGCGGTGTACAGTTTTAAGGCATTTTTCCCATTTTTCTAGACAATATGGAGGTATTCTTTTTTCACCATGTAGAGAGTCCTAAATACAATGAAAGTATGAAGTAGCAGTGCAGATGATGGAAGATGGAAGAGGGAAGATGATGGCAGATCGTGGAAGTGGCAGTATAAAGGGACCCTATGTCCTGTGGAGAAGGTGGAGGAAAATGCAAGAGGCCATGGTAATAGGGCAGAGAGAAGATGTTAAGTGAGACCCAGGGAGGGTCTCCAGAGGAGAGATTCAGATATATGTGTTTGTTCTAAGAGAGATTCAAAATTCCTCTGACGTTCGTGTATAGGAAAATAAGTTTTGTCCAGAAATTTTACCTTTTGTTTCAAATTTGGAGGGTTTGTTATTGTTTTTCCTCGAAACAGTGGAATTGCTCTTCATGTGATTCATCTAAAGAGTAAATGGCTCACTTTAATATGAAAGTTACCTCTATATATTTTCTGGACATAAAATATCCTTTTATTATTCAAACCTAGCAAACACAGAGAAGTTGTTAAATCAAGCTTCACTCCATAAATTTGTACAAGTATGATTTGTGCTCAGTCAAGTGACAGAGTATTACAAGATATTTAAGGCCACCGTGACTTGTAAAAATCAGTCTAAATAAAACAAATACCGAAGTCTCTTTTCTTAGCA
This sequence comes from Nipponia nippon, assembly GCF_047370975.1. Classification (NCBI taxonomy): domain Eukaryota; kingdom Metazoa; phylum Chordata; class Aves; order Pelecaniformes; family Threskiornithidae; genus Nipponia; species Nipponia nippon. The sequence continues at coordinate 43,365,205 of NW_028262336.1, read as the reverse complement.
AAAGTTACATATATAACCACAGAGTAAAAACACCCAAACATGCAAACAACAATCTCTGCGTTAAACTAGACAGAAAGCTCCTCAGTCTCCAGAGTGTTTTCGATAAGTGTAATTATTTTACACTGACTTTGTCAGATACCACATGTGCCTTCTGAGACACTTAATAACATTTATGCTCTTCTGTTTGAGTGTGTGATTTCTCTTTTTATCTCTGTGTCAACCATTACGTTGAGATCTGCGATATCTCTAGCTCATGAACAAAATTACTGGGGGAAGTAGGAGGAGTAGGAAGGTTATGAAAAACTTGGCAAGTACCAATGCAGCAGCTATTCTTCTGCCCACCTGGTGGAGGAAGGGCTGCACAGCAATGCAACACCCATCCTAACAACAGCTGCACCACTTCCCACCAAAGCTTTGCAAAGGGCAGGTGGGGAAGACAATATTGTCACTTTCCTCAGGTGCAACTGATAGCGACTAATTTTTATTTATATGTCTACACTTCTAAAAATCCTTTTAGCTGAGCACTTATTTGCAGAGCAATCCTAGAGGAATTCCCTCCTACTTCGCAATAGGTATGCATATATTTTGCATTAGTGCAAGCAAAATTAATTTTTTGAAACTCCATCTGCTTATGTGGGAACAAACTAGGGCATGTAAACATCCCTGTGAATAAGTATTTCTTTCAAAATGCAGTTTAGGATTTTTCTTAACAATCTGACCCTGAAGTCATTGCTTTGATCTGTTTTTGTCATATTTATGCATGTTTTAGCAAACAAATTTATTGTCCAGTCTATGAAGAATTGAAAATGTACCTATTTATACTGGTGTGCATCTATAGGTGCTTCTACAACAATATATTGTTTTGGAAAAGGAATGCACTTTCAAAAAAAATCTTTTGATCCTTTCTGTTTATTATATTTTTTTTCATGTCACAGACCAGTATCAGAGCACAGAAACTGGATTCTTCTAGGATAAAACTAAACCCAAAGATTTGCTCCAACAGCTAAAGTGAGTTCAGCCTATCAAATCAGAGAAGGACTAACATGAAGTAAAACCTTCCAAAAAGGTGTACAATGGAGAGAACAGGTCATCAGCTGTTTTGCCCTACAAATCTGCAACTGGTAGTCCCCGCTCTTTGCTAATGTAGACATAACCTATGAAATTCTAGATTACCCAGTTACCTATATCTAATTTGTTTCTGTTTCTAGGGCACACAAATATAATTATAAATTGCTGAAATATGAAACTGTATGAGAATATATCATTCTTCTCCCTAGTAACAAGTGATAGGACGAGAGGACACGGCCTCAAGCTGCGCCAGGGGAAGTTTAGGTTGGATATTAGGAAAAACTTCTTCACCAAAAGGGTTGTCAGGCACTGGAACAGGCTGCCCAGGGAAGTGGTTGAGTCCCCATCCCTGGAGGTATTTAAAAGAAGGGTAGACGTGGTGCTTGAGGACATAGTTTAGTGGTGGCCTTGGCAGTGATAGGTTAATGGTTGGACTTGATGATCTTAAGGGCCTTTTCCAACCTTAACAATTCTATGATTCTATGATTCTGTAAAATGTTCCCACACTAGAGCCTCAGTCATGAATAAGGCACAAAATTCTTATGAGAATTTGTATATTTTTGAATACGTGTAACAAACATAAGCACTCGGTGAGCCTGCAGATTGCTAAATTGCTTGATCCTGAAGGATTCTTACAGTAGTTTAAGCTTGTCATCCCTTGATTCAGAAATGTGCATAGCAGAATGCAAAAAGTCTTGGAAAAGTTTTACTGTTCATGTCAGTGTGCTTCTTGGATCAAGCATTTCAAATTTGCTAATGCAGATAAGAACTGGTTTTGGCGGGGGTAGATATGCAGGCTTCTTATCACCTCAGTAGTAACTTTCATGTGAGTAAAAGTTTCTGTGAACATTTTCAGCTACTAGAAGGATTTTGTTAGAAGTTGAAGAAAGGAATGACTGGTTTGACATGGAAAACAGGACAAATACAGCAGCAAGAAAATCAAAGAATCTAAGCCTAAAATGCCACCTGGTATATAGTTGGAAGGTCTCTCAGAGAGAAGTAGACTCTATTAATTTATATAGAAAAGTAGACTGTAGTTCAGTTAATTGACTTTCTTATAAAACTCACCATGAGTCAGTGTGATGTCTTTGCTTTCTTGATATAAGGACTATAATGATACAAGAAGAATATTAAAGTCCATGAAGATTTTAATCTTCTCTATGTTTTTCTGCAAATGGGAAACAAATTCAGGCTTTATATCCTACAACTGAAATACATTCAAGCAGCTCCTCTGCCACAGGTTGCTTCAAGGGAACATGAATTTACTCACAATAACCAGGAGGATAAGGAGAAATTTTGCTGATTTAATTCAAAGGTCTGGACATTTCAACTTTATTTGCAAAAATGTCCTTAGGAATTGTTTTCCTCTCTGATATTTTAAGGACAGTCACAATATGAGTTAGAGGCTTTAAAAACCACCCTTTGATGCTGCAACTGTGGGAAACATTTTAGAAGCATCACAACTTTGTTAGCACTTTTTACGATTAAAGTCAGAGAATTTAAATTTAAGAATATTCTTCAAAATCACAGTGCATTGTCATTAATATGCTCATCATATTGAGAAGATTGTTTCTACATTTGTGTTTCCAACCTAATTTAAGAGAAGTTCAACTTAAGAATGGCAAAGTTTCCTGAAAGATGGGGGTTTGGTGTTTGTAGTAGAGGGATAGGACAGAGGAATGTTGATTAGAAACATAAGAGAGATTCTAAATCTCTGAAGACATTGAAGATAACCTTTTTATGATTCTCTAAATTTCATTAGTATATTTATTTTTGTATGAAAACTTCAGAAAAATATGTTGTGGGAAGGAAAAGAAAGTAATGAAAAAGACTGTACTTTTTATGGCTAGGAAGATTTTTGAAAAAAAGTATAAAAGCTTGTTTGGAAGGGTATGCACATTTGCATGACAGTGCATCTCATGGGTCACCAAAATGGATACTTTCACATAGTTTCATGGAAAAAAGTTTGTGATTCATTGTTTATTTTTTGCTGGTTTTTGTTTTGTTTTGTTTTGTTTTTTTAAGCAAGGAGCTAGAAGAAGAGCTCAGATTGCCTGAAAAGCCTATGTAACTGTAACTTACAGAATTTTGATGAGCCTCAGTTCTATACACTCCTTAGTAATAGTCACAGCAAATGGAAAGAAATGACCATAGATGACAATTGCATGGTTACCCATAGGTGGTCCGGGAGCTATCCCTGTGACAATCAAGATGACCTCCTACATGATATACTCCTGAAGATTTTATCTTTCAACTAGTTTCTGAGAAAATTAGAAATTTTAGGGAGGAAAAAAAATCTTGATTTAAACTTTCCAAAGAATTGTCAATTTTAGACCTGAAACGGTTAACTGTAATTTTTGTTGAAAGAAATAAATTTTGGTTGACATTTTCTGGCTTATTCTTCCAGTTCTTCAATGATGTCATTTTCATCTTCTCTGTTAAATTAATATTTAAGTTAATTTGTCCATGTAGATACTGCATAATCAAATAATCTTTGATAAAGAGACTCATTTAGGAGAATGTTACTACAGTGGAATATTTTCCAGTGCTTTAATCAGTATTGCATAACTATTATAAAATAACGTTTAATGAATTATGGCCAATAAACACAGTTGTGGAGGGGTTTGATAGTCTTGGTTTGGTTTACCAATGCAAGATGTTGAGATATTATGGTCCCATTTATTCATACATTATATATTCTACCAGTGGCTAAAGATGATGTTTGACTTTACTATTACAATGGTAGCCTAAGTCCAGCTAATTATTTTGTTGGTTCTTATGGTAGAATATCCATTCTACACTTCTTTGTTTTAGTTACAACACATTTTTTTCCCCAATATGTTGTATTGGCTAAAACCAGTTTCTAAGTTGTAAGGTCACTTAGTAACAATGATCTTATCTATCAGTTCTCTGATTTTGGTCAGTTGCGGAATTTGTAATTGCTGTCTTTCTAATAGTTAATAAAAAAATTTATTAATAAACAATCATCATCATAGTGGTGCATATGGAAGTTGCTTTAAGTTAGTACTATGTTAAACGACAGGAATAGCATGCTCTAGTAGCAGAATGCGTAGGCTATGGCGCAGGTCTTGAGAAACTTTCCTGGTGTTCAGCTACTGACAAACCATACTGGTAATTTATTCAAAATAAATTATCTAGCCTACCCAGTTTATTCAAACTTCTCTAAAATTCTAGACAGTTGTTATTTAACATGTTTGCAGTTAATACTTTTGAATTGCACATGTAAATTGCCTCTAGAGTTAATGTATATACATACATATATATATACATTGTGGTGGGCTAGAACACTAATGTTGTGGACAAAGCCTGCCAGGTTCTGAAGTGTATGCTTATGATTCAAGAAAAAGTCTGAAAGGAGGATAGAAGAAAACACTTCAGTCTTCTCTAGTTTACTGTCTTTTCTCTGAAAGAGCAAGTGATAGAAAGATGGTGTTTGAGGACAATTTGAAATAGAAATTATTCTATTTGTTTTCCAGTGTGTATGCTTACTATCAAGAAATGGACAAACTGCTAGAACTCCCAAAGAAAACAGACAGGTTATTTTCGTCATCTTGTCAAGCTTACTTCTGCTTTGCTTAATGATTGCATAGAGTGTATAAATGATAGCCTACTTTAATCTTTGCTCCTCAGATTTTATAAATCCACCACACTATCACCAAAGACTTTTGCTAAAACTGTTAGTGGTATATTACTGAGTATCTGGCTATACCCAAGAACATATAGGGAGCTGGCAGAGGAGCTGGCCAAGCCACTCTCCATCATTTATCAGCAGTCCTGGTCAACCGGGGAGGTCCCGGAGGACTGGAAGCTAGCAAATGTGATGTCCTTCTACAAGAAGGGTCAAAAGGAGGATCCGGGGAAGTACAGGCCTGTCAGCCTGACCTCGGTGCCGGGAAAGGTCATGGAGCAGATCATCTTGAGTGCCATTATGCAGCAAGTGCAGGACAACTGAGGGATTGGGCCCAGCCAGCATGGGTTTATGAAAGGGAGGTCCTGTTTCACTAACCTGGTCTCCTTCTATGACAAGGTGACCCGCTTAGTGGATGAGGGGAAGGCTGTGGATGTTGTCTACTTGGACTTTAGCAAGGCCTTTGACACTGTCTCCCACAGCATTCTCCTGGAGAAGCTGGCTGCTCGCGGCTTGGATGGGTGCACTCTGCGCTAGGTTAAAAACTGGCTGGACAGCCGAGCCCAGAGAGTGGTGGTAAATGGAGTCAAATCCAGTTGGCGGCTGGTCACGAGTGGTGTTCCCCAGGGCTCAGTACTGGGGCTGATCCTGTTCAACACCTTCACTGATGATCTGGATGAGGGGATTGAGTGCACCCTCAGTAAGTTTGCAGATGACACTAAGTTCGGTGGAAGTGTTGATCTGCTGGAGGGTAGGAAGGCCCTGTAGAGGTATCTGGACAGGCTGGATCGTTGGGCCAGGGCCAGCTGCGTGAGATTCAACAAGGCTAAGTGCTGGGACCTGCACTTGGATCACAACAACCTCATGCAACACTACAGGCTGGGGGAGGAGTGGCTGGAGAGCTGCCTGGCAGAAAACGACCTGGGTGTGCTGGTTGACACCTGGTTGAATATGAGCCAGCAGTGTGCCCAGGTGGCCAAGAAGGCCAATGGCATCCTGGCTTGCATCAGAAATAGTGTGGCCAGCAGGACCAGGGAACTGATTGTCCCCTTGTACTCAGCACTGGTGAGGCCGCACCTCAAATACTGTGTTCAGTTTTGGGCCCCTCACTACAAGAAGGACATTGAGGTGCTGGAGCGTGTCCAAAGAAGGGCAACAAAGCTGGTGAAGGGTCTAAAGCACATGTCTTACGAGGAGCGGCTGAGGGAACTGGGGTTGTTTAGTCTGGAGAAGAGGAGGCTGAGGGGAGATCTTATTTCTCTCTACAACTACCTGAAAGGAGGTTGTAGCGAGGTGGGGGTCAGTCTTTTCTCCCAAGGAACAAGTGATAGGACAAGAGGACACGGCCTCAAGCTGTGCCAGGGGAAGTTTAGTTTGGATATTAGGAAAAACTTCTTCACCAAAAGGGTAGTCAGGCATTGGAACAGGCTGCCCAGGGAAGTGGTTGAGTCCCCATCCCTGGAGGTATTTAAAAGAAGGGTAGACGTGGTGCTCGAGGACATGGTTTAGTGGTGGATTTGGCAGTGATGGGTTAATGGTTGGACTTGATGATCTTAAGGGCCTTTTCCAACCTTAACAATTCTATGGTTCTAAAAGGTCATTTCAGTGTTGCTGTAACTTACAGGACTTACACTGATGATGGGTAATTTGAAACAATAAGTTAAAGTACATTTTTTCTAAGGAAACCCTTGACAAATCTGTTAAAATACTATGGCTCTGTCAAAAAATCACTGTAAGAAAGAAGAAGATAATATAATTTACTTGAACATTCACAAAGTCCTAGCAATACCTCTGGTGAGTTTATTAAATAAATTTAGGAAGTAGAGAAGAAAAGTAAAATAAAGACATAAAAACAGGGAAGAGACAAAATATAAAGCAAAGATAGATTATCTTCTTTTCATTGGCAAATATCAACACAAGCTTGACGATCTTCATGAAATGTACAAGTGTGGGGGTTTGTTGTGATAAAGACAACCGTGAAGAACTTGAAAAGCAGTAGAAGGTGTATATGAGAAGGAATAATTTGAACAACTCACACACACGTTTTAGATTTGTTTTTCAAAGTTATATTGTTTTAGGTAGAACTGCCTGGATTATGGCCATCACAAATCCATTTGGTCATATGTCTTTCAATACATGTCCATTGACATCAATGGGATTATTCTAGGAGTTCATATGGCATGCTGACATGTCTTATTTAAGAATCCCTGGGAAAGATAGGCATGTCACCAGAATCAAGATTGTCTGAAATTAACATAAAGAATGCATTTATTATCAATGAACTAAGGATTAACCAAACACTCTAGTTTTAGTTGTTCTTCCTACATAAAATGCCAAAAACTGAATGCTTATTAGGCTTCCAAATAAATGTACACAAAGTTGTCTTTGAGCTAGGAAGGATTATGTGTGAAGATGTACCACATGGCTGATAAGATAACAGTGTTTATGTGCTTAATTTAGGACATGGATAGGCAGTTAATCATTTTGATATGGAAATATTCATATTTAAAAAAACCCAAAATTTACACCTGCAATTTTTTAAGTTCTAATTATAATGGCTGTTTTCCCCAGTATGCAAAGGCATTTTTCATAGACAAATGAATGACTCTTGATTCCATATTTCTGAATCAGAATGACTCATATTCATTACCGTTTGAAGATGAAAGTCCCCTGTCAGTAATGCCTGAGTAACATACTCTCAATAACTTCCCTCATGCATATGGCCATCCTGAAATAAACTGCTAGCTCTTGGGTGTCTACATTTGTGACAATCTGTGAATGAATCACAGTATACTCTTGAGAACTGCATCAATGATTCTGCATATGGTACGCAATTTAACCTGCATACCAAGGATGTGGGGTGCATCATGACTCAGGAGTCCAGCTCATCATGAGGTCAAGCTGAATGGCTCAAAGTCACACGGGAAGGTGAGGACGCACAGAGACTCCCAGGGGCTACCCACCGAATTGCCATACCAGGCAAAGGGTTTCATTCTTCCACATAGGTACTTCAGGTTAGGAAGCAATACAACAATTGGGTCTAAGCCATCTGTCTTTCACTGTGAGAAGAGTCTGAGGATCTTTACTGTGGGATCCACTGTGTTGCATGTCTGAAATATATATGATAGTTCCCTGGATCAAAACCTAGTGATGCAGACTACAGACTTTAGCTAAGGAAGAAGGAACTATGCTGGTATAATTCAGTTTATATGTGGATTTGTATGTGTTTCTGGCAAGCTCAGGACCATAGGAAGAATATTGAGGCATGTAAGGATGAAGTCTTCAGATGGCACTTCACATATCTTTTGTGAACTCTAAAATTAACCTCCTGGGAGCATTTTCTGGTACAGTGCAACATAATACCTTTATTTTGTGATTGACAGGAAGGAATTCTGCCTCCCCATCCCCTACTGAAAAGACTGAAAAAGCCTGAATGTGCTTTACTGGACAAGTGTCAGTACCATATACCTTTTCATCTCCCTTCAGAGGTAGAGAAGAACTAGTGTAACCTTCAATTTTTTTAGTGTAATGAATTTTGGAGAGTGAGAGTGAACTCTGCTATCTGACTGCATGACCTTGAAAGGATCCATTGATCACTTTTACTTCTGTTTTAACTAGATGTAACTTTATTATCTTAACGTTCTCTGAATATTTCACAGGGTCCAAATATTGACAGAAGGATCCTGACTTGTCTTGCCACATGCACTGCAGGGGATGGTTAGGGCCCTGGAAGCACTTCCCCCACTGCTTGCACATTAATCCAGAAAAAGGGCAACATAAAACCCTAATAGTTTATAGAGTGATTGGCAAAGATCTGTTGATCCTTCTAGCACTGCTCCTCATAATTGTACATTAAATGCCTTCTTTAAATGCCTTGAGTGGTACATTTTTGTCAAGAAACACTGTGTATTAGCGCTGTCATATTTAAAGTGTCAGCTACGGAAATATCACTTCTGCTCCTTCTCTTCCCTCCAGCAGCTCTCAGCTTCCTCCCCCTCATCATCCCTCAGTTACAATAATACTAATGGACTCCAACCGAGAAGTCTTTTGCTTTAAAGAAACAATTTAAATAGTATCAGGAGTTCAAGCACCACAAAGGGGCCCTGAAATGAGGCACTGAATCCAGCACATCCGTCTGGTTGCCAATCCCAGGCTTCCAAAGCCGGTCAAGGTTTGGATTTCACTTAGAGATCTCTAGTTCAAATTTCAGGACATCTTATACCTGCGTATGCTTGCAGGAGAATAGGCCCTCAGGATGCTGTCCATAGAGAGAATAATAGCAGCAAATACAACATAAATAATTTCTTACTTACTGACTTTTTTCCGGATGGTTCATATAGAAATTGCAAGCTAAGACGTATGCCACTCCTAAGCTTAATTCTGCAGTACTAGCTTTGTGATTAAGATACATTGTTCATTTTCTTCATTAAGTAATTTTGGAGTCACAGCTGGCCAGAGGCTGGTGTTGAGCCAACTCATGCACTCCCAGTTAATAGCAGTTCATTTGACAGCTATGAATATCAGGGCCACTAAATTCAAGTACATTTTCTGCAACGCAGTTGGCGAAGAAGATGTTTAATAGCCTACGTCTTGGTGGGGCAGTAACCCACAAACTGTTTGACTGTGAGAAGTTAATGTGGTATATGTCCCTGATGGTAAAGAAACCACATGATGCTTCTCTTACCTCAACAATGAAGCTTTCATCTCTGCTGTGAAGAGGTCAAAGAAAATGGCAAGAAATCATATATTCAGTGGGTAATAATCAAAATTAGTAGAGGAGTTGGAAAAATTATAGGTTACTTGCCACTGTTAATTGTAGGTTTTGAGCCTTTTGTTTTAATGCCAGACATCTATGTAAGATGAACCGTTAATTAACCTCATTCAGTACCAACCCATGAACATGTATATTACACATGCTTTGTTGATAATAGGCCAGGCTGTGCTAAGAAAGGAACATGTTCCAGTAGTATGTCACTGAAAAGAAAGAAGGGGTGGATGGTTAAAGCATGGCATTCTTATATGAGATGACCCTTCTCGCACTGAACTGTTGCCTTCTGTCAAAAGCATGAATACACTTTTGATATTTGGGCTGTAGTCCAGTTACTATATTGAACAAAGTACATTCTCTGGCTCACTTGTAGGATTTGGATAATCATTATTATGTTTAAAATTGTTTATTTCAACCCTGTAAAACTGTCTCTGCTGTAGCTAAATTTTATATTTTTTCAGCTCTCAGAGGAGAAACAACAGTATAGGAACTCTGTACTTATGCTGAAAACAGCTGCCCCCACATCTGATGGGTGAAGGACCTATGCCAGCCAAAGTCAGGTGTGGTAATTGCATCCAGCTCTTCTAATGTTTTGTTTCTGCCTGTAGGTAGGGATGATCTTTACAAAGAAGCAGATTTCGTTGCAGTGGTGGGAAAACAAGGCATGTATGTGTGAAGTGGCCCCTGACTGCATTGAAAGTAGGGAACAAGGTTCCCCATCATGTGGTCTCCCATTTGTTGAACTCTGCAGAATCACCTAGTTCTTTTCACTATTTGGTTTTATTTCACATTTCTAAAACATCAAAAAATACAAAAGTGTGTACAGACTTAGATTTATGGAAGCTTTACACATGCTTATGAAATCCTAAAGGTTATATTACATTATTCTTAAGCTGCCTTATACCTACTTACGAAATCTTAAGATTATATAATTTTTATTTTTAAGGTTTTCTTAATATTATCTTAAGATTAAATATTATTGGGTAAACTAGTGCGTACTATGAACAAAATGTTTTCATTTTAAAAATAATTTATAGTAAAACTCAGCTATTTCACTTCATTTTAGTCCCATTATGTGCAGAAATTCTTATCGTTCTTGCAGTGCATATAAGCAAGAACTGAAAATAATGTAATTTATCTGCTTCTAACAGCACAGCCTACAAAGACATTTTGGTTTCTGACTCCTGTTTTAATGCCTCACTGTCCACTATTTATCACAGGAACTTTGTGATTTCATAGGAAATTGTGTGCCTAAAAACTTCTGTGGATGTGACCTTTTTGCTATGTGTCTATTTGAATGTGGCTAATCTCTCCAGGACTTTTCACAGTTTCCTCTAGGTACCTGCAAAAGACAGACCAGTCCTCCCAGTATTCACTAGGAATGAATTGAGAGAGACTCAGCTATATACAACCCAAATAACTAAGTTAATATCACTAAAAAAAAATCACGTGTAAGAGGGTGCAGCATGAGTGCATTGTGGCTACTCTAACAAAACTAGGCTATTTTGAGATGAGTAACTCAAAGATAGTCAATTTATTTTACTTTGGCAATATAGACCTATTTTGAGCAGGATAGACTTTGTCTCCAAATTAGCCCTTTTCTTTATACAACATTAACCACTCTTTAAATTATCTGCAAAACTATAAATATCCTCCTTAAATAAACCATGTGCTACTACATTCAAAGGCCTGAAGAAACATTTGTGGACATATGGAAAAGAACACTGTTTTTCATATTTCTATTTGAAAAACAAAGCATGCAATTGTGAATTTAAAATGGCCTTTTAAATGTGCCAAGAATATAAGACAAATAATTAGTAAAACTGTGGGTATATTTAAGAATTCCTCCCTGAATATTTGTTAGATGTTTTCATGTGTATGAACTTTACCCTTAGCTACCACTTTATGTTTAGTTTCTGAAAACCTTTGGAAGTGAATTCAGCTGACAGAAATATTTCCTAACCAACAGTTCAAAATGCTTGTAACTGTGCCTGTTAAACAGGAAGCAACAACAAAAAAAAGGTCTTTGGAATAATCATAAAAAAGCATCCTTTGTTGTATTTTAAACTTACAAGACAAATGGAGAAAATTCCCACTGTCTGCATAATAACCACATTCAGGAACAATAAAAGTGATTCCAATACATTCATTTTAGGATTACATTCATTTTAGCATTAATTCTGAGCTCATTTACTTCAGACTAGTACTTACTCGAATGATTTTTTATGCCTAAAAATTATGTACATAGAGAATACCATTCAGAGGTGTATCAAGAAAGGCATCGGCAATACTACAAGAAAATTAATTCCTGTCTAGACAGCCAGCAACACGCACCCCTTTTGTCTTCTGTATCTGTAAGTTAATCCCTGAGCCATTTGAAGTTATCTGTTTCTGCTGCAAATGAACTGACACATTTGAGTTATTGACTTAGCTCCAGTTAAAGCTACGACTGTGGTTTGTAGTTTGTTACAAAAGTATGTACCAGTTCAAATGGTGCACCTATTCAGGAAAGAAAAGATGTCGAATAAGATCCCTTTTGTGGAACCCGGTGAATGGGATGGTCACTGGACTATGTCTTGTTATGTGCTGGACAAGAGCAGTGGGCTTTGAGGGAAAGTGAGGGGGAGTAACAGAATCTTGTATCCAGCACACACCAGTGTTGGTGTTACACAATGCTTTAACCTATATAAAGCTAACAGTCTTACATTTGTAAATCTGCAGTCTTTCACTTGTAACACTACAGTCTGCCTTTCATTTTGTATGCAACCTGCCACATACACAACCCCAGGCTGCTGTGGCAGTACCTTTTACTTTTTTATCCCAGAGGGCTATTGTCCTCACAACCTCACACTGGAGGATTCAGGAAACATTATCACATCTGTGAAGCTGGGTTTTGTTGGAAGTGATTGCCATTGAAATGTGAAATTTCCCTTTCCAGCCCTTCCTTCATAGTTCTTAGTTTACAATCTCATGCTAGGCAAAAAATAAATCTTAATAGATAACTCTAGTAGATAACAGTCATATAGGTAGCCAATAAGCATTTGCTGATAATGCACATGCAGAAAGCTAAACAGCCAATTCATGTGTACAGCATCTGTGCCTGATAGAAGTATGCTGTCATAAGCACTATTACTGTAATCATAGAATCATAGAATCGTCAAGGCTGGAAGATCATCAAGGCTTCAAGATCATCGAGTCCAACTGTTAACCTAGCACTTCCAAGTCCACCACTAAACCATGTCCCTAAGCACCACATCTACCTGTCCTTTAAATACCTCCAGGGACAGGGACTCAACCACTTACTTGGGGCAGCCTGTTCCAGTGCTTGACAACCCTTTTGGTGAAGAAATTTTTCCTAATATCCAGTATCTAAACCTCCCCTGACACAACTTGAGGCCATTTCCTCTCCTCCTATCATTTGTTACTTGGGAGAAGAGATCAACCCCCACCTCACTACAACCTCCTTTCAGGTAATTGTAGAGAGCAATAGCGTCTCCCCTCAGCCTTCTCTTCTCCAGACTAAACAATCCCAGCTCCCTCAGCCTCCCCTCATAAGACTTGTGCTTTAGACCCTTCACCAGCTTTGTTGCCCTTCTCTGGACGTGCTCCAGCACTTCAATGTCCTTCTTGTATTGAGGGGCCCAAAATTGAACACAGTATTCGAGGTGTGGCCTCACCAGTGCCAAGTACAGGTGGACAATCAGTTCCCTGGTCCTGCTGGCCACACTATTTCTGATACAAGCCAGGATGCTATTGGCCTTTTTGGCCACCTGGGTACACTGCTGGCTCATATTCAACCAGCTGTCAACCAGCACACCCAGGTCCTTTTCTCAGGGTTGTTTAATGAAACAGTCCTGATGAAACCTTATTGTTACTGTGTAAAAAATTATTCAGAGGAACACCTTCTGCAATGGAGAGTATGCATAGATTAGGATGATCAGCTGGGGAGATCCTTACCAGTTCTTTTGTTGGCTGGTGACTTGGAAAGTTTTCCCTTCTTACCCTTTCCCTTTCCCTTGGCTTGTTATGCTACAATGCTTTTTGCTGAATACACTCATGACCTAGTCCAGGAATAACTCCTTGTCCTTGCTTAATAAGCATTTTTGAAGATACCCATTTCATCTTAGTTGGCTCTAAAGGCTGTGAGTAAATTAAAAAAATTGCCACATAAAAGGAAATGGGTAAATACATTCCTTCAAATACTATTAAGCAATTTGTCACTATTACTGTGACAAAATAAAACAATTCAGGCACCTACTAATATTTAATAAAACATCAGGATTCTATAGCAGGTTTTTTTCAGATAGTCAATATCAAATGGGTTGGCACAGCTGGATTTTCTTATGGCTTTTTTCATAGATGAATAATTAATTGTCATTTAACAAGACATTTATAATTTGTAAATATAACTCATTCTATTACTGAACAACGCAGAGGTTAACTGAAATATATTTAAAAGATTTTATTTACATCCCAGTGCACTAATTACAAGACTTTTTTATGATCTTTTTTTTTTGTTCTAAATTTGATCTATTGTGATTACTTTTTTTGTCCTCTGTCCTATACTGAAAGAAATATTACTCCTTGCTGCCAGGCAGCTGCCATTTTACTGCACAAAATTTATCGTCCCTCTTAACATATGGACAAATCTACCTCACAAGACTTTGTTATATGATTACTCTTCAAAAATAATTTCAAGGTCTTTCTGTACAATGGCAGCCAAATCGTGTGTTAATGTAAATCAGGAGAAGATATGACATTCTGCTTTTTTTAACATATTACTTAGAAAATGCTAATAAAAGGACTATGGACTATATCACTGTCTCCCTGGTTACTTATAAAAAGCACAAAACTTTATAGAGGTTTGATACATACAATACAAGGAATCAACCCCCTAAACACTGCTGTATATGATTAATTTTAAGCAAGAAGTCTGAAAGATCACTCACAAGTTATGTTAGTGTGATAGCTGCATTAGCCTAACACTTAGGGAAACCCAGTCAGAGACAAGGAGCTCTGTGAGCTAAATGCTGTACAAGCACAAGATACAGACTCAGAGGGCTTCTAAGCAAGATAGAGAAGCTGAAGAAAGGTGGGATGATACAGGGAATGGAAACCACTAGATAAAACTGTTTTCAGGATACCAGTAGCTGGACTCCAGTAATTTTTTGGAGGATGTCAAAGCAAAAAGGAGTTTTAAGCGCAACATCAAGTAGGATCACAGTATCCCTTTGGTGTTATTTATAGGGAAATTTCATCCTCAAAAGAGGCAAAATTGCTTGAAATATTTATCCAGTTAGAAATGGAGGCTGTTTATATGAACCTAATGCTAATGAGTGTTAACCTACTAGCCCTGAGTGGGAGAGCCTAAGTGGGCAGAAAGTAGACTGAAAAGATTTTTGAAGAGAAAGTTACACAGTTGTATTGGGTGTAGATGGCAACATGTTGAAAGCAGGGGTACTGAAGGGGTGACCTCTGGGAAGAGGTTAGGGGCTGCCGTGTGCCAGACAAAACTATACATGCAACAGACCCCCCCACAAGCCACAGTTGAGCCCATCAGCCAAGTCAGTGGCACTTCTGTGAAAACATATTTAAATAAAAGTTGGAAAACACTGTACAGACAGTGGAGGAAGGAAAAAGGAAAAAAAAAAAAAAAAAGAGAAACAGCAGTGTGAGTATCAAGGTCAGAGAAGGAGGGAGAGGAGGTGGTCCAGGTGCTGGAGCAGAGATTGCCCTGCAGCCCCATGGGAGAGCCCACACTGGAGCAGGTTTATCCTGAAGGACTGCAGCCCATGGGAAGGACACATGCTCAAACAGGGGAAAACCATGAGAAGGAGAGGAACTGTTATGGTCTACTGTAACCCCCCCATTCCCCATCCCCTTTGTCCTGTGTGGGGTGGGGGGAAGATGGGAGATAGAGGAGCTGGGATTGAAGGAGTAAAGGTGAGCCTGGGAAAGGAGGGATGGGGAAAGGTACTGTTTTAATGTTTGTCTCTGTTTCTTACCATCCAAATCTATTTTAATTGACAATAAATAAATTAATATTCCCCAAGTTGAGTCTTTTTTGCCCATGATGGCAACAGTTAAGCAATCTCCCTGTCTTTATCTCAACCCACAAGCTTTCTCATCACATTTCCCCCTGCCCTATCCCGTTGAGGAGGGGGAGTGAGAGAGCAGCTGGATGGCATTTTGGCCCTTAGACAAGGTTAACCCAACACAGTTGTTCATGTAATGGAGAAGACAAGTCATTAGAAAGATGAAAAGAAATAAGGTCGTTCTGACCTATAAAAATTACTTTATTGCAGTATTCTAAATGGCTATCATAAGGACAACTGCTTATGTGGACCACAATGGAAGAAGTTGCCATAGTCAAAAGTAAAATGATATGAGCTTGGTAAAATTTATAATTATATAGACAATTAGAAAAGGCTCTATTTTATATATATTAAATGGGGAAAGAATGGATGTGACAAGTTAGAAAGATCAAAGTCAAAGATGACTCTGCTTGTAGATTTGATGATCCTGTCCACAGTGACACAGAAGGGACCTGAGGGTTTCAGCACATAGGACTAAGATCTGCTTTTTAGTCTTACTGAGTCTTATCTGATGACTAGTTATCCATGACAGATCTCAGAGAAACAATGAGAGATTTTGGACAGAAGAAGTAGCTATATAAATTTGTCTTGTATAAAAAAACCTGAGGTTGAATATATGCTTATGCAGAAGGTTAGTCTTGCAAACATTTACAGAACCATATTCTAAATGCATTACTTTAGCTTTGAGTTGGAGAAATATGTTTGAATTCAAATAGTTAACTCCTCATATTTTTGTCTTAACATCTCACTATTGATATTATCAAAGTTTGCTTTTGAAGTTGTAGATTTCTGTTATTAAGTCAGATATGTGACTTTTCATTATGGGTTTTTTCCATCACTTTAATTTATGATTAGACTTTAACAAAGAATGGGATACATCTTTCCAACAGAGTCACTTTATCTTTATTATTGCTATCTGTATTACAAATGAGTTCATTAGCATTCTCATCACAAAACCCAAGTTCATTATCTGATAAGACAAAAATTTTTCAGATACATCTTGAGGTATTTGATTTACCTTATTTATATTCTCAGTAGGCAACTTTCTCTGACTTCCTGGAGATGAATATAAGTAAATTGTGATTCTGCTCATTACTTTATCCTGATTGAGATTTTCTTCTGTCCTTTGTAACATGGAATCCTTATTTGTTTCCTTCTCTCTTTGTTTAATTGGTTTGTGACTCCTGAAATACAGTATACATTCCATTCTTGACTATGAAAAACAGGTTCTAATTTTTTAATCACATAGTTTATATTCAGCAATGTATTAAATTGAAAACCATATCTGGGTAATAATTAAAACAAACAAAAAGTTAACTCATTTAAATATATATTTACTGGGATGTGTTTAGTACTGAATTCATGATGGCCATATGATTAAATCTGTATAGACAACTTATTTGCAGGGGGGTAGGTTTTTTTGCATTTAGTTTTAGCTTTCCCTGTAATAAGATATGTAATTTTTCCCTGTTAATCTAAAACTTTTGATCCCATCTCCTATTCAGTTTAGTCCCACTCAATTCTGGTACATGCTGAACCTTGTGCCAGACCTTCATTAATATCACACTATATGCCCCCAAATAGGAAAATAAACTATACTTAGAATATGGAGACTTTAGCTAATTAAAATTTCTCAGTAAACATCTCTATTTCCTGTCTTACTCCGTGGTATTTTTTCAGGAGTCTATGCAGCTCTTTCTTCAGAGCTAGTAAAAAATTGCCATTTATTGTAGTCAGTGGTAGAAGTGCCCTAAAGCACCACTTCATTGCCACACAGCCAGGCAGCTAAAATATTAGAAAGCATCAAGTTCTTAAAGGAGTGAGCTAGACACAACTGCTCTCTGCCTTATTTCCCCATTTTACTTACAGACACCCATGTCTTTATTCAGTTATTCCTATGAAAGTGTTCAGTATCACTGTGAGACACCTGAGGGTACACGAAAGAACCATATGGATTCTGACAGAGGAAGCACAGGTGCTACAGGAGGCCTGGGATATTTTGCAATGGCAGCTGGAGGCCAGGCAGACCTCCAAGAACATCTGCAGCGGTGCCACATATTGCTTATTTTTAGGAAAGTGTAATGAACCCAGGGTATGATTCAGCTCTGTATTCCAAGATCTGGAAGTCCAAAATGGAAGCTCCAGGGACTCACCTAGAAATAGTCCATCTTCAAATACGTTCAATTTATGGGACTAGCTTAGAAGTGACACAAATGAAAACCAGTAATGTCTATAATGTGGGCATCAGATCCTCAGCATCAGTTCTCCTCCTCTGTGGATCCACTCTTTCTGTTCTGCACAGCTTGCTAATGCAGGTGTAGCCATAGTGTCTCAGCTGCTGTTATAGTAAGCGGAGATCCTGTGAAGAAGGATTACCTAGACCCTGGTTCATCTGTCTTCGATGAAAAAAACATTAGTTATTGGTCGACAGTATCACTCTAACTTTTGCTCACTGAATCAACATGATCCTTACTGACTATAACAAGAGTTTAGATGTGTAGCATGAAACAGATGATATATGAGCAAATTTAATGTTGTAGTATTTATAAAAACATACCAGCCGTTAGGTTTCTTTTTATAACATTGATGAAACAATTTTTTTAACAATTGGATCAAACCTGTTATAATGGTACAAATTTTGCTTAAAAACATCTGTACACTGAGACAGAATACTACAGGTGTTAGCATTTTACTCTTCAAACAGGTACACCTATACTTTTAAATAGTGGAAGTACTTGAGGGGCAAAGTATTGTTGAATAGAGGCAACCGAGACCTGCGTTAGCAGAGATACTAAAGGGAGGGTGTTAACAGTGCTATAATTTTCCATGCTTGCTATTTGCTAACACCTTTTTCATTGATTGTCTTCTGCTGTGAAGCAGTAGTAACTTGCAACTTTCCTCCACCAACTCTCATTCACACTGCAGCTGAATTAAAGTATTGTAGGACAGAAAAAAATCTGTCTCTGTGTTATTTGCATATATCATTTGTTGGTTACTCTTGCAGTGCATCGAATGACTTTAACAGTATAATTATTGCTCTGTTTGTTGTTTTTGTTGTTATTGTTTCTACAATATTTGCAAAGCCTTACCACTCATAATCAATTGTCTGATTACAGTTTCATGCATTTGTCCCTACTTACCTCAATATTTTTATCTTAGAGAGATAGAGCCTATGGATAACACTTCTGAGTATGGATTATGAAATACTGTTATAAAACCACTCTAGCTGAGTCTGGCAAACCCTTTATGATTATGACTGGTTCATATTTCCCTTTCATACTCAAAATGAACCTTATGTGTAATATTGGAAGTTTCTTAACTGCTCTGAACACCGCAGAATATGTAGCTACATAAAGGTCATTTATCCATCATTACACCAAAGTAAAACTGATGACAGATGGTAACACTTATTCTGGAACAATGAAGAACTTCTGTTGACTTTTTAGAAAAAAAACCCCACATAATAGTTCCTTTTATTTTCAACTGCATTTTGCCTTAAGCAATAGAAGTGCTTAGGCACAAAAAGTAAAAACGAAAGAATACAAAAGCTACTAATAGAGGAACTGTGCATTATTGTGTGAGGGAATTATTTTCCTTTTTCCTTTCAAAAGGGTCCAACTTCAGTGTTGCTGCTAAGAGGTGCTTCATTTTAAGATTTACTCTGATCAAGCTATGTCTTTGGTAGTCTTGCTGTGTTTCTTCACAGCAGAGCAAATTTAACTCAGATTGGTTTCACACTAGCACAGTTAAATTGCTTTTGTTAACCTTAAGGTTCAGATATGGCTCCTTCATGTCTGTTTGAAACATGGGAGTCTCCAGGACAGTGTGTGCACAGATATACAGTGCTGTGGGGTATTTCAGCTGTTCAAAATGCCTTTATTGTCTTTACTCCTAAGATTTTGAAGCCTGATGGGCTGAAGAGCTAAGCCAGGGGCTGCCACTTCCTCTGCTAGGATGTCCGGATGTCCAGTCCCGGCCCTTGGGATGCTTCCTTGCCAGGTCTGGGGAGAGCACCCAAGGGCTCTGACCAGGGACATCAGTTACTCACCTGGGAGTGTGGTCAGAGCAGCAACAGCTTTAACGTCCTACTCCACAATCCAACCTTCGCCTTTCTTTCTTGGTCACCATTTTGATAAACTAACACCCCCTTTCTTTTGTGTACAGTGTCCTGCTGTTTTCATGTTGCTAACTTGTTATTGATACCACAGGTTAGGGTATATACAAGTACATTGCTCTACTTCTGTTACCTGTAGCACCTTGACTTTTCTCATGTAGTTATCTTGTTGGTGGAGCCATAGGTCAGGATTAGCTACCTGCATGAATAGTTTAACAGCCTCTTCCTTGAAAATGGAGTAACAGCTATGAAAACGCTCAATAAGCATCGAACATTGTGAGGCACCGTTGGTCATGGAGCAGAAGGTGTCTGGACTCAAAAAAGGCTTTCGTACTTGCTGATGACAGTCAGTGGCAATGCTGCACGTGGGAAGATGACAGCACGGCTGGTCAACGAACAATCCTGTTTAACAGCAATTTCAACGTTTGACTCTGTTTAGAGTGTGCCATAGGAGGATACCAAGATTTTTCTTTTTTAGTTTGATGAAAAAGATTTACAGTTACAGTTCAGGTGTTAGTTTTTACAAACATTTTCAATCAAGCCATTCTGAGGTTGCAACAAACCGTAGCTTACAGTCCAGATGGTAGATTATTGAGATGAATACTGACAAAATTTTCTTCATTAGTAACTTTTTATTTTTAATTAGCTAGCAAATGCTTTACAAAAAGTGCTTTTTAAAGAGGGCCATTACTTTGCCCTGTTTTGAGGTCTTTTTATCTTAGGCTTTCATCCTTTGGCAATCAGCCTACTTTTATAATGGAAAAGAGAAGTCTTTAAGAAAGTATGTATTGTTTCTTTTTTAAATCCTTTTTCTGAATGGGAGTGACTCTGGGTTTCTTTATGTGTAACTCTATGACACTCATAACTCAAGCAATAACATTTCTGGTAAATATTTTTCAATGGAAAACAGAAATGGGTCAATCAGACAAACAAAAAACCCACCTTACCATAAACTATACACAAAAACTTCTTTCTCCTTTTCCTTTTGTATATATCTTGCAATCTTAAGTGCTCAATCTGGATTTAATTTCTGTGGTGTCCTATTTTTCCTGCCACCACCTTGTCCTACTTTAATGTGTATGTTGTTGGCAGTTGGCCAGTCAGATTTCCTCTACATATGATGCAATACCAAAGGTTAATGGCACTGCTGTGTTATCTGCTTTTAATTTGGTACCACTTAGGTAACATAGAAGGATTTGTTTGCATGCTGAGAAATGACACAGGTAATATTCCTTATCGTACGGTGTGCAGACAACTATATCTAAGATCTACAAATTGTGTAAAAAACCAATGTTCTTTAGTTACAGTTCGCTATTTTTCTGATATTTCTTTGTATTTTAGATTTTGCTTCTGGAAGGATTTAAAAGCATGACAGTATTATTAATGTTTAGAGAGACTTCATTCAGATACTTGATAAATCCCACCAAGAACCAACTTACATCTGCAAGTAAGTCCTATCATTTGCTGCTACATAATTTTGTTGCAACATTTGTCAAATTATTATTGTTCTTAGTGCATAAAAAGTGGTAGCAAACAAATCTTCCCAGGGAGCTCTAAATGACACACTGTTTTCCTCAAGAGTTTAAGAGCTGAAGCCAGAAAAGTAGATTTTTCTTCTGCAGGTGCACATGCTGGAAAGGCAAGAGGGATGATAATACCATAGGAAGAAGAGAATGGTGTCAGAATAGCTCTGTTATGAAGTAGAGCATTAGGAAAAAAACATCAGTGCATGACTTTTACTCTTTCTCAAAAATACATAAGGAATAATAACAATCAAGCAGCGTGAGTGGGAACAAAAGTCAGGTAAGTGTGAAGAGTTTAGTATTTTTTTAATATAATGAAGCCCTATAATACAACATGAGGGTAGGTTACATTCTGATCTTGGACATGATTTCCATCCATTTTTTCAGATGAAGTAATTTTGTTCAATACCTGTTCTTTGACCTTCCTGGTTTCAGTATGCTGACTAACGGGACACTGCATTCATCTGTAAATCTATGCCTCAAAACTGTAAAGCCAATTCTGAAAAAATAGGTTCCTACGATGAAACTTACTTTATCTGCTGGACTCCCAAAAATAAGCAATGTATAATGTCACACAGGCAGACCCAAGAATCCTTCCTCCTCACATATGAAGTTTACATTTTTTCCATACTAAAATGAATTTCATTCTAAATGAGACAGACTAGCTTGCTTACCTATAGCTCTCTTCACTAACATGCTCTACTTTATTTCCAGCTAGAGCAAATAAAAAGTGAAGGCAACAGAAAATATTCCTTAATTTCAATATCCCTTACATATGGGAAAGGACCAACAAGAACAGCCAAAGAAAAAAGAATGGAGTAGACGGGAGAAGAAATATGTTCTCTTGCTCCTGAGTCAATGCTCCATCTTAAACCTGCATTACTGGAAATGGTTCCTGTTGCTGAGAAACAGAGTCCAAGGACAAACAAAAATGTTATATGGATTTTCTTGTTTTATTCCCAAAATCTGTGCCTTTCCTGCTCTGCTAGTTCTGTCACTAATGCTAATTCTGTATCAGCTATACTGACAGTGTGGGTAGATTTGTTTGTACTACTAACTCCCCCTTCATGGACAGTTGTGCCAATTTTACAGGCAGTATGGGATGGAGTATATTCATTGCACTCATTTGTCTGAATGATAAGACTTATTTCCATTATATCACAACATGACTCCATCAGTTTTAATAATTCTTATCATTTACAACTGGGCCTTAAGTTCACAAAATGGATATATAATCATACTAATAATAATTGCCAAATTGCTACATAATTGCAGCAGATCAAATGGGTAATTCTTTCTTTCCTTAAGAAAGATTTTGCTGAACATATAAAAGTCAGTTCTGTAAATTTTCTGAAGTGGAAAAGCACCTAAACAAAGCTCTTTGTAAGAGTCTTTTTTTTTTTCAAATATAACTATTCTTCATAAAATTTTTGTCACCAAAATATATTTTGGAGCCTTTACAATTATGCATATATCTCATAAATTGATATATTCAACAGCTAGTCTTAGTAGAAAGTTCAGAAATGATACAAATATGAAACTTCCTTTACATTTGAATACGTATCAATATTGCATTTTTTGAAACGTTTAGTCTTCATAGAAAACATTTTAAAAAATCATGCTAGACTACTATAACATTTTTTATAACAGCAAATGACATGATACCTAACTTGAAAGTTTTACTTAGGTTATCGCAGTGTAAAAGGATCTTGTTTTCTACTCATTATTAGTAGAAAATTAATCTTTAAGGATTTAATTGTTGTTTTTTTTTAAACAAGTGTCAGACAAAATTATTTCTTGTTCTCTTTTAGATCATGGACATATAATTCTAGAGGGTCATGATATTTGTATTTCCTAGCAGTTTCCAATACCGAAATTGATTATTTTTGAAAATGAATGTTCATAAGCTATTATTGAAGGAAATATTTGAGATGAATAATTACTATACATTTCTACTGAGATACCATGACGAAATAATTATACACCATGCATAAGGAGAGTTGGGTAGATACAGAAAAGACAATTGATCCATGCTTCCACTAATTGTAACAGAAATATTCTTGAAGTTAAATCTAGCTAAATTTCCTTTCTAAAAGTGTAATCTTATATGAGCTTTTTGGTATTTAGACATAAAATGAACGTGTGCATTTTCATCTTATTTAGTTCAGGAACTGTTACAATTTATTGTGAAGACATGATTTTTCTCACTGAATTTTCATCTCTACTTTATTCTCAAAAGACTTCAAGTATATTGTAGTGTGGACAAGGAAATTATATAAGTCCAGTCATGAGACCTTGAAAAGTCGCCCTACTCTGCCTTCAGTTTTTTGTTTTATAACACCAGGAAGTTTGCCACTGGTGGTTTCATTGCTACTTCAGCTCTCTGTTTTGGGGTTAATTAAAGAATCCAGTCTGCTGATTTCAGAACTGGAGATTAAATTAAGAGGCAGGAAATAATGCCATTGTCCTTTTAACAGCAAGAGCAGCATGGAGATATATATATATATTTAATGATATAAGTCCTTCTTTCTGCAGAAAACAGGCTTGACCTTGTGCATGTACTATAGAATCAGAGAACCACAGAATGGTTGAAGTTGGAAGGAATGTCTGGAAGTCATCTGATCCAACCACCCTGCTCAAGCAGGGCCACCTAGAAATGGTTGTCCAGCACCATGTCTAGATAGCTTTTGAATATGTCCAAGGATGGAGACTCCAAAACCTCTCTGGGCAACCTCTGTGCCAGGGCTTGGTCACCATCACAGTAAAAAAACATGTTTCCTGATGTGCAGATGGCACTTCCTGTGTTTCAGTTTGTGCCCATTGCCTCTGGTCCTGTCACTGGGCACCACTGAAAAGATCCTGGCTCTGCCCACTTTGCACCTTTCATTCAGGTATTTATATTCATTAATAAGACCACACCTGAGCCTTCTCTTGTCTAGGTTAAACAGTCCCAGCTCTCTCAGCCTTTCCTCATAGGAGAAATGCTCCAGTCCCTTAATCATCTTCATGAGCCTTTGTTGGACTCTCTCTGTTATGTCCGTGTGTCCGTTGTCCTGAAGAGCCCAGAACTGGAAACAGCACTCCAGGTGTGACCTCACCAGTGCTAAGTAGAGGGGCAGAATCACCTCCCTCCACCTGTTGGCAATACTTTGCCTAATTGCAGCCCAGGATACCATTAGCCTCCTTTTCTGCAGGGGCACATTGCTGGCTCAGGTTCACCTTGGTGCCCACCAGGACTCCAGGTCCTTTTCTGCAAAGCTCCTTTCCGGCTGGGTGACCCCCAATGTGTACTAGAGCATGGGGTTGTTCCTCCACAGGTGCAGCACTTTGCACTTCCCCTTGTTGAACTGCATGAGGAGCCTGTTGAGGTCCCTCTGGATGGCAGCATGATCCTCTGGCGTATCAGCCACCCCTCCCGGTTTTGTGTCATCAGCATACTTGCTGAGGGTACACTCTGCCCCATTATCCAGATTACTAATGAAGATGTGGAGCAGGACCAGACCCAGTATTAACCCCTGCGGAATAGTACTAGTTACTGGAATCCGGCTAGACTTCATATTGTCTTCATATTGTTTCCTCCTTCTTCTCAAGAGAGGTTTTCTATATAAAGGAGATAACTCACATAAAAAAACCTGTGTCTGCGATATAAGATTCAGTTCATGCCCCTGCTGTCCCTCAGCGAACCTATTATTCCATTTTTATTCAGAGCAACAGAGAATATGGCACAGACTCTACAAACCAGACCAAAGGCAATTATAAAACTCTTTTTGTTAATTCTACATTTCAATAACATCTTGTGTTTAAAGTTACCATTTTCTGACACCTCAGCATAAATCTTAGTCAGACAAGCTTTTAGTGTTTTTATCTCAACAACAGGCTGAACAACAAACAGTTATGAGCTTTCATCTCCCTGTTTTACTGATGGTGGCAAGTCCTGTTTCCAAGCTTGTCCACATCCTGCAGTTATTCTTCCATGTGGGATGGATTCAGGTGGATTTTTAAGTCAGAGATGCCTATTCCTTTTTCCCAGGCAAGCCAGCATGCAGGATACAGTTCCCTCTGTTTGTACTAGCTCTCCTGCTTTCTTACCTTCAGTTCCTTCTGCTGCTGCTTGGTATAATTCACCTCTCCTTATTGACAGATGCATCTGTGAAACTGCAGATGTGGACAAAGTTGATTTTCTCCAAGAAACTTAGCAGGTGCTTTGTTGTTGTTCAGCTCTCCATTCATGCAACCCTGCTTTCATTGAATCCACAGGACAGCTTGAAATCCATCTGCCTCTGGGTCTGTCCCTTGAAGATCAGGGCAGCACTCACGCTGACAAAAGCATTCTACACTTGGTCCAGTCTTCCTGCATGTGATCCACCTTCTCATCCAAGGCTACAGTGATCTCCTAATGCTAACAGGTTTCCTTGTAGGATGTATATCTCAGCTCCCCTTCCTCCTAGCCCTTCTCCAAGAAACAGGTGATCCTCCCCTGCAAAAATTTCAAATCAAACCAAAACATTTATTTACATATTTAATTCAAAATATAGCTTTATTTTCAAATAGCCTTTATCTATCTCTCTTTTAGAAGTTAGAACAAAACTGAGGCTTTTTGAGTTATTTATCCTTTCTAACTCCCATAAAGCTTTTGTCTTTTGTGCCTGTAAAGTATGCAGCAACAAAATCTTCTGTCCTGCCTTGCTCAACTGCACTAACAACTTCAGAGTTTATCCATACGGAAGTCCCACCACGCTTCTGAGTGTTATTCAACATAGAGTGATAGCAAGCATGCTTGTAAATGAAAAGGTGTTTCTTGCAACAGAAAATATGTCACAATAAAATACCTGTCTCTCTTGAACACAGACTATTTCAAATTAAATTGTGATTTTCAGTTTTCTTTAAGGCTTTCTGAATAATTCATTAATGATGTGTCCAACAAATGTAGGTTTTTCTTATTTGGAAGACAGACACAGTCTGTTTTGCATCTGACTGAGTATATAAAAATGAATTAAGATTTAGGACTATTCATGAACTTGTTTCTTGTAATGTATTATTAATTTCATGTCATCGATAGCTTATTTGATACTGTGTTCCCTGGAAGAAAATACTGAATAGAGGCCATTAATAAACTCATTTAAATCTTAACTTTGATCTCCCGTGGCATAACAGAGTGTACAAAATTTCTCATTGTGCTCTTCAGGCTTACAGGATAGACAGATAAAAAAACATAAAGATGAGAACATGAATTGATAGGTTACAACTTTAACTAAACAATGGAAAGGAACAGAGCTCTTTCTTGTAACTCATTTTCTCTTACATAACTTAGGTCAGTGCAAAGATGTAGTTTTAGGTGCATAATGAAACCCTTCTAAGTTTGGTACTGGAGGTTTCTGCCCTCTCAATGAGTAAAGGTCTTTTCAGCTTCATCCTAGAGGTTATTTAGGGTAAGAAATGGCCCTTTACCTCCATCCACTCTGGACACAAGTTGTTTTAAAGTCTCCTGCCTCCTCTCTCCATTCAGCAGTCTATGGCCCTCAGGTGTCTTAACACTTTCTGACTCTCAGACTGTAGCTTCTCCAGCAGTGTGTCCTTCCTTTTGCTCTCAGCATGCTCTGGGACACAAAACTTACTGTGCTTCTGTGGACTAATGCGGAACCCCTCAAAATTTGTGCTGTCTCTTGTCTTTCTATCCATACACCTGCTTCCATTGCTAAGTTTGCTAAAACACCCTTTTCCACACCATTAATTTATTCCTTTTTTTCCCCCCTAAATGTTAGTTTAAGAATACAATAAATAGGCTTGTCTTAAATGCCCAATATCAAATATCTGTGGAAGAAATATTCAGATCTAGTCAAAACAGCTTCTTTTCACATTTTCTTCTCCTAGAAATTACTTCTCTTTTCTTGCCCGCTCCTTGCATCTCCCCCTTCCCGCAGCCAGCTTCACTGACCTTGATTAGTCCAAAAGTTAAAGTCCTCTTTGGCATAAAAATCCAGTGCTTGTCTAATAATTTGATATAAATAAATAAATAAATAAATAAACTAAGTACTTTTTTTCCTGGTCTGATAAGAGTCATTAGGTAAATAAACACTGTGCTGTGCTACAAGCACAGCTTGTAGCAGGGGAAGGAAGAATAGTTCAAAAATATTCCTCAGCTGGCGATGGAGAAATCAAAATGAAGAAATGGTTGATGGGATCATGCTCTAGGCCAATGAGAACCACAGTAGATATTAATTGCTTCTGAGGCATTTTTTCATGGACTGTGAGGCTCAATAACAGACACAGTTCTCAAAGGTATCTTTTATGATCTGTTCCCTTTACAAGAGATGTCTTGACTAGTCTGGCCAAGGGGAAAGGAGTTTGTTGAACGTGAACTATAATACAGAAAATAAATGTTCAACAAAATATGTGATCTTGTTGCCATTGTTATAACCACATATTTCAGCAGACTGTGACTCTTCTGGAATTATGAACCAGAATGCCAGCGAGCTACATTATAACAAGTACATTAACTTCACTGGATCTAAACTGACTTTTACCAGTAAGAATTTGTTTCTAAGTATGCAAAAATTGCTAACTACTGTACTGAAAGCAAGCTGTTGAAAATGTGAAATTCACAAGGTGAATACAAACACAACACAATATAAAGAAATTTTGAATAGTAAAATCGATGTCAACAAAAAAACCCCCAGGCAACGGAGGCAACTTCAGTAAAGATCTGCCTGATTATTATTTAAGAATTAGTGAAGGCATGTCTTTTAACAGTTTCTTATAAAAAATGGAAAATCACTTCTCATTTTATTTGTCATCAGATTTTTCCAAGAGGTAAATTTTAACAGGTTCACAAATTATTGTAAGAGAGCTAATACATTTATTGTCTAAAGACTCCTTATATAATAAATATTTCTTATGACTGGGGAAAACAGTTGCCTTTAGTGACTACATATAATTATTTCCTGCTTGAGTAGCTGATTAACATAAACCTTTCTTCAAATAGCTAGAAATTAGTCTATAAAGCAATTAGTAATCAGGTCTATTATAACATTGTTGTCCCACCCAGTGAAAAGACAGTAATGGTTATTCCATTTCTTACAGTTATTCTGAAGATGTGCCTTTTTGCAGAAAGATAAATGTTTTGATGAGCAACAAGAAAAGAACCATTCTGGCATCAAGCAGAACTGTGTAAATATGACTGAGATGTTCTCAATGGAAAAAATGAAAATAGAAAACCTTATATGCTTCTGCAATTCCTACTGGATTCTGTTGAAGCTCTGTGTCTGAAGATGAAGACTACTATACACTTGTCCCTTGAGACACCAAAAAAAAATTGTAACAGTGAAAAGTTCAACATTAAGTTCATCAGTTTCTCACAATACTGGAAAAAACATAGACATTTAAATTTGATATTCATAGTAAAAGACAAGTGAATTAAGAAAATATCTGCTTAACTGTTAGAGAAATGCCCAGTCACATAAACACACGCAAAAGATGAATTATTAAATTTTGTCAAAGCATTAACAATTAAGTGAACGAACAATGAAATGGATGTTAAAATAATCCTGGTTTCAACAACACAAGTATAGAACCTATTACAGTGTTAAAATGATTGCTTCTATTACTACTTTTTTAAAAAAAACCTTTTTAATATTAACTGGGTGCATTTCCATATCCATCAGCAAAGATCATCTTGACGAATGATACAAATGCAAATATTTTGATACATACAGAGATTGTGCGTCTATGTTTCTTGGACCTGCACAGATATGTAAACATAAAAAAGCTGACTCCTGCACTTTTGAGTGCCTGTGTTCTGAAATCAGACAATATGCTTTATGAAATCATAGAACAGTGTTGATTTAGTGAGAGTTTATTGAACTAAGATCACAAGGAGGCTGTTACATCTTTAAACCATACAGCTAAAACAACATTACTACTTTGTAGTTATTACTTCAGTTCTTGGCATCAATAAAGTTTGAAATAATTAGGAGCTGTTCATTGAGTCAGGCTTGTCATTTATTTATGAAGTGTTTGCAAACCAATAACTTTGTTACAAATGAGATTTATCCTCATCAATCTTCCATTAATGGCGATTGTGGACATATTGTATATTATCCTATAGATTGTTAACAATCTCAGGAAAGTGAACATTTCTTTTACTAGTCAATATTTGAAATCTGCTAATGGAACTCTGTGACAGATGACTTGCCATAGGCATGGTTTCTGTACATCAAGTAGATAGAAAATTAGGATCAGTGCCTGATAGTCAATATTTCAAGAACAAGATGCAGGAAGTGTTCATATTTAAGACTTACAGAGAAAACTAAGCTTTGAGAACTGCATCATTCAGCAGCATTTCTGGCCTTCATTTGCACAAGTAGTATTACAGCTACTTATATGAGGTGTGATGAGGTCAAAAGGTTTTTTTCAAGCTTATGAAAAAGCAAGACAGACAGTCTACTGACATTTGCACTATCAAGATAAAGTGACTTGTTTATTTTCTGGGCGGTAAAGACTCTGCAGATGGAAGACAAGGACATCTTAAAAAAACCTGAGTAGCTCTGGGCTCATTTACACTCTTAGGCATCAGCCCGAGAGCACACAATGAATTTTAAATCACATCGGTAGTGAGCCCAGGTTCAACCTTCATTAACACTGGCTACATTCAAATGAGGGTACTGGAAGATATTCTGAGACAGACCTCTCATTCTTGTCTCAACTTCAGAAAACACCACTTCCTTTCACTCTTTTCCATGTTTTCATTTCCACAAAAAACGACATGCTTAATGGAAAAGAAAAATCCATCCTATTGAGCGATTCAATCCTTTTACCAAATTCTATGGTTAAAACCCAGAAGATTAAAAAAAAAAAAAAAAAAAAAGACAAAAAAGCTCTAGCTTGAAATCTAAACTGTATGAACTAGCTATCTTGTAAAAGTTATCTTTGTTGGAAAAAATAGATATCCTTCTTAACTTAACAAATCTAGTTTCTGTTCTCTTAGCTGTGTTTATAAAGATTTTATTAAAAAAAAAAAAAAAGTAAGCTTTGTAAAGCTTTTGTAATAGCCCAAGAGAAGGAACAGACTTAGCTGAAATTATAAACTGTTTACAGTTTTATCAGTTGGTGAAGATAATCTAGGCTGCTTTAGGTCAATTTACAACAGCCCTAAATTGCCTATTCTAACTCACTTTTTTACATTACAAGAAAAGCTATAATGAGGACAAGAAATGTACTGCTGGTGCGAACAGCAATCTGTTTAGCCACATGTTTAGCTAGCAGTCCTGAAGGGCAAAGGAGTCCAGGAAGGCTGGACTTTCTTCAAGAAGGAAATCTTAACGGAGCAGGAGAAGGCTGTCCCCATGTGCTGAAAGAGGAGCTGACTGGGAAGAAGACCGCCCTGAGTGAACAGAGAGCTTTGGCTGGAACTCAGGAAAAAAAAGGAGAGTTTACAACCTTTGGAAGAAGGGCAGGCAACTCAGGAGGACTACAAGGGTGTCGTGAGGTTATGCAGGGAGAAAATTAGAAGGGCCAAAGCCCAGTTGGAACTTTATCTGGCTACTGACGTAAAAGACAATAAAAAATGTTTCTATAAATACATTAGCAACAAAATGAGGGCTAAGGATAATCTCCATCCTTTATTGGATGCAGGGGGAAACATCGTGAAAAAGGACGAGGAAAAGGCTGAGGTACTTAATGCATTCTTTGCCTCAGTCTTTAGTAGTCAGACCAGTTCTTCTTGGGGTACCCAGGCAACTGAGCTGGAAGACAGGGACAGGGAGCAGAATGAAGCCCCCATAATCCAAGGGGAAATGGTTAGTGACCTGCTACACCTCTTAGACACGCATAAGTCTGTGGGGCCGGATCGGACCCACCCACAGGTAATGAGGGAGCAGGTGGAAGTGCTCACCAAGCCACTTTCCATCATCTGTCAGCAGTCCTGGCTAACCTGGGAGGTCCCAGTCAACTGGAGGTTAGCAAATGTCATGCCCGTCTACAAGAAGGGCTGTAAGGAGGAACCAGGAAACCACAGGCCTGTCAGTCTGACCTTGGTGCCAGGGAATGTTATGGAGCAGATTGTCCTGAGTGCCATCATGCAGCACATACAGGACAACCAGGTGATCAAGCCCAGTCAGCATGGGTTTATGAAAGGCATGTCCTGCTTGACTAACCTGATCTCCTTCTATGACAAGGTGACCCACTTAGTGGATGAGGGAAAGGCTGTGGATGTTGTCTACCTAGAGTTTAGTAAAGTCTTTGAAACCATTTCCCACAGCATTCTCCTGGAGAAACTGACTGCTCATGGCTCGGATGGGCACAGTCATTGCTGGGTAAAAAAATGGCTGGATGGCTGGGCCCAAAGAGTGGTGGTGAGTGGAGTTAAATCCAGTTGGCGGCTGGTCACAAGCGGTGTTCCCCAGGGCTCAGTACTGGGGCCAATTCCATTTAATATCTTCATCAATGATCTGGATGAGGGGATCAAGTGCACCCTCAGTAAGTTTGCAGACGACACCAAGTTGACCAGGAGTGTTAATCTGCTGGAGGGTAGGAAGGCTCTACAGAGGGATCTAGATAGGCTGGATTGATGGGCCGGGGCCAGCTGTATGAGATTCAACAAGGCTGAGTGCTGGGTCCTGCACTTGGGTCACAACAACCCCATGCAATGCTATGGGCTTGGGGAAGAGTGGCTGGACAGCTGCCTGGCAGAAAAGGACTTGGGGGTGTTGGTCAACAGCCGCCTGAATATGAACTGGCAGTGTGTGCAGGTGGCCAAGAAGGCCAATGGCATCCTGGCTTCCATCAGGAGCAGTGTGGCCAGGAGGACCAGGGAAGGGATCGTCCCCTTGTACTCAGCATTGGTGAGGCCGCACCTTGAGTACTGTGTTCAGTTTTGGGCCCCTCACTACAAGAAGGACATTGAGGTGCTGGAGTGTGTCTAAAGAAGGGCAACAAAGCTGGTGAAGGGTCTGGAGCACAAGTCTTATGAGGGGAGGCTGAGGGAGCTGGGATTGTTTAGTCTGGAGGAAAAGAGTCTCAGGGGAGATCCTATTGCTCTCTACAACTACTGGAAAGGAGGTTGTAGTGAGGTGGGGGTTGGTCTCTTCTCCCAAGCAACAAGTAATAGGATGAGAGGAAATGGCCTCAAGTTGCACCAGGGCAGGTTTAGATTGGATATTAGGAAAAACTTCTTCACTGAAAGGGTTGACAGGCACTGGAACAGGCTGCCCAGGGAAGTGGTTGAGTCCCCATCCCTGGAGGTATTTAAAAGACAGGTAGATGTGGTGCTTAGGGACATGGTTTAGTGGTGGACTTGGCAGTGCTAGGTTAATGGTTCACTTGATGATCTTAAAGATCTTTTCCAACCTAAATGATTCTATGATTCTACGATTCTATGATTCTATGTTCTGCCTCAATAGTGGCATGCCAGTTAGGGAAAATCCTCAGATTTTGCCAGCTTTTTTGGTTCACCCCTCTTCCACAATTATTGCATTAGAGATGTTAGAGGGTAAATAACAGTCTATTCTTTTTATTTATTACTTATGGAGCTGTAGACTATGATTTTGCTTTTTTTTACATCTGCTGATACTGTGTCTGCTTCCACAACTGCCTTGTTCCAGAAGTTCACTACCTGATCTGTAAAGAAATCCTTTTCCCTGCTTTAATAACAAATCTTACAGGTTTTATTGAGTGTCTACTATCTCTAATTCGGTGCAATTTTTTTTCTGTTTTCATCTTAATCACCATTTTCTTGATTTTTATAAGCCTCAATCATAGTAATTCCAATTATTTAAGGACCTCTATGTAATAAAACTTCTTCACTCCCTTAATAACCTTCATGACCCTCCTCTGTGACTTTTCTGCTACATCCTTCTTATCATTCAGACCAGAACTGCACAGAGAACTCATGACATGGGTGCACAAAGCTCTTATAGGGCAGTGAAATGACACTGATTAAGACATTCCGTCTTAATCCCAAATCTTCCTGATAGGTCTGTCATCTATGTGTAAAATGTTCATTGCTGTTCCCAGAGGCTTCATGTGGATAGTGTAAACATGGCCTCTGACCTTCAGGAGAAAGTGATGCTATACAACACAGAAAGAAACAATACTTGTCACTGGAAAACTATACAGGTATGGGGGCACGGAATAGACAGTTTCAAATGTGTCTATAAAAACAATGTAAGGGGTTTATGGATTAATGAACATACAGGAACTTTAATTTACAAACAAAAATAACAGTAGCACCATCTCAAGGCAAGACTGAACCGTTAAAAGATTTACTCATTAGAAATGTGAAGCTGCCTCATTATTAAAAATATTGATCTTTCATGGCAAACTAATAGGGTTGCACAGTTTAGAAAAAGTGTTCCTTACATAAATGGAAATTATACTGAGAATACCCTGTCATTTATTAGTATATTTACAGTGTTTTCAACAGTGTCACAGAAGAGAGCATGAATTCTGTCAGTTTCACCACAGTCATTATTTTATAGGAAATAGTTCCAAAAAGGGCTGCATCTTGAACTCAGAGTTTCTGCTCCTGCAGTTGTTTTGCAATAGTCCTTTCAAAGCCCGGAATAGAGGGACCAAGATGGTGTTACACAGGATGGTGAAGAACCTAATGCTAGTGTGTCCTGGTTTCAGCTGGGATAGAGTTAGTTTTCTTCTTAGTAGCTGGTAGAGCGCTGTGTTTTGGATTTAGGATGAGAATAATGTTGGTAACGCACTGATGTTTTGGTTCTTGCTGAGCAGAGTTTACACTAGTCAAGGACTTTTCAGCTTCCCATGCTCTGCCAGGTGCACAAGAAGCTGGGAGGGAGGATAGCTAGGACAGCTGACCCAGACTGGCCAAAGGGCTATTCCATACCATATGACGTCATGCTCAGTATATAAGCTGGGGGAAGAAGGAGGAAGGGGGGGATGTTCGGCGTGATGGCGTTTGTCTTCCCAAGTAACCGTTACGCATGATGGAGCCCTGCTTTCCTGAGGATGGCTGAACACCTGCCTGCCGATGGGAAGTAGTGAATGAATTCCTTGCTTTGCTTTGCTTGCGCGCGCGGCTTTTGCTTTACCCATTAAACTGTCTTTATCTCAACCCATGAGTTTTCTCACTTTTACTCTTCCGATTCTCTCCCCCATCCCACCGGGGGGGAGTGAGCGAGCGGCTGTGTGGTGCTTAGTTGCTGGCTGGGGTTAAACCACGACAGCCCTTTTTGGCGCCCAACGTGGGGCTTGAAGGGTTCGAGATAATCACAGATTTAACTGGAATGTGCTAGATCGAATTTATAGCTGTTAGTGCTGTTTAGGTATTAATCGGCAGGCTTCTGTACTTGCCATGGGGCTTGCTTGCCTTACTGTATATTAGAGTCTAGTGCTCGTTAGTGGCTCCTTTTTGCTTTTGCTGCTTGCTGAACTGCTTATCATCTTACTCTGCTGTGCCTGGGAACATTTTGATAACAGCAATGGCCATGTGCCTGGGCTGGCAGATGGCCAGGGCATGGCTGCTGTTTCTGTGCTGCTGTACTGGACAGGCTGGAACTCCAGTGTGAACTCGAGTCGAAGGGACTGTGACCTGTGGATGAGTCCATGCGGGAGCAGGACACCCCGAAGCGTCTGTGGACGTGGATGAACCCATGCCAGAGCAGGTATGTCTCGAAGCATCTGTGGCCATGGTTATGTCTGTGCCGCAGCAGATATACCTCTTGAAGGGATTGTGGCCCAAGGATAAGTCCACGCTGGAGAAGGTACACCTCAAAGCATCTGTGGCTGTGGATAAGTCCATGCTGCAGCAGGTACACCTTGAGGCATCAGTGGCTGTGCATGAGGTTATGCTGGAGCACCTCAAAGCGTGTGGCCATGGGTAAGGCCATGGTGGAACAAGCTTACTTCTGAAGAGACTGTGGCTGCGGGCAAGGCCACGCTGGAGCAGGTATATCTCTGAAAGCATTGAGGCCCATGGAGAAGGCCATGCGGGAACAGGTGCACCTCTAAGTGACTGTGGCTGTGGATAAATCCATGCCGCAGCAGGTATACCCCTGGAGAGACTGTGGCTCATAGACAAGGCTCCACTTGGAGCAGGTAAACCCCTAAGGGACTGCAGTCTGTGGATAAGTCCAAGCCGGAGCAGGGGCAAGGGGAGGAGTCCATTGCAGTGTTAAGCCCAATGGTCCGGTCCAAAGGGGCCAGGGGTGGAGATTGTAATGGAAATACCTTTAAATTGTTGTAACCTGGGATTTGAGTTGCATGTTATGGGAATTACTATAGCAAGAACCCCTTATTGCTAGCCAGGCTAGGAGCAAGGGGAGGAGTTCCTTGCAATGTTAATCCTGGCCCAAAGGGGCCAGGGGTGGAGATTGTAATGGAAATACCTTTAAATTGTTGTAACCCATGATCTGAGTTGCATGTTATAGGAATTACCATACCAGGAACCACCTGAACCAATGGAGAAGCCGCCTTACAAGAAGCAGTGCAAGTGCAGCAGTGACCGAACCTGAGCTGGTTTTGGTGCCCAATAACTCCACGCAACACACCACCTCTCCTGTCCTGAGCCACCACCATCACAGATGGAGACCAAAGTCACGGACTAAATGAACTCAATGGACATTATGTGGACATTTGTGGATGTTTATGGACATTTTACAGACATTTTACAGGGGTGGTCCGTAAAATAAGTGGGGTGGTGGTTAATGAGGATGTATTGGATAATGTGGGACCTGGGCATGACGTAAATGGTATGGAATAAGGGGTGGATACTGTCCTGGTTTCAGCTGGGATAGAGTTAGTTTTCTTCTTAGTAGCTGGTAGAGCGCTGTGTTTTGGATTTAGGATGAGAATAATGTTGATAACGCACTGATGTTTTGGTTCTTGCTGAGCAGAGTTTACACTAGTCAAGGACTTTTCAGCTTCTTGTGCTCTGCCAGGTGCACAAGAAGCTGGGAGGGAGGATAGCTAGGACAGCTGACCCAGACTGGCCAAAGGGCTATTCCATACCATATGACGTCATGCTCAGTATATAAGCTGGGGGAAGAAGGAGGAAGGGGGGGATGTTCGGCGTGATGGCGTTTGTCTTCCCAAGTAACCGTTACGCATGATGGAGCCCTGCTTTCCTGAGGATGGCTGAACACCTGCCTGCCGATGGGAAGTAGTGAATGAATTCCTTGCTTTGCTTTGCTTGCGCGCGCGGCTTTTGCTTTACCCATTAAACTGTCTTTATCTCAACCCATGAGTTTTCTCACTTTTACTCTTCCGATTCTCTCCCCCATCCCACCGGGGGGGAGTGAGCGAGCGGCTGTGTGGTGCTTAGTTGCTGGCTGGGGTTAAACCACGACATAGTGTCATACTTGTATAGGTGGCAAGGGCAGCCTGCTGTTGCTGGTAGCCAAACACAGTATGAAGATATATAGATCTATTGCAGCTTACTCTGAGGGCTGTGCAGACCTTCCTTTCAATTTCTAGGAGAAGTACAACTTTGCTAAATAAGTGGGATTTAATACTTCCCTTTCAAACTTGTGCTTCAACAATAATCTGTCATAGAAAGCACTTAGGCTAAACACGAACTGGGTAGTACAGCAGAATATGAGATATGGATTTCCATGAATGTTAAACTTAAGGAGTAGTTCATATCAAGAATACAGTAGCCCATGTCCTTAAATTAGAAATGACCAAGATAGCAGTAGTTACCTCTTGTATAGTATATTGATAAAACTCAACATACTTCATAAAACACTTCAGCTTTATTCCACTAACAATATTTCTCATAAGCTAGTTTTATCAACTGTATATACTTTTTGCGACAAGAGTACAACCGTTGTTCAGCAAAAATAATTTCAGTGTGTAGAACTTGCAAATGGAGGATTCAAACTTATATCATGTTTAAGGAAGTGGATATAGAAAAGGGTTAGTGGATTATCAGTATTACTTTGAATTCTTAAATATCTTTTTTACAACTTTAGCAGCTCTCCAGCTGAACACATGCAGCATGCAAATGACAGCTATTTAAAATTTTGAAGGCTAGTTCAGAGCAGACTAATAATTGTTGAAGTATATGCTTTGAATGTCGTTTGAAAGAGTACAGTGGCTTGTGGCAAATATGCTTTATAGGATTTCTAGGAAATTTTATGAAAGGAGACCCCAGTAAATGTTTTCTTGGAGAAGCCCATAAATTTCTCCAATTGTAGCTTAGAGTACCTAAAACCAAAATTTTATGACAATGAAGGAAGTTCTTGCTCAAGTGTTTAAAATCTCTTCTCAATGGCTAATCAAGTCTTATTGCATTTTAAAAAGACACATCTAACATAGCAAATTGCTGACTCTTCCTTCAGCTTTTGTAAATTTAACCCTGGGAATCTAACCCAAATCTAACAGGCATACTGTTGGAGATCGATGTTTATCCATTACAGAAAACAATAAAAATCTGAGCACAAAATTATTGCTTCCTTGTGAAACTGCAGGATTTATATGAGTTGTAGATTATAGCAGGAATAACCTGAAAATCCTAAATGGTAAAAACAGCAGCATGCTATATAGTATTTCTGTTATTTGGGTTGGAATATAAGGACCTTACTGCTTGAATATAGGGACCTTATTGCTCTGCAGCTTTCAATCATAGCATGACCTGCATGGGTGGATCTTTTCAAAGTACTGCTGAGCAATCATTCATACCAAAAGTCTCACAAATTACCTGCCTCTCCACTCAAGGTCATGCTCTATTAAGACTTTGATGCTAAAACAAGCTTCCCAGAAGGTTCGCAGAACCTTGGTGATGCTGCTTGTCTTCCCTCTGAAATGTAACTGCACATAGCCAGGCTGCTGCAACACCACCCTGTCTCCTGACTGATTCCTTACAGAGAATTTTGTATTACATAGTATGGTATGGATCCATCCGAAGCACTATTATTAAGCCAGGACTTGTTAAGATTGCACAGTGGTCTTTTCGACATAATGGATTTTAAGAGAACTAGAATGTGATATGACCTCATATGGTCTCAGGATTCTGCTAATTTTATTCAGCAATAAGTGATGTTTTATTGCCAGTACATATTTTACATTGTAACACATGTCAGTATTGGACTGATTTACAATTATCCTAAAAAAATATGTTTACAATAAATTCACAATTTTCTTCAAAACATTCCTGGTTTTGGGTAAAATTA
Organism: Nipponia nippon; assembly: GCF_047370975.1. Lineage (NCBI taxonomy): Eukaryota > Metazoa > Chordata > Aves > Pelecaniformes > Threskiornithidae > Nipponia > Nipponia nippon. The sequence goes on along the minus strand of NW_028262336.1, from coordinate 43,326,856 downwards.
TTTGTCTGGGTTTTGCCTGATAATAAGAATATTTGCAAGCCATAATTATTTGTTTTTTTCATTTTCAAATTACTGACTTGTGTCAGACTTTCCAGCATAGGCAATAAAAGATACTCAGTGCTCTCACTTCTTGGTCATGTATAACTGATTAGCATGTTCTGATAATGTTTTGATAAGAACTTTGTATTACTACCTTGTGCAATTCTTCTGAACTGCTGAACCTACTCCTTCGTCAAGATTTGTTGGACGAACAGAAGACAGTGGCTGAACTGTCATAAGAAACATCTTTTTGCTTTCTTATGAATGATGTCCACAAGGCAGGGTGAAGTTCATGTTGGAAAGACGGAATTGGAAGAGCTGCATAACTGCTGCCTTTTTGCTTTTTTGTGGAAGTCCATGGATATCTTCTTTCCCTGAATTCACACTGGCAGTTTCCATTAGATTTTCTTGATAAGTTCTGAAATAATTTCTTCCTTTAGATGTGTGTTTGTACTGGTGGTTATGTTATATTACTTATTTTATTTCATTTGGTTAGCTTTGCTTTTATTTTTTAAGCCTTGCCTTGCTGAGCTGAACTGTTAAAAATAATGTTTGAAAAGGATGGAGCTGTGGTAAACTGCTCTCATACATTCTCTGCTAGGAAATGATCTGCTACATTGAAGTTTGAAATACTTCTGCTTCATATTGTGTTTATATCTTAAATATCTGATTTTTTTTAAACAAGAATAACTTGCATTCTAAGAGCTGTTTTTATAGAACATGTGCATTATTAGTGTCCCATCTTTCACATAGCTAACAGAGGAGAAAGAAGAATCTCTGCAAATGACGCATAAAACCAGCAAATTCATTTTCTATAGACAAGTCCTGTTAATAATTAATCTTGCCAAATTATTAACCTATTATGGTTTAAATAGAATACAGATTTGACTGTTAATTGAGAGGGGAGAATGGCTTAGGAAGAGGTTAACAGAAACTGAAAAAAAAAAAAAAGGAGGTAATGTCTAAAATTCAACAGTCATTCTTTACAAGGAGGGATGGGTAGAAGAATACACTTACGCATCACGGAAAGTGGCATTTTTAAAGAAGAGCAAAATGGAATATACTGAAGAATAAATCCAATAAATTGCTGCCTATTAAAACTGGCTCCCTAGCCCTCAAACCAAGAGCACAGTAGGTGCCATGTTATTTACTTTAAAGCTTCTATCCGTCAATAAAAGACATAGGATGTGTGCTGAAATATGTATGATTTGCTGAATATGTATTAAGTGATCTACTTCTAAGATTTCTAGCCACCTCATGGCTGTAGACATGGCAGTAATGAGAAGGTCATCTCTCAGACATGAAATTATTGTGGTCAGTAGATTATTGCTCAATCCAAAAATAGATTGTCACAAGTGAAAGAACTAGCAGGTTTAGTTCAATTCCTTGTCAGCAAAGGTAATGCTTTTTGTCTGTTGTAGGTAGGACAGCAAAATTTTTGCATCACAAAGGTATGTCTGAATGAGGATGTAAGTGCATCCATTTCTGTGTTATACAAACCAGGTCTTTAACTTACCAATCTCCATATTTTACTTTATGATATAGAGAATGCTGCAATATGGTCACAACTACCTGTCCTGGTTTTAGCTGGGATAGAGTTAATTTTTCTTCCTAGTAGCTGGTATAGTGCTGTGTTTTGGATTTAGGATGAGAATAATGTTGAGAACACACTGATGTTTTCATTGTTGTTAAGCAGTGCTTACAATAGTCAAGGACTTTTCAGCTTCCCATGCTCTGCCAGGTGCACAAGAAGCTGGGAGGAGGCACAGCCAGGACAGCTGACCCAGACTGGCCAAAGGGCTATTCCATATCATAGGACATCATGCTCAGTATATAAACTGGAGGAGTTGGCTGGTGGGCAGTGGTAGCTGCTCAGGGACGTGCTGGACATTGGTCGGCAGGTGGTGAGCAATTGTATAGTTTATCACTTGCTTTGTATATTATTATTGTATTATTATCTTATTATTATTATTACTACTATTACTACTATTCTATTTCATTTTACTTCAATTATTAAACTGTTCTTAACTCACGAGTTTTCTGACTTTAACCCTTCCAATTCTCACCCCCATCCCACTGGGGTGGGGGGAGTGAGCGAGTGGCTGTGTGGTGCTTAGTTGCTGGCTGGGGTTAAACCACGACACTACCTAAAAAGAACTTTTTTTAAATCATCATCTAGCTGTGGCAGCAGAGGAATATTACTGCTGCTTAATGGAGATTTAAATAAGTAAGCACCATGCTTATAGCTGCTGTTTAGCTCTTACGAAGCTATTATAATGAAAACAAAGAGAAATATTTTCCCTACCTGCGATCTATTTTCAGTTACAGACATGCTCAAATTGTAACATGCCCATAGAAATGATACATCCTTTTAAGGCTGAAGAGGGAAATTTAGGTCTTGCTTTTAATTTTTCCCTTCTTTTCCACTTGGAATGCAATTCTTTCTTCTCTACAAATTCAGCACCACTATGTACATAAAACACTCATACCAAATGCAGTCTGAGAATGACTTTAGATGACTATCTTAAGTGACTTTATGAATGTTAAGAAACTCCTGTAGGAAATACAGGAAAATTGTGGCCAGAGCTAAGCTGCATAGAGCATCAGTCTGAAAGAGTTGAAAAAGATCAAAATCATGAAGTCTTCCCTAAACATACCTGCAGACTATTCAGCTGCAGTCCAGCTGCAGGCAATTTAAATCAGTTGTATTTTCTAGCAGCTTGACAGGAAATCCTCACACTCTAAATCTCCCTTTTTGTTGGAAAGCAATATCCCAGCTGCTCTTGAAAGTTAAGCAGCTTCTGTTGGATAAAGTGAGCTGGTCTGACCTGTGAGAAATGTGTAGCACTCGTACTGAAAAAATTATGTAGTCTGTACAAAAGGAGCTATTCACTACAAAATCTGCTTTTTGGGGGTTACAATAATATCCCAAATAAACCCTTAGTTATGCTTGTACTCTGGGATTTCTAAGCACTTCCCAGTTTGCACCACCTGGATACACATCCTGATCATATTCAGACCCCACGTCAAGCTGAAGCTTTAGATGGTTCCCTCTCCCACCCATACCCGTGTTTCTAATATGTGAGCCTTGTCCCAGAGATTGGAAGTGGTGTGGCCCTGGGAGGAAGCCTTCCATCCGGTGGATGGAGGAACTGGCCTGCCAGCATGCCCTGAGAGCTGTGAGCAACACAATTATTGGGCAGCAAACTCTTTGGGACCCCAGGTGTGATGATGAAACAGGCATAGAACCAGAATCATAGAATGTCCTGAGTTGAAAGGGACCCACAAGGATCGTTGGGTCCAACTCCTGTCCCTGCATAGGACAACCCCAAAATTCACACCATATGTCTGAGGGTGTTGTCCAAATGATTCTTAAATACTGTCAGGCTTGGCGCCGTGACTACTTCCCAGGGAAGCTTGTTCCAATGCTCCACCACCCTCTGGGTGAAGAACCTTTTCCTAATGTCCAACCTAAACCTCCCCTGGCATATCTTCCTGCCGTTTCCTTGGGTTCTATTATTGGTCATCAGGGGGAAGATATAAGCTCCTGCCCCCTCCTCCTTCCCTTGTGAGGAAGCTGTAGACCGCGATGAGGTCTCCCCAGTCTCCTCTTCTATAGGCTGAACAGACCAAGTGACTTCAGTCGCTCCTCGTACGGCTTGCCCTCTAAACCCTTCACCATCTTCCTGGCATGCTGGGTTGTAAGTGCAGTGAGGAAGCTGCTGGACTGAAAATTTCAGCTCTTTAGGTAAAGAGGCATTTCTGTGTTAAATACTTCTATTGGCTGAATAATGAGTACATGACTCAATGGGCTTTTTCCTTTTGTTCTTTCACCATTTCATTAGTTGTCATTCTACCTTTAAATTCATCAGTTCTCCCCACTGCCCCATTTTTCCTAAAAACTTATGTTCCAGAATTTCATCACCTATAAGGTATGGCTACCTGTTTCAGTCTGGCAACATTTCACTTTTCTACTGTTACAGATGTGAATACATTATTCAGGTATACTCCTCCTATGTGACTGCATTCCAGGTCACAGTGAATCCTATTCTGCAGTGGTTAACTAATAAATTATGAAGATCTTCATGCACTGAATTTGCCTCAAAGGGAAAAGCTTACTTATGGCTCAAGTTTAGCAAACAAAGCAAACAATAAACAAAGTATGCAGTACAAAATCTGACAAAACTTCAATTTTTTTTTCAACAATCAATTTTAAAAGGGTTTAGCTAAACTGCTGCAAGCTGTGTGCTTGCTATTAAATCAAACTGTCAGTATCTTGTCTGTATAAGATAATTTAAAAGGAAGTTTTCAGAAAGGCCTCTAAAACTGTGTTATTGATCATCTTGTGTACGAATACAGGTAGACCTTCGACATTGTATATGTTGAGACTCATTAGGATTGTTTGTGGTTGGTATCCTGTCACACATGTACATACCAAGACCAAAAATGTGATCATTATCTTAGTCTAAATCAATTATTACGAAAGGCAATGTATGTCCAATCACAGTACTGTAGAGGGGGAGACTTAGGCTACCTATATATTCGCTCATGGTTGCTGTTTGGCCTTTTACTCTCTGCAGCAGGTTAAGTCCTTCATCTTGCTAAATGTGTGTATATTGATCACATACTGGGCCTTAATTGCACTAGAACTTTGTATACGTAGTACCCCAGTTTTATTAATGGGAGTTTAGTAATTGTTATACCTTGGTATGGCATGGGACACAATATTCTTCTTTCATCATTTCATTAGTTTTGTTCTAGCTTTAAATTCATCAATTCTCCCCACTGCCTCAATTTTTCCTAAAAATAGGTGTTGCAGAATTCATCACATATAAGGTATGACTGCCTATTTCAGCCATGCTGCTCTTAAAGTAAGATTGAGAATTAATTAATGTCCATTCCATTTTTTTTTGTATAATTTCCTGATTCTTCTAGTAACAGTTCTTCTACCACAACTTCAACTTAAGTATTATACTCAATATACAGAAGCAATGAAAATAGTTTTAAAAGTCTTTGCTACTGACTGTATCTATGATGTGAAAACTCTACCGCTTTGGTGTAGTTATTAGGACTTAAATTCAGTGTGTGTATCATCTTTTGTAAGAACATTGCAGACATCTGTGTTCCAACAGAGACTGAAGCAGCTCATCCTTTTATCAAAGTTTACATCTGTGTGTGTATATAAGTGAGGGAAGAAAAAGAAACTAAGCTAGGGACATAACAATAACAAAACATCTCAGGCTTCAGTCCAGAAAGGTCTTATATCTATGTTTCAATTTACAAACTGAATAATCCAACTTATTATTTATCCTGTCTACATACATAATTTTTCCCTTAATTGACACCTTAGTTTTCTGATATTGAAATTATACCTACATACATGCATCTGATTGAAGAATTATAAAGATAGTATGAAATTTCACTTGCTCTTTATTGAATCTTAACTTTACATTAACCTAGATCTCTTTCTCACTCTCTCTTTGTTACAATTTTAATACATATTGTATTTCTGCTATTGAAGCATTGCAGGGAACAATGACATTGCAACTGGCTCCCCTATTGCTGAAGAGATCCACCAATAATGGTATGAAGAAAGATGAAGAAATTGGTATTGCAATATTGCATTGACAATCTCTGGAGATTTTTTTGCACTTCCTCCTCCACCTTCCCCAGGTGTCTATTTTGTTAAGATAAGTCTCTAGTTTGGAAAACAGCTCATTGCTACTGAAATACAATGTGAAGTTTCAGCTGAGACTGAATCAATTTTCTCCAATTAGTGGAGCTGATAAGTGTTAACCTACATACTGAAAGGAAATAAAAGCTTGTGGAAAAAAAAAATCATCTGTAATTGTTCTATAGGGATGGTAGATTTTCCTTTAAGAGATAATGGAAATGAAGTAGGAAAATTTAAATTTACCTTCTCATTTACATTTTACTATGCACCTTTTAAAGCTTCATTAGCAAACAATATGAAGAAATAAGTGTTAACTATTAGGTTTGCAGTATACAGGTCTTTTTATTTTTTTATTCAGAACACACTGTCTTTAGGAAGTAACCAGAATTTATTGATCAGATATTCAGGGTCCTGATATGAGTTATTAATTTGCTTAGGGTATTTTAGTCCTGAGGTGGAAATGGGGAGGTATTTTTGCTACCGGTTTTTAGTATGAATCAAATAGACCTGGATCCCACTAACGTAAAAGCAAGCAAAAACATCTAGGAAGCAGAAATCTTTACAAGGCGATGACCATATGGATTTGATACTGTCCAATCACTTCAGCAGGTCCACCATTAGTACTTTTATATTGTTTAAGATGTTTGCATTACTTTATACTCTGTACTCTTCTAAACTACGCATATAGAGTGAAATTCAAAATACTTAGAAGCAATGTATAACTACAATCGCTGTGTGTGACTTCACTATTTGTATTTCCCCACACCATTGTTTGAATACTTTTGAGGCTGTGCTAGAGCATTGCCTCTATTATTGTTGTGTGAAAATGATTCCACTTTCTCTGATTACACCACAAGTTATAGTGCTGTTGTTTTGTTATGCCTGTCTGAAGAAAAATAACAGAATCAGTTACAGCTGATTTCCTTTTTTCTAGTATTCTGCTATTTTCTGTGGCAAATGACCTCGAATAACTATGAGACTACTTCCTATAACAAGCAGATGTATATATCATTTTTTTCATTGTAGATATTCACTTTTTTCCTTGGAACCATCCATGACCACCAGATCCCTATTATTGTGTTATTATTTTGCCTTATCTGCCTCTTCAGTGGTTTTGCAGGTCTCCAATGTCTGGCATTAGTTTTTCGCATACAAAAATTCTTTTGCAGACCTTTTTTGTTCATTTTTCTACTGAACAAAATGTTCACAGATAATAAATAAACCTAATCAGAATCATTCTGCATTTTCACAGAATATACTTCTGTGCACTTTACTTGTAGTACTTTATTTTTAACTGAAGTTTTGGATTGGGAAAGAGGATTATGTGTAAAAACCTTTATTTCCCTGGCAACTATTTAAAGTCATCCTGACTAAATCAAGTTCCATTTTACATGTTAATTATTCTATTGAGCATATCATGGTTAGCAAAACATATCCAATAACAATTGCCCAGCAAGCCAGAAGATCTTCCAGAAGGTACTCTCAGATGGAGTAAAAATAAAAATGAAGAATGAAGTCCCCTTTTCCAGATTGTCTTAAACACCTCACTCTGGGAGTCTAAATTTTCTATGCCAGCAATACAGAATCATCTATTTGATTTGGCCTATGCTTTTGATGTAAGCAACATGTCTTTACAGCTTTCTCACTGTTTGTTTACATTTAAAGCCAGTATAAAGCATTTCCATCTCTCTTCTTATTGAAAATGACCTTTATGTGTCCTTTTTATGAGTAGAGTTTTCTGTAATACTGTAAAGAGTATCCTGATTTCCTCCAGTTGTCCTCTGTATTTAGAAAAAAAAAAAAAAAATCAGATCCAATGAAGCTTTGAATTGCTCCAGTCTTTCACTTCAATATTTCCTTACCTTATTTTTACTATCTGTGGTTTTCAATGATCTTTCCACACTAAGTACTTACAAAGGATTGGTTTCATTCCCTTCGTGAATCTGATTAGCTCCCCGCACAAGCATGAAGTTCAGTGCACTGTCCAGACTCTGGTGGGGAAGCTCCTTCACTGTTGGAAACATCCACAACACCACACCCACACAGAACAGTGCTACCTTCTCTTACATCTCCTTTCCTCCTCACCATTCACACAAAACTCAGCAGATATGAAACCATATCAGTAGAAACCATGATTCTGTATCAAACACTTTTGTGCAGTTGTACTAATTCTTTCCTTAATGATCTATTCTCAGCTTCTAAACAGACTTAAACATGCCACATAAAATAAGTATGTAACATGGATTGTGTTACTTTGGGTGTAGCGCTACTGGAGAAGAGGAAAAAGTCTGTTCGCCATGTATGTATGTATCCATGTATGTATTAGATATGCATAGCAATCCAATCAATATGGTCTCTAGCTTCAAGAGGAAGAGGAGAGAGAATAATGTGCAATCATTCCTTTCTAGTTAGGAATAGAAGGATCCATGGACAGATTGAAAATTCACTGCTCGGATCATATTGTGAAAATCACCAGATATTAACATATTGAAAGAATAATACTATGTTATTTCCCAGAGCTTTTTGCCCAAGTTATGAGCAAAGAGATGAAGCTCAAAATTCCTTGGTGAAGATCTTACAGTACTTTTTTTTTTTTTTTTTACAGGAAAGGAAGAGAAAGAAGTCAGAATTTAGTTATAGCGTTTTTCAAACTCTAGATTAAAACTTTATGTTGAAACAATGAAACTCTATAAAATGGGTTATATAAAGCAATGTCTTTATGACTCATACCGGCTTTACTTCACTATGGTATAGTGTCCTGGTTTCAGCTGGGATAGAGTTAATTTTCTTCTTACTAGCTGGTAGAGTGCTGTGTTTTGGGTTTAGGATGAGAATAACGTTGATACACTGATATTTTGGTTCTTGCTAAGTAGTGCTAAGTAGTGCTAAGCTGTTGCTAAATAGTTGCTAAGTAGTGCTTACACTGATCAAGGACTTTTCAGCTTCCCATGCTCTGCTGGGTGTAAGGGGGGGGAGGGGGTCTGGGAGGGGGCACAGCCAGGGGGGCTGACCCAGACTGGCCAAAGGGTTATTCCATACCATATGATGTCCTGCTCAATATATAAGCTGGGGGAAGAAGAAGAAACGGGGGGACATTCGGCGTGATGGCGTTTGTCTTCCCAAGTAACCCTTATGTGTGATGGAGCCCTGCTTTCCTGGGGATGGCTGAACACCTGCCTGCCCACAGGAAGTAATGAATGAATGCCTTGTTTTGCTTTGTTTGCGTGCGCAGCTTTTGCTTTGCCTATTTAACTGTTCTAATTTATTTTTCTTCAATTATTAAACTGTTCTTATCTCAACCCAGGAGTTTTCTCCCTTTTATCCTTCCGATTCTCTCCCCAGTCCCACCGGGGGTGGAGTGAGCAAGTGGCTGTTTGGTGCTTAGTTGCTGGCTGGGGTTAAACAACGACACATAGCTACTGATACATTTGCAAACGTAACTTACAGCCTTCTACTACCAAAACCAGTGGAACAGAATTATGGCCTACATCTCAAAATTATTATTCAGTTTTTGTTGTCTTCCTTTAGTTTTAGAACAAAGACCTCTTCCTTGAGGGAATTCACTTTGATTTGACATGTTAGCATATTTGTATGATTTATTCTGTGTGCCATGGAAGCTAGAGAATCATCTTGTGGTGATGTCTTACATAAAAACTTTTTTCGTTTTTTCTTAACCTGTTGAATAGTAGCATACTGGAGACTTGCAGGTACATTTATTCAAATTAATGTTTCAGAAAAAGGTTTTTTTAAATTAAGAACTGCTTTCCTAACAAATTTCTTCTACTCAAATGGATAGTTGCAATACATATAAATTTCAAATATAAAACAATGGTCAGGAAATCAATGCTATGGTATTAATTCCCCTTTTACTTTAATTCACTAACTTGCTGAATGTATGTGGACACAGCTAACAATGCAGTTCTTCTGTCTACAACTAGGAATACATGGACAGCATCTGGTACACTGTCTGCCTCCCCAAGGTTTAATAACCTACAAGTTGACTATGTCTTGATGACTTATCTTTTCTTCTTCCTCCTCCTAGGTGGCTAAAAATACCTCTTCATTAAACATCAAACCTACTGTGTCAACATCTATGAAGAGCAAAAAAGACAGGCTTCCCTCAGGGAAAGTTGCTTTCAGATAAATTTCCAAAGTTTCTTCAGATTTTTAGAACAAAGCAAAGCAGAAAAAAAAATGCAGCCATCTGCATGGATAATATTTAAATATAAAATCATAATTACTGAGGAAGTGACTTTTTAATTACTGCTTTCTTTTTTCCTCCTCCTCCTGCTCCATCTTATAAAACTATCAAATTATATTTGTGAAATTAAAATTAAAATCAGTTGTAAAAAAAGGATTCTGCAATGTGATTTGATGAAATAAGAGAGGAAACAACAGAAATACATTGGAGAAAAGGAAAAAAATTGTCTTAAACACATGATAAAAGAAATTGTTATTATAGGAGTATGTTGCCCAAAATGAGACTGATATGTTTGGGGCTAGAACTTTATGAAAGTTCCAGAATCAAATTTCAAAGTTTTCAAAACTTTTCCTTCCTTGCACTTATGAAGAGAATGGTGAACAAAACGAAAAATAATACACAGATATAATTTATTTGTCTCAATAATTTGAAAACAAAAGCAAAACTGCTCTTGTTTCTCAAACTATAATAATTTTAATCTGTTATTCCCCCGGAATCCAGAAGAAAGAACAAACTATAAACAATCTTAAAGTAAATCTTTTTGTAGGGTCATCTCCACATCTAGCATGGTTGGGATAATTAACGATTGTTCTGAGGTTCTTTGGAAGTTACAAATAAATCTTTGGTATTATTTATTATTAATACCCTGGATGAGGTGAAGAAGAATGAGCATCCATTGTTTGCACTCTCTGAAATACAGCAGTAGGTCCTTTCCAGGCTTTTGCTCTGTGAGTACACTAGATAGCAAACATGCCTCACTTTGTTGTTCTCAGACCATACAAAATGTGTGTACAATGCCACTAACTTCTCATCAGTCTAAGATTTCTACACAGCCCTATTACCATGGTGTCTGACCGTGTCATAATTCTACATCTGGCTATTCCCACAGAAGCCATATGAAAAAGACAGAAACTGTTATTCCTGGCAGTGAGAAGAAGAAAATGGACAGAGGCACAGAGAGCTGAAGTGATTTGCCCAGTGTCACACAACATCATGACGGGTCCAGAAATTAAACTTCCAGCTGAAGACCCTCCAGACAAAAATCCTTGCCTCATTCATTTATACAAAAGGCAGAATTTTACAGTCATGCATTTGAAGATGAATGGTGGATCAAAGAAGAAAGACAAGAAAGAGGCAGAAGAACAGCATGCCCAGAAGAAGAGAGAATGGTTTTTAATTATCTTTGAAGTAGGAAACAGTGGTGAAGATATGTTTTGAAGATCAGGTAGAAATTAATGAAATCACCAGGTGAAGGAAACTAATATTAAAGATCACAGGTATATTAGAAAAGAGGAAGACTATCAGCTAAAGGGAAAAAAAAAAAAAGATGGAGACCTTGAGAACATAAGACCAGGCAAGAAAGAGTAAAGAGGTTGGAGGAAAAAAGGTCCTGAACCAGAGTGAAATAACTAAAATTGGAAAAACATTCTTGTCCAGTGGTTTCTCTGTCAGGCCAAACTAGAAAGAATAAAGTAGGCAGAAGAGAAAAGAAATCAAGGATAAAAAAAGGAGGGAAACCCCAGAAGTTAAATTTATTTAAATTAAAATAGATTAAATGATTAAGAATTTAGACCTAAACAACAACAACTCTCCAAAAATAATTATAATGACAGATATTATGGATTTGTGAAGAAAAAGAGTCCAACTTAATAATGCATTTATTTTCTGTTTGCATGTTGAAATACAAGCAGCTTTAAAACATAAACCAGAAATTAATTAAACTGAGTCTTTACAGCCTGTGTATGATCTAGGAATATTATTGACAATAGAAATTAACTTTTTGTCCTTGCAGAAATGTCAGATCATAAAACCTTCCTGGAGAAAAAACAGCTATAAAAAATAAACTGTCTTAGTAAATCTGAGGGCTGTAGGGACCTCTTTTTATGCATTCTTTTCAAAAGCATTTAAAAAGGAGGGATTCTAAAAAGTCACAAGAAATGTGAAGCTCGAGAACAAAATTCAGGGATTCTTAATACTCCTGTTTCTAATACCCATCCACAGTGAATATATTTGCAACATCAATCATTTTTGTCAAACAATGTTTTTTTTATTTGCATGTCAGGATGTATTTTGGGTGGGGTTTTTGTATGACAGGGATTTTTGTCATCATTTGTTCCTTTCACTTTGTTTTTCATTTTTTATTCAAACTTTAATGTTAAGATATGAAGCGTAGCAGCATTTCCTTGATGTTTGTGATGGTGTGGAGCTGCTGCTACTATGAATTTATGAGGTGACCGAAGACACTGTATAATGTTGTAAGCTTGGTGTAAAAAGTACAAATAATACAAAAATAATTCTCACTCAGAAGATAAAAATATGAATCACAATACTTCATATAAGGTAAAAAGAGAACAGTGTTTCCATAAGTGAAGGAAAGAGTACAACAGCCCAACATGTGTAGAAGATCTAAATTATTTGATTCACATGAAAATATAAACTATTCTCTTTGAGAAAAAACGTGTTAATCTGAGTCTTCTGATCTGAAAAATAGCAGGTGTTTTCCATTTCTATTTATCTAACTACCACTGTAGCTGGAAAAATATTGGAGCTCTTGTGAGAAAACAATGCAAAATTAATAGTGTATCTGCAGATTGCTGTTTTTCCTCATTTGCCTGTAGAAACAGTAAACGCCAGGTAAAATTTATTTTTTTGTGCTCTGTCACCCTACTTCCACCTCACTGGCATTTCCTTTCAGTGGGTGCTTCTCAGACCGGCTCTTGACTTCCCGACAGCCCTCACAGTTCTCCCAAGAGCCAGTGGAGCAGCAGCAGCAGCTCTCCTCTTCCTTCCCTTCTCCTCCTCCATCCTCCCACCTGGGAGGCAGCAGGAGGAGCTGGGCCATGCGTCACCAGCCACAGCCCAAAGGAAGAACATCTGTGTCAGCATCTCCCCCAGGAGCACCGGCCAGAGAAGGTGGCAACAAAGAAGATGGGGAAAAGCTGGTAGCTTGTATAAGCAACTTTACTGCATCAGTCTCACCTGTTATAAAGGTGCTGGCCACCTTCATCTCTCCACATAGTTTATGTCTTCACTATCTCTGTGATACTGATTATTAGACTGGTGCATTATGCTAGTAGTCTGTGATCCACTCATCCTGAATCACAGTCCCACACCTTCATAATTGTGTGCTGAGATAGAGGAGCCTGAGTGCTTTTATGAATTGTTAATCCTATTGTTGCTTAGCAGTTGACTGCTTAGAGGTCACACACAATCCCTCATCTAAACCAGAATGTCATAAATGTTAAAAAAAGTCTGTGTTCAGACTGTGGGGCCTGGAAATGGCCATAGCTCTACTCTTATCTTTCTTCTCTGATCTCTTTCTCATAAATGAAAATTCATTAGATGGATTGTCATAAATCCTGCAGCCCTTACCTGTCTCAGAACAGTGAAATCTTGTTTATATCTTAAAGCATTTCCCCCAGACCAGTTATCTCAGTCCAAAAGTGTATCTTATTGTATTTAGGAACAAGATTTTCTTTATTCTGTTTATTCTGCCGCTGATTAACAGTCAAGATTCTTTGCCATCTGTTCTGTTGAAGCATATATCCAAATACTTCACAACTACAGGGAGTGTGTTTTAGTAGAAAGTATTATGATGAAATACATATACTGGCAGACCTAAAGCTGCAAGGACTTGTAATATTTCTTTTTTTTTTTTTTTTTTTTTTTTAACATCAGGAGACTATAGGATTTGAAACAAGAACAAAAAAAGTAATGTTTCTAAATCTTAGAATTTTTAATTCTTTTAAACAAACAAATGCCTGAATAAGGCAGCCATACAATCTACATGAAAATGATTTCCTGACAACTTTAGAAATTGCCAGTTATTACTTAACAAGTGGCACATTACAACTCATTGAAATCAATGCAAAGATCCTGTTTTTTTCAAGGATACTTTGCAACAGGGGACAATGAAGTAAAGCTTACTGCTGCAGCAATGTACTCTCTTCAAATGGTGTTGGCACCAGGAGGCAGCATGTAAATACTTGATTGTAAAAATGATACTTACTGGTGACAAATGTCTGGAAAGTTTGATTTTTTTATTTGATTGGCTTATCAAGCCCTTTGAAATTGCACTCTGTGCATATGCAATTAAATTGGTATTTTATTCATGCAGCTGTTGGAGTGATGCTATTTTACAATTCAAGTATGTAAACATTAGGCCCAGGAGCACTCCCAAGTTTTTTGCTCTGAGAGTCAGCACTGGGCATGGCCTGACTATGCAGGAGGGAGACTCCAGCATAAACCAACCTCCTGTTTCCAGAGACATCTGATCAGACATGCATATATTTAGGATGTGGCAAGGCACAGAATGTAAGTTTGTATGCAGTCATAGTGAGTAACTTATGACCCATTTGGAGTCTTGGCAATATGAGAAATTTCTCTCATCAGCTGCAGTAGGAAACTTACTAGCACAGATGTTCTGTAGTCATCTTGAACGCTTGGGATGAACGGCTCCCAGCAGTGCCATTGGATATTTTGCAAACCTAAGAGGTATGCAAAAACCTTTGAGTTGATATGTGAACAACAACAACAAACTTTTCCTTCTAAGCATTTGTAAATTAATTCTCAAAGGCTATCTTCCCATATTCTTTCCATAGAAAATGTTATTTTTTCAGCTAAAAAGAACTCAATTTCACTCCCTGAACTGGTATTACAGTTTTAATTCAGTTTTCTCTCTTTAAATAAATGCATATGTCTCTGCTATAAAAGAGTCTTTTCATTGGTCTGAAGAATTTTAGTTGGAAGTACAGTGTGAAGAAACTAATGGAAACATGCCCAGTGATTTTAACCTAAAGATAAGTGCTTTCAATGTTGGTCCTTGGTTTTGTAAAATATACAACAAGAGAGTTTCATTCTAGCCTTTCTGAACTCAAAGTAAATGCTGACATTCACTTCTTTGAGATCAGGTGTTGACCCTCTTACAGCAGGGGGATGGACAGCAGCCTTGATTTGGCAAAGAAAAAGCTTTTGAAGAGTCTGCTGATACATAGCACTCAAAGCAATCATTTACCAATTAAAGCAAATATGGTGTGATAAGAATAATAAAACTGCTTTTGTGTTCTTGCAGTATTCTGATATTTTTACAGCTCATCTGGATTCTAGTTGTAACAACAAGAATCAATAGAAAAACGAAGATGCTTCATTAGATCATCTTAAAAGTCAATGTGAGTCACTTTTCTAAAAATGTTTTGAGACAGTGGATATTAGCAGTGGGATTATAGGTCAAACAATACTTAGCTAACCATAACTAATAGTTTAAAACCTGGGATTAAGGAAGAGCAGTAAAGTTTTCCTTTCTTCCCACTCAATATAATGCTCATTTTCCTTTGATATTCAATATGCAACTCAGATAATGTCTTGCTCATTTTTATTATTGATGAAACTTATGCATAATAAAGTTTTGTGGTTTTTTTTTTAATATAATTACATGTCTTTCAGTATTAGAGCTGTTGGGACGATGGAATGTCTTCATAGTGTTTGAAGAGAAAAAACAATTTAAAAAGTCAGATTTTCACCATCACTTTTACCCTGATTTTAGGAAAATAATTTTTGAAGAAGGCACAAACTACAGTTTCTTTTACCCCAAAATCATAGAATCATAGAATGGTTTGGGTCAGAAGGGACCTTTAAAGATCATCTAGTCCACCCCCCCTGCCATGGGCAGGGACATGTTTCACTAGATCAAGTTTCTCAAAACCCCATCAAAACTGACCTTGAACACTTCCAATAATGGAGCATCCACAACTTCTCTGGGCAACCTATTCCAGTGTCTTACCACCCTCATCGTAAAAACTTTCTTCCTTATAGCCAATCTAAATCTACCCTCTTTTAGTTTAAAAGCATTGCCCCTTGCCCTGTCACTACAGGCCTTGGTAAAATGGACTATGACTGATATTGCTATCGCCTTTTGTGACTTCGTTCACAAATAATTACAAAATTAAGCCTGTTAACTCTTTTTAAAAGATATTGAGCTGAAGACACTTCAGAAGTTAAAAAAAAGGTTGTATTTGACTGTATGGAAGTCTGAAATGTGTATAAGATATCCAAGAAGCAGGTTTTGTTGGAAGAAAACAGAAAGGAGATGAAAGATCCTTCTTATGGAGCTCTTCTCAGTTCTGAGATCTGTTGAATCAATGATGTGAAGCATTTTGGATCAGGCTACAGGAAACCCATAAGTTCATATTCCTCAAGCAGAAGTTTACTTGAATATGCCTAATAATGTAAATGAAACCAATCACATCTTACAAAACAAAAAACATTGCACAAACAGGTAAGGCTTTACTACTCTATGTCTGTTTTAGACATGTACCCAGATTGTCCAGCAACTATAATTGTTTTTTTGAGACTAGGTAGGATAAATCCCACAAGTTTTTTTCTGGTCCATTGCCTCTTTCTTGTCTAAAAGAAACCCGGAATGATAAGTATACTTTACAACTTGATTCTCTACTGCTTCTCAATTCTCATATAAAGTAAAGATTAAATGTTATGCGGAACACTAGTATAATTTACTTTGTATTTGGTTTGTACACTATATATATATAAGTTCTTGCGTTGTAGACTTTCAGGCCTGGTATTGTATGTCTGAATTAACTAGCTTCCTTTGACTTCAGGTAGAAATAACACAGATTTTAAGGGCAGAAGTGAAAAGATGTAGTCAGGAATTTACACAGACCTTGTATACCAGTGAGCATTGTACACTCACAGAGCAGACTTCTGAACAGCAAATTGGGCTCCTAGTTGTCTAGAAACAGAATCACAGAGTAACTCAGGTTGGAAGGGTCCTCCGGAGGTCATCAAGTCCAGCCCACTGCTCAAAGCATGTCCAATCACAGCAGATTTCTCAAGCTTTTTCATTTTTGGGTACCTCCAAGAATGGAGATCCCACAACCTCTCTGGGTACCTATCCTGGTGTTTGATCACTCCCACAGTGAAACTCATTTTCCCTACTTTTGAACTGGGAATATCTCATGTTTAACTTTTCTGTGTTCCCTCTCGTCTTTTCACTGCACAATTCTGAAAAGAGTCTGACTCTGCTCTACACTTTCAGTCATCAACTTGCAGTTGTACAGCAGCACAGACAACAGTAAGAATGCCCTGATCCTTTTTTTCTCAACAAGCCAAGGTCCCCAGTCCTCCCTTCAATGCCATATGCTCCAGTGCCATGACCATCCTGGTAGCTTGCTCCAGTGTGTAAGCTGTCTGTGTTGATGTGTGAAGCCTGCTCTGTGTGTGTTTGTGTGCATGTGTGCACAGGCACCCATCAGGAATATGTGCTCAGCCTTATTGATCATTAAACCTCAACTGCCAGATTCAGTGACCTCTCATAATTTTTACAACACACATATCTCATTCACACATGATCTGTTACAGATACAACCTATCTATAGTGTATGCCATAGCTACACCTGGGAAGTCATGTTTATCTGCACCTACCCTGTCAGGCAATTGGGAAAGGGCACCTGTGTTGGCTCAAATCAGTGATAAGGAAGGGGGTGTGCTGACTGCACTCCATATTTGGGTACAACATGTAGCTTAATTTGTCTTGGATCCAGCAATAAGAACATAACTCCAATGCTTCTTCTTGTAAGGCTCCAATGCAGTACTTGAGTCACCCAATTATATATTAGTTTTGATCATTTCATCCAGTCTTTTCATCTACCGTTACTGTTCACATCATGTTACTTTTAGGTTGCTGTGGTTACTAATCTACATGTAAACATTTTTTACTTCTTTCCACCAATCAAGCTGAGTTTCCCTTTCTTACAGCCAATGTTTATAAAGGTTAGTACATAAGCATTTGTCGCTGGCAAGGTCATGGCACCAAGGGAGATCTCTGGGAACTCAATGCTTTCTTCTACTGGGAAGCCCAGATCTGGATCAGATGTGGTCTCACCAGGGCTCAGTAGAGGGGAATGGTCACCTCCCTCTACCTGCTGGCTCCACTCTTGCTAATGCCCTGAGGGTACATGGCCCCTGTCCCACATAGTGCCCATCAGGACCCTCAGGTCCTTTTCCACAAAGCTGCTTTCCAGTCAGCCAGTCTGCAGCATGTACTGGTGCATGGAGCTATTCCTCCCCAGGTGCACGACTTTGCATTTACGTTTTTTGAAATTCTTGAGGTTCCCATCAGTCCATTTGTCCAGTCCCATTTGTCAGGTCCTTCTGAATACGAGCTCTGTCCTCCAGCATATCAGCTTCTGCCCTGCAAATCTGGCTGTTCCTATTGTCCAGATTTTAAAAAGTCATTTTGATTTCTGAGAGATATCACTAGTAACCAGCTGCCAGTTGGACTTTGTTCTGCTAATTATTACCCTTTGAGTCCAATGGGAAAGCCAATTCTTCACTCCCACTCAGTTGTCCATTTAGTGAATTCCTCTTTGACTGATTTAGCTATAAGCTTACTACAGGGGACATGTCAAAGGCCTTGCTGAAATTAAGCTATACAACATCCACTGCTTTCCCGTTGTTCACAGAGCTAGTCATCTCAACAGAGAGGACAACCAGGTTTATTAAAATTTTCTAAGTTTCTATTGCATGCTATGATGCATCACAGTTTACACATGAAGTAGAACAGTGTTTCTTTTTCTTTGGGTTGTTTAATTTCTTACTCTTTCTCACTATATCTTGAAACTACAATATCTGAGGCAATGTGTCAGATATGTTTGTAAAGACTAGGAGATAAACAAGCATTTCCTCTTTTTTTGGTAACTTTGTACACAAATGAAAAACCACCTTACCCTTTTACATTTTATATCATGTTTTGTTATTCACCCTGTTCATAAAAATAAAATATGGCAGGAAAATATGAAATAATAAATGGATAGCATGTTTCATGTGGGCATACTCTCAGTGGCAGTGGAAACCCCTCTGGTTTCAACTGAAAACAGTGGTTTCACAGTTTTTGGAATCCATCCAATGATAAAGATTTAGCTAGCTGCAAGAAGAGGTTCAAGATTTGCAAAATGCATTTTTTTTAATACATTCTTATTGATAGAAACTCAGATCTTTATGTTTCCAAAACATTAATTAAAGATAGAGAAAAAGTGACTGATTTCCCTATACAGTGTTATCTTTTATTTAAATAAAGTTATATTATATTCACTATTAAGGTGTTTCTATAACTTCTGTATTACTTATCACAGTGCTCTTTGGAAACTGTATTTTCTTAAAACTATGTTGGCATTTGGAGTTCTATTCAGAGCCTATCAAAGTAAATGAAAAGGTTTATAATAGTATTAATGGGCTTTACATCAGACTCATAGAGAGTGAAATTTTTTGAAAATGTTGTAGGTAGGAGTACAAGTAATGCACTGCCACAAAGGTTTGGTCTTTCTTGAAAAGTAGAAAGGCGTATTTAATTTTGCAACACTAAAATCTGAAGAGGCACTATTTACAGACCTAGAAAATGAAGAGGATCCAAATTATGCCACCAAATCACTGTAGGAGCATTTTTCCTTCTCCTAGAGAGAGGAAATTAGCTAAATGTGATTTTTCTGGTTACGGTGGGTTAGCCCTGGCTAAGGGTCAAATGTCTACCCAGCTGCTCACTCACTCCCCCTCCTCAGTGGGACAGGGGGACAAAATAGGATGAAAAGCTCATGGTTTGAGACACAGATAGGGAGATTGCTTACCAGTTAACGTCATGGGCAAAACATTATTTTAATTTATTGCCAATTAAAATAGATTTGAATAGTGAGAAACAAAGACAAACATTAAACCAATGTTTTAAAACTCAGCTTCAGTCCTTGACTCCAGACTCCTCTGCCCCTGAACAGCACAGGGAGGGATGTGTGTGGAGGTGAATTACTACATAGCATTTTCTCTCTGCTGCTCCTTCCCTCTCACATTTTCCCCTTTTACAGTGTGGGTTGTCTCACAGGCCGAAGTCCTTCAGGAAAAAAATCTGCCGCAGCGTGGGCTCTCCACAGGCTGTAGTTCCTTCAGGAAATATCCATCTGCTCTAGCATGGAGCACGGGCTGCAGGGAAATACCAGATCCACCATGGTCCTCTCCACAAGCTGCAGGGGAATACCAGCTCCAGTGCCTGGAGCACCTCCTCCTCCTTCTTATTCTTCTCTGACCTTGGTGTTTGTACTGCAGTTTCTCACTCTTTTTTGTTCCCTCCTCCTCTGCCTGTCCAGTGTTTTCTGCCCTTAAATACATTTTTCCAGAGGTGTCACCAGCTGTGTTTATGGACTCATCTGTGTCCTGCGGTGGGTCCATTGGAGCCAGTGGGACCTGGCAGTCCCTCCCCTCTTCCCACAGAGCAGCCGCCCTCACTGCAAAAACTTGCCACCTACACCCAATACAGTGTTAATTCTGATTAACTACGCACTGAAGTGAGATGGTTTCCAGGAAGCAGGAACAGGACTGTATGCTATTCTCCCACCTGCAGGAGTGCCACAGGACTGACATTTAGACCCAAACTGAATAGCTATAGGAATCTCACCTTGCCTCCTGACCTGGCAATAAAGTCTGTCACTTATCACACTGCCTAGGAGTGGAAATTACTGGAGGATTACCCAGATCTGCAGCAGCCAGACTTTTTTCTCAGTATTTAGATGCTGAGAGATTCAGATAGACAGTTAGTGGGATTTCAGGAGGTATCAGCCAGACAGGTGCATGTGGAAATTCCCTCAGGAACTTACCTAAATGAAGGTTTAGGCCCCTCCATAACACTGAAAATCAGGCCCTAAGTTCTTTAGGACATGAATAAATAACACAATGCAATAAAAATCACTGCATTGTCTAAATAATCATTCCAGAGGGAACTCCACCAGCCAGACATCTACAGACAGTTATTTCTACTCCTTTATCATTATGGGAAACATATACAAAGCCATTTCCAAAATCCTTATAAAAAAACCTATTTCATATTTCATTTTTTACTCTGGAATTGATAATATTACATAACTGAAAGAAGTGCAGTACATTCAAATTGAGTCTTACTTAACTGTGAATATGAAATTTGCGTATGTAAAGCTTCCACATTTTTACCTCCACAAGTTAGATGGCAGATTTAAATGAGAACAGGCTAAAGATCTGAAAAAGTAAATTATCCTTTATTTGAAAAAAAGAGGGGTAGAAGGAGACAGAGGGAAGGAAGGGAATTCTGCTGCATCTGTGTAATAAGGTGTTTACAAGTTCTTTTTGCAAATTTCACTGCAAATCAAAATCCCAGTTATTCACGCTGAAGTCAAGGGAACTTTCCAGGCTTTGATTCAATGAAATACCTAGTTTCAAGCATACACTTATATTAGTTCTTGTTCAGTGAAATGGTGGAGATAAAGATAAGTCAATGGAAGCATTCATGTAAACCCTGGTGACTTCTGTGAGAAGTTAGTTTGCATTGGAAGTGTTATTTTCAGGAACTCATATAATACTTTGGGTAAATAATTTTAACCTCTTCACGACAGTTTATACTGA
This sequence comes from Nipponia nippon, assembly GCF_047370975.1. Classification (NCBI taxonomy): domain Eukaryota; kingdom Metazoa; phylum Chordata; class Aves; order Pelecaniformes; family Threskiornithidae; genus Nipponia; species Nipponia nippon. The sequence continues at coordinate 43,305,512 of NW_028262336.1, read as the reverse complement.
ATAACTGAAGTCAACAGAATGCCTTAAGCACACTCATCAACTCCAGTGGCTTAATATTAGGCTTATAAGTAAGTGTTCTGCTCTCTCCCAGAGAGACTAACCCATCATTAGAAAGATATGCTACAGTACAGAGTTGTCTTCAAAGATAGTATGGACTTCTTTTTCATAGATTTTAAAATTAGATTTTACAAGCCACAGTCTGAAATGTACACCATTAAGTAAATTTGTTTTGTGGATGAAAAATATGGGATGTACACAAACAGTGCATGCTGCATTTTTAGTTACTTTTTAGAGAACAGACTTATTACTATTGGGTTTAACAACCTCCACATTATATTTTGTTTTTCTAAATCCTTTCTCTTGCTATTTGACTTCGATGGTTAATGCATAATAGATACAGATGATAAAGATATGCAAACAAACAATCCCTTTATGGAATACATATGTCACTTCACAAGTGACAATTTACCTTTATCTAAGTGTTATGATTCTGAGTGCATTAATTGGCCTTAACTGCCATTACCAGCCTCACCTGTGCATTCTCTGTCCATTTTTTCTGGGAGGTCCATGGAAGCTCTAGCGTGGGCAACCAGTCCTGGCCTGAGCTACTCTGTAGATGTACCTCTGCCCTGTGCGCTGTTGCCCTGATCTTCCTGGAAGGACCCTCAGACCTGCCTCCTGGGTCCTATATTATAGGTAGCTTTGTGCTGACTCTGGCCCTGCCTGGGCTCCATGGATGGGTCCCAGTGACAGATTACTTCAACTGGTCCTGGACTGTCAGTGGATCCTGCCACTGGCACCACCCTGGCTCTGCTCAGACCCTGAGGGATGACATTCTGTTGGTGAGGACACTGCCCTGCCTGTGCAATGGAGAGCCTTGGCTCCCGGCTTGTCCTTCCCCATGGAGCAGCCCTGATGCTGCTGCTCCCTGATACTAAGTTTCTCATGGTTATCAAAACACCTGTTTGAACAATTTCCTGAACAATTTCCCATCTGAGGATTCTGGTTCCATAGAAATGAGGTTTTCCTTGGAAACAAGTTGGTTCCTCTGCATTTTTGATGGAAACCAGGCAGGCAGAGAGGCTTCCCTCCTACCCCTTGCATGCCAGCTGGCATCATGGTGCACGAATGGGCAGCCTGCCCATCTCTCTGGACTTCACGGTTGTCAGGGCTGTCCAGCTACCCTGCATCTCACCTGGCAGACTGCTCCAATTGCCTGGCTTCCTGGCTAGCTTCCCACCTGGGTAGCCAACTCCCTGTACAAAAGTTCTTGAAACATGCTCTAAGTGGTCTCAAAACAATCATTAGGTTTTGTGCAATAAAGTTATGAGGTAAAGCAAAGTTTTCTTAGTTTCCAAAGAGAAAAACAGAAATTAAAAAATACAAAATTGTCAACAGAACAAAAATTGCACTTCAATTATCTCTTTAGTTTTCACAGCAGTCTCTGTACAAAGAAAAGGGACTACCATGGCAACATTACTTGTATTAGCAAATCTAAAGGACTATATAAGCCATTCTCCCTTTGCTTTATCTATTCAGTCTATTTTTTTGTGCTTAAAAGGGAAAAAAAAGGCTTCAGAAAGTCACTCTGAAATGTTAAAAAGGTTCAGGACAATCTCTTCTAAGTTTTGAGACTTAGTGTTGTCATTAAGTGAAACTATGAATTCATTTAGAAATATCTTTATGTAGCTTTCTGTCTGGTAGCACCAAGAAATTAGGAGATTGATTTTATTTGTTGAGTGTTATAGTTTATATATATAAAAATAAATGCATGCACACACACATACATACATACAACGTAGCTTAGGCAAGGAGCAAGCCTCAGGCCTGATCTTAAATGTAGTTCCCAGGCCAGAGGGTAGAGGGAAGTGAGCAAGTAGGCAAGTGAGCAAGTGGCTGTGTGGGGCTGAGCTGCCTACTGGGATTAACCCACAACATGGATGTATCCACTTGAGCAGTCATGCTTCAGCTGTTTTCCTTGTAGCTATTCTTCTCTCCTAATCAAGCTTTCAGGATGTCTTAACAATGTGCTCCAGCACTAGCACACTTAGGATTTTGAATGACTATACAATAGATGCAGGGTATGGATTTAAGACAAATTTATTGTATCTTTGTGGTATGAGACACTAGGTTGGTAAGAGCTTTATTTATAATTATTTGTATTTATAATTGCCCAGATATTTTCTTGAAGTAAGCACATAATAATCAAGAAACAGATTTTTAATCTCTTAAGATATGTATTATTAGAACAGAAATTAGATGATTTCTTAAAAGACAAATCCTTGATTTCATGAATGAGGCAATTAAAATAAAAGATTCATTTACAAATATGCCCTCTACCTGTTATTGCCCATGCCTATTGATCTGACCCAGTCTTGTTTAAGCTTAATACCATGACTTGTCAGTTATGAGGAAATCCACAATGTTTCCTGTGAATACAAGATCTCTGCTCTTTTCTTAACGCTGAGTTTTGGCTGGGATTTTGCATACACATGATTCCGAGCACTCCTAGATGTTCCTGCTCAACTACTGTAAATTAATATCTTCTGCAACCAGAATGCAGCAGATAGGATCGGGACAAGCAGCTTCTCTCTCTGCTGTTTAATGACATCCTTTCCACAAGAGTAACGTGCAATACATATACAGAATCTTTAAACAAACCGATCAGTTATAACATTCACCATGCTTTGAATTTCAGCTCCCTTCCCTTCTCTGAAAGCTCCCCAGATTTGATCTCTACTAAGCAAAGAAGGAAGATATCACATGGCTGTTCCTGGTTAGCTTGAGTAGCAGCAATCTCAGACAATTGTCTAAGACCATGCCATTTGCCATCACTAGTTAACCTCTAGGCCAAGCTATACAAGAACTTAATGTGTCTACTAGTCCAGATCAAAGGTCCATTTAGTCCAGTGGCCAGCAATGAATGCTTGGGAAGAACATTAGACCACGGAAACTGTGTAGTGATATGTCCCTAGGACACACTCCTACTCCAGGTAAATTGTTTCAGAGTTTAGGGCCTACAAAGCTATGTTGTCTTAGGGCGTAGTGTCATTCAGCCAATGTAGGAGTCATGCTATTAAAGCAACAACTGAATTCTGAGGGTTTTTTCTGCTTTTGCTACTGTGCCCATTTCTATGAAAACAATGCTGATAGGTGAGACACTTGGTGCAATCTTTTAGTCTCTGCATAGGCTGTCACATCCAGGGAGCTAAGCCTTGGACTCTTACCCATTCTACAGAGAAATGGCTGAGGTTACTACCTCAGTATTGTGTTTGGTAATAAATACATGGCTGCCCCAAAACATCCTTTTAAGAATTGCCTCTCTCTTTTGATTGGGTGCCAAGAACCATCCTGTCCAACACTTTTCACACCCTTTGTAAGAATTCTTTTTTCTTTTGATTCTCCTTCCACTCTTCTAAGTACTTCTCCCTTCTCATAAGAAAGGTAGATTACTGTGATCCTTCCTGCTTGAGTATTTACTTTTGATTTTCTCAATCCAGTGAAAATTACTAAGCTTAAGTAAGTCAAGGGATACAAAGGGGCAAGTAAACTGTTCATTTTATGAAGGAGGAAGAGGATAACATCTGAAATACTCTGTTGGAATCATTTCACCTGATCAGTCCAAATTCTACCAGATTAGCAGATGGCAAGAGAATGCTAAATGAGTGCAAATCTGTCCTTTGTGCTTTCATGATCTCAGGAACTCAATATTTATTCTGATGGTAAGTATCTTGAAAAATTGCCGGGAAAAGAGAGTATTATAACCATGTTACGGAACAAAACTCAAGGCACAGAAGAAGAATATGAATTTTAGAATCCCTGTCTCTGATGGTGCTTTAGAATGAAGTCTGACATGATGTCAAACCTGCAATACTTGTCCACTTTTTTTTTTTCGCAAATCAAAGAGGACAAGAGAAAAAAGTAACTCCTAGAGATACAAGGGAAATAATATTGGATTCGTAAATGGGATATAGGAGCAATAATTTCTATAACATTAGAATAACTTACTTTTGTAAATTCATACAGAAAAAATCCTGAATTATTTTAAATTGCAGTTAAATTAAAAAGAAATTTAAAATTTTGTTGTACTGGATTCCCTCTTGTTTAACTTGGTCTTCTGGCTTAAACTTCCACACACTCAAATTCCTTAGAATATGACATGACACTCATACCTGATGGAAAATGCTGACACAGAGGTTTTCCTGTTTCTATCTTTCCTTCAGATACAGATAGTTGGAAAGCTTTGATGCTTATATAAATCTATACTTCATAAATCTTACATTTTTTTTGTATCTGGAATAAAAACCCCATATAGTAGTCTAAGGATTTATTGCATTAATCTTATCTTCTATATTATTTGCTTTCTCATCTGCAGTACCACAGTACAGAGCTGATGTAACCCAATGGAAATCACTGAAGTTACATGAATATTACACTTGTGTTGGTTAGGAGAACACAGACAGTCTTCCTAAATAAAGGAAACTATGTTAAACTGAAGCGGAGGTTCTGAATACGTATCAAAGAATTATTGGAAATACCACTTAATGCTGTAATTCTCTAAAAATAAGAAATTAGATGCCCAGGAATTCAAAAGGTGACACTGAAAAGACAGCTAAACATTTTAAAGAGGTAAAGAGCATAGCTTATACTGCTAAATGCATTAATTCAATCAAATAATTGCATAATGCCTTGCTAGATAAGACTGATTATTATACACTTGTTCAATTCTGGATGTTTTTTAGGGGTTTTGTATGTTTTTGTTTGTTTATTTGTTTTGTTGCTTTTATAATATTTGGTATTAAGTCTGAAAGACCTGAATAGCCTCATTGTAGCAATAACAAAAAATAAAGGTATTCAAAAAGGAGAAAAATGTCATTCAGCATATTCTTTTCAGATGTTCATGTTAGTGAAGGAGTTGATGATGGCGAGTTTAATTAGTTCTTCATAAGACTAACTAAGGGGAGGAATGTGGGATTTAATAAAGTAATGAGATGACTACTATTAGCTAGATTTGTTGCTGTATCCAAATTCTGTTCTTTGAAAGATCCAGCTCCCTGCTAGACAGCTGAAACACAACTTACAATTGCTTCTTCCCAAACCCGTCAAAAGTATAGCTTCATGGATTTTATCACCAAAATGCACAGCAATGTACAGTGAAAACACAGGAGAGACTTATTTTATAACTATTTTAAACTGTTAGTATATGCAAAGGAATTAGGAGAAAAATCTTGTATGCACAGAAGCTGACCTACTTACATTCAGTGGTCTATGTTAAATATCAAAAAAGCACATTCTGCTGAAGGTATTATATTCCTTGGGAAGTAATGGCACCTCTTTTAGACTGTTTTTCATTTATTTGTGCTGAGACTGTTCTCTTCCAGCTTGTTGATGTTTGATACTGCAATTTTTGTAACACAGATGGCTCCTAAGTATTGCAATAAGTTATATGGAAAACAGACAGATACAGAGGAAAAACAGTAACAGAACATAGCATTGGAGAAAAGGTCAGTTTTTAAAAATAGGACCAAGGGTTGGAAATATTCATTTATAGATACTGTTTGGGAGTTAAAAATAATTTCAGAAGGAAAGTTTGTGTTGCAGAGTTGTCATCATGACAGGTTGGCAGGATGATCATAGATAAATTGGTGGGCCATACAACTGAAGGAGGTAGCATCAACATGATGCAATTATTGCTGCAGAGTGATGTGACTACATATGTCTATATTTCTGGCCTACTGAATTTGTCAGTGGTTCACAGATATTAGCAGTACATCAAGGAAAAAAAAGTATGACCATGGACAATGAGGGTTACAAAGGAAGACCAGGTTATAAAAAAGGCAAATATAAGATCAAAGAGTTAAGAAAACGTGGCAGTTAAATATTTTCACTGAATCTTAAACAACATGCCCTACACTGTGATTTGACTGTGAGAGATAAATCATAGAATATATATATTATATATATTCAGAATATGATTATAGAATAGTAAGAATGTGATAATTTTGAATGATCAACAATTAAAAAACCCATTCAAAATAAAAGAACTATATATAATTATTTTACTCAGATTCATCTTGGTTTGATCTAAGGATACAATTTCATATATTTATGAGTCTTCCAAAGTTTGTATATTCCTCTTACTTCTGCTGTATGTGAAAGCGCGGCTAACTCCATTGGACTTCAAGATCCAGGGGAGTGCTCCTTTTCAGTCTGCTCAGAGCTGACTCCAGTGCACTCTGAGTTCCTGCTTCCTCCTGCCTTAGTCAGAGGGATGCAGCTGCTGCAGTTCCTTTCTACAGGTCCAGCCAGCAGAAAGGCTGAGTACCTACTACAGAGAAGCCCAGCTTCATCCCTCACCACTCATTGATCAGTATTGAGGCTCACTGGTAAAGAGCAAACAACATTTATGTATCACATGAATAATCATAGAATCATAGAATCGTTAAGGTTGGAAAAGACCTTTAAGATCATTGAGTCCAACCGTTAACCTATCACTGCCAAGTCCACCACTAAACCATGTCCTCAAGCATCACGTCTACCCGCCTTTTAAATACCTCCAGGGGTGGAGACTCAACCACTTCTCTGGGCAGCCTGTTCCAGTGCCTGACTACCCTTTCAGTGAAGAAGTTTTTCTTAATATCCAACCTAAACTTCCCCTAGAACACCAAGGCCCTTACCCAGTCACCATGCCAGACCTTGGATATTTCCAGGTGCTGGTGTCTTCCTGATGATCAGCTAGTCTATGCTTGAAGTTTGCTAACAACTAAGAAAAACACACTCTGATTTTGGGTTGGATTCACCTTCCGAATCAGATACATAAAGCTGCTTGAAAATGAACTTCTAGTGCCATTATACCATTGCGTACTATGTTGTGGTTGACAACTATTTATCCAGAAGCATGTGAAGTAGGATATCACTGTGTCCAGGAACCTATGTTCGGGCAACTGAGTCATTCTGCTAAATTTAGGTATCTACAACATAAATGATACATACATGTGGGCTAGGTATCTAAGCTCCTGCTACAGTCAATAGCCATCTAGTCAATACAGTCAATGGAGACAGAGAGCTATTCAGCTCTCTCAAAGCAGATGTCTACTTTACGAAGAGATAAATGGATCCCTAAACTCCATTGACTGCACTGGACACATTTCAATTGACGATGGAAACTGAAGACAGCAGTTGATGTGTTGTAAGCTATGTTGTTATCACAAGAATTTAGATGTCTGAATCTGAATTTAAATTCTATGCTTAAAGACTCTTGCAATTTTTTTTTTTAAACTACTGATCTGTGGGTTTTTTTAAGAAAAAATTTGATGTAAATGTGCTGTTCTTTCATATTTTGAATAAATGTTACTATAACTTATATTGAACAAGGTATGAATCCAGAAGAGATTTCAGTGAGTTCTATTCCAAGTATTACTATCTAATTCTACATTTTTTAGACTATTTTATGCTAACCAAAAATTGTGTGTGTATATCTGTTCTGAATTTGATGCTTATGGATCTAGAAGCATTTTGGGTCTGAATTATGAATCAAACTTCAATAGCAAACATCAATTAAATATAGTTAAATTTTCTAAATGTGTATTTTCTAGAATACAAAGGACCGAGAAAACTTGTTTTCCCAGAACTTTCCTTTTGCTCCTGTCATATACAAATTGTCTTGCATTTTATTATTTTTCATATTTGTGAGTTTGATACAATTAATAATAATTAATGCATCCAATATTCTTAAACTACTGCTTTTGACATAGATGAAAATTAGATAATTCTGTAGAATACTGGCTATAAAAAAGTGCAGTATGAATACAGACTATGAAATCATATGATGTTATTACTCCATTTCAAGTATCACTATGCTGCTTTAGAAAGGAGGTATATAATGTCTGTAATTGGGGGCATATTTCATGCTGCTGCTTGTTCATGATCTTTAGTCTCAGTCAGTATAGCTGTGTTGAACTGGACTATCCCCTTTTATTTATACTGTAACTAATTCTAAAACTAAAATAATTGTCTTGGTTTCATTTTGAATCTTCAAGGAAGCGTCAAGTAGCTTAGATGATTGTTATAACATCAACAGTGGTGAAATAATTCAAACCATACTTAAACCAACTGCACAAAGGTCTGTGGGACCAGATGGGATGCACACAAGGGTGCTGAAGGACCTGGCCAATTTCACTACCAGTCCACTGTCTGTCATCTTTGAAAGGTCATGGCAGCTGGGCATGTTCTGAGTGAGTGGGAGAAGACAAACATCACACCTACCCTCGAGAAGAAGAAGAATCTAGACAGACTGGTCAACCTCCCTTCAGTCTCTGGAAAGATTATGGTGCAAATCTTCCCTGACACCTTTTCCAACCACATAAAGGAGATGATTGCTGCAAAGCTAGTCAACTACACACTGGGGTAGTTGTATAGAAAGAGTATAGCCACCAGGCTGAAGAGGTTCTTCCTCTCCATTTGAGACCACATCTACCGCTTCCCCTTTACTTGTGAACCACAACTGGATAGCTATGTCCAGTATTGGGCTCCTTGGTAAGAGAAAATAATTGATATACTGTACAAAGTCAAGCTGGTCAGGGGCTAGATTTGTTCAGCCTGGAGAGAGAAGGTCAAAGGAGATCTCATTTGTGTCTACAGCTGTCTAAAAGGAGGGTGTAGAAAAGATGGGGACAGACAGTGGTTAGAGGTATGCAGTGGAAGGGTGAGAAGCAACAGAGGGAAGTAAGAAAGTGGTCAAGTCTGACTCAATAAAAGGAAAAAAGAATTTACCATAAAAGTGTTAAAACACTTGAACTGTTGACCAGAGATGTGGTGGAACCTCTGTCCTTGGGGACATTCAAAGCTCGACTGGACATGGCCTGAGCTGCTTTGAACAGGAAGTTGGACCAAATGGCCTCTGGATGTCCTATGTCCCTTCCAAACTATACGATTCTGATGCTATTATTTTGAATTCAATGTTTGTGTTCCTGTGTTCCCAGCATTTTGTCATGAAAAAGATGCTTCTGCCTTCTCCCCCTCCCCTAAAGGAGAAAAGAATACCTTTATTAGACCAACTGGTATCAGTTGAAAAACAAACAAACTTTATGCATATAAGTCTTTCTTCATATTATAAACTACATCAAGCTGTGCTCCAGGGCTTTGATTTTCCAGTCCTCTAGAATGGACATCTGCTGAAGAATGCCACAACTTCAACAAGGCCATGTAAGAGAAGACAGCTGTTCCTCTCTTTGGAAGCAAGAATTGGGAAAGTATGTAGGTCTCACTGTTACGGAGTTGAGATGTGGGCAAAGTGCACATTTTAGAATTCAATATTTTTCTCAGCTTCTCTAGACTAAACATAACCTTAGCTGGTCTAATAAAAGGTACTACTTTTTCCTCATACCCTTGTATTATATCTTACTTTAACTCATCAAAGTTATTTCAATACTGTCATTACTCCTGTTGCATCTGGTAGATGTAACAGACAAATGCAGCTGACTGAAATTCAAAGTGAAACTTCACTGGTTTGAAATCAACAGCATCTCTAGTCACTGACTGAATAAGGAACGAGTTAGGACTTCAGAACTTTTGGTTTTAGTATCATGATGTGCAATCACAAGACACTTAATGATGAGAAGCTCTGTCATTATTAGATCATTATTAGATGTAATTAATAATTCAGATATTAAATCAGTTTTCATCCTTATTTTATTATTATAAGTCCTAGTGTTACTTAGCATGTGGTTGCTTCCACAGCATCTGGGAAACATTATTAAATTTAAAAAAGGGAGAAGAGCTGTATTTATGAGGAAAGAAGTGTGCTTTATTTTTTTTAGAAGCAAGAGATAGGGTCTCTACTTTTTACTGGAAATAGATTATTTTCCATCAACTTTTAAAAATTGTTGTTAAAACCATGCTTCCAGTGAGTTGATCTAATGAGGTGTTACACAAGTTTGGTTTAGAGGAAAGAACTCCTTTATACAAATAAATATCTCTATATTTGGTCACTTTCATGAAAAATCACGTAGTAATAGTGGACTACAAGAACAAAGAAAGGGAAAAAATGCTATGTTAATCAAAGTAGTCTAAAATATAGGATATATTGTATGCAAAAAGGAAGCAGGAAGTCAATACTGAGTTTTGGCAATTTTGTTTTACTCATCTTCTGACAAATATGAAACTGTCTATTTTATGGAGTCTATAAATTCACTTAATCTTTCCATTAACATTAAAATCCACAGCAGGTCTACCATGTGATGTGTACACCAGAGACGTGAAGCTGTATAATTAAGTATGAGCAGTCCTTGAACAGAAGTTAGTGAGTTGAGGCAAAATGACTGAGCATCAAATAGAATGGAAAATTCTATTATTATGTATTGGGTTTTGAGTAAAGAGCTTCTACCTACAGTTAAGTTTAGAGGCTAGGTGTCATCTTTATACCACTCATCTCATTAATTCATTTTTCAGAGAGATCTTTTCTTTTCTGTTACTTCACTCCCTGGATGCAACCACACTGCAGGAGGTTGCTGTTAGTGATATGGAACATGCAGCTTTGTTAGACAATTTCTTTAAAAAATTCTGATGTAGCAGGAACACAGAGATAAGCTTTATGAGTCAGTGATCCAAGCACTTGCTTCATGTTTTAACCCTTAACAGGCCTCCATTCACATCTAAACACCTCATTCACATTCAAACACCTGAGCAGGCTAAGGAAGAGGAAAGAATGGCAAAAGGTTATAAAAGCACACACAAAAAAAAATCTGCAGTTTCTAATTTAATTACTAGACAAAAAGGAATTGTTCCTCTAAACCTAGGCATATTCCTGGTGAGGTATGGAGGAAAAGGCAGAGGCAGTGCAAAGACAGTGTTATCTCTGCTTTCTGCTTCATTGTGTGAAAATGTAGGTATCTATCTCATTTGTTCTGACTTCAGCAAAAATATATTAAAATTTGCAGAGAGTCTGAAACAACAGTTCTTAGTTATGAGCTATTCTATTTATTTCAAGAATTGCCAGCATTCGTACCTGCCAATATTCTCAATCCAAAAGTGATAGTCTGACAGTGATACCCTGAATCAAGTGTTCTCAGGATGCTAGTTTTCTCTGCATACACAGAGTGCCCACAATCTGCTTGATTCCTGCCCCAGAGAAGATGCAGTTTGAACTAGAGACGACTGTTAACTGTTTCAAAGGCCACTATAGCACGGAAGAAATGAGGAGATGTGCCATATTAATTTTGGGTGTGTGTCAGTTTTCCCAAGACATTCTGGCAGGAGGTCAAGGGAAGATGAGGTCATTAAGATAAATGGGTCCTTGATAATATATAGCAAGGTTGGACACAGAGATGGATTAGGGCTCAAACACGGATAACCTGTGCCTCTCATTCACTCAGGATTACTGTATGGTTTTTCCCTATTGTGGATGATATCCAACCTTTTACAACAACTCTTTTGGAGGCTTTTTCCCCTGTCTTGATGAATGTTTTCATCCACATCTTACTGTTCTCTCCCATTCTAATCCTCTGCAATTTTAAATGCACTATTACATTTTAGGGTTATGGCATTCTTTGAAGATTGGATGTTGAATTTCATAGGATGTACTGCCAGAGTGGAAGACTTTTGAACATTATCCTATGCTGGATATTATCTTTTCATGCAATTCATTGGAAATGAAGGAAACATTTCTAGTAAATATTTGTTAGGATATTTTCTGTTTCAACAAGATAAAAGATTGTAGCATGTAATTTCCAACATGAAATGGCTCAAGAATGGAAGAATCATTTTTTCGTCATTTTCAGTGTTATACTTACTATAATATTTTTTAAGTGAAACTTTAACTTTCTCTAGTGTGTAGACAATTACAGATTTCTGTGCTTTCGTTTGAAACATAGAATATGTGCAGTTTGGAATCAGTTTAAAATCTTAACATTTATGAGTGTATAGAGGGGGGATTCTGAATTTTGGTCAGGTGAGTATAGTGTTTTTTTACTGGGTGAATTCTTCAGACCCATCAAAGCCAAAAGCCTAACCACTTACATAATACATGCACACAAAATCATTTTCTGTCTTGAGGCAAGGAACATCTGCAAAGTTGTGTTGTGCTTTTTTTTTTTTTTAATATAGGGTAGATTTGGATTTATAAATTTAGATTCTAATTCATGTTGACAGAGAAGCAAAATTTTCATCAGGATTTTGTTTTGATGATGAGTAAGAGTGAGGTAGCTAGACTGCTAAGATGGCTGTTCCTTAACTCATGTCAGTCTCAGCAATATCTGTGATTAGTTCTATCTGGACAGTGATGGCATTATTTTCTGTGTTTCCAGCAGTGAGAATAATTCCTGCAGTAATAATACAAGAATGTCTTCCATAGCTATGACACTATTGGTAATATTAAATGACATTAAATGAAATTTAAAAAAAAAAATCATCTCTCTTTTGCTAAATAATTGTAAGGAGTCTCCTTATTCTTGCATTACGTATTTCTTAAATTCATGAACTCCTGGTGCACGAGACTCAGAATAGAAAAGACAATCAATAGGTATAACCTGCACAGTCTATTTTTGCTTTGAAGACAATTGGTATTTGCCTAAGAGTGTAATGAGTAAGTAATTCAACTGGATTTATTTAAGTATGAAAGAATTAGGTATAAAGACAGAATTCAGTTCACTGAGAAGATCAAAAGAGACCTTTATTAAAGGAAGATGTTACTACGCAATAATTATGGAAATACAGTTTCCCTGTCTTGAAAAGTGAATCAGTTTCTCACAATTAGAAAAGTAAACGTGGGACCTTCACAACTTAAACAGTTCAATTCCAGTGTTTGAGATACAACAACAACAAAAAAACTGTTTAGGAGGCAAACATTCCTTATTTTGAAGCTTCACTGTATGTTATTTTCTAACTGTGTGCATTCAGGTATCTGATATATTCATAGCAATACTAAAATAAAACAAGAAAATTTTTCTTCCTTTGCCAAGCTCCAGACCTTCTAATACATAATCTTTAGATATAAAAGGTTAGGTTTCAAGCCAGGCATGTGTTGACAAGGTTACATTCCAATTTCCAAACCCAAGAGCGCAATGAGAGGAATGCTGGCTAGCTAGTTCTGTAGAGTTTGCTTTTTAGATATCAGAAAAAGAAAAAAAAAAAAATGGCCAACTCTGGAAACCCTGTCTCTTTTAAGAGGTCATACTCATTAGAGCACAACCCTTTACAAGTTCATTAGCCATTTTGATCTTTCAGGTCAGCAGGTATTTTCAACCTAGGGCATGATTGTCGATACAGAATAAGAATGTTGCTATCGCATCTTTAAAAATGGGCCAGTATCTTCAAACATGAACAGCTAAATTTTGGCATTTTAAACTAAATATAGAAGCTGACATAGAGATGTAGTTCTCAGAAGTGCTGAATATCCAAAACTTACTAGTTTAATGGGAACATTTGCGTAAGAAGGAAGTGCTCTATGGAGCTAAAATGTAATTTATTTTGAGTAGTACTTTTCATGTACTGTGGCACAAAATGCTTTCCAAGAAAGGCAAACTTCTTCCCTCAGACATAATGCTATAAATTAAGCACTACTTTGGATTTAAAGATAGCAAAGAGAGAGTAAATTTCATCCAAAATGTTTAAGAACTGTTCTAATGCTTCTTATACATGTAAGGACTCAGATAGAAGAATAAGGAGAATGAGGACATTGTCTTGAATGTGATGTGAGCACCAGAGTTGTTTATGTTAATTTTCCTGATTTTTTTTCTGCTTTATTATTTGGTGGCTGAATTAAATCGTCATTTCCTTGTGATGTCTGACTGCTGTTGGCTGGTTGCCTTGGTATGTTTTTATAAGCTAGTATCAGCATTCTCAGAAATTTGCTTTGTGTCAGGGCCCTAAGGGCATCCCCAGCCCTGCCTGTGCCTGTCCAGCCCCCCTCAGGGTTCCCCCCACACTGCCCATGGCCCAGGACCCCGCATCACCCCTCCAGGGCCATCAGCCCCTGCCCCAGTGATGCCACAGCAGGGCCACTCTCCAGCTCCTTACAGCCCTGTCCTGCCCAGCTGTGGGCCCTGCAGAGCCAGGCCAACCCATGGGCCCACATGCCAGCCTGGCCTCAGCTCATCCCTGAGGCCTAGGGCTGAGGCAGCCCTGGTGCCCCCCAGCCTGCCCTGCTCCTGGCTGGGGGTGGGATTGGCCCTGGCTGCCAGGCCCTGCTCTATGGGGACCCCCCAAGGGGAGCCTCAGCCGTCCCAGCTCCCAGGAGGTGCCCTGAGAGTTTGCTACTCTGTTTTAGTGACAAATCTCAGTAAATAAGTATGTAAAGAAAAATGATGAGAGCTGGCATGCAGTACACAAAAAGTACATGTGGTAGCAGTTTTATATCTAAGTCTTATAAACAAAGAACATAAAACAGGAAAGAAATGGCTGTAAGGTTTTATTCCATAGCTCTTCTAAACAGATGTCAGGAGCTTGTATTTAATCAAAATGTACTTTCTTGAATCACATCCAGGTATGTTGTAAACAGATACAGATGCAATAGACTCAGCAAAACATCATTTCCTTTTACTTCATTGCAACTTAAATTGTTGCACGTTAATAAATCTTCACTGCTTTAAATAAATGCTTCATTTTAAAAGAAGTCCCTGATTTTCATGGAATGACACCTATGCAGCTGAGCACAACATTCACTTCCAAATGCTTAGTGTCCCATAAAAATGGGAAGTGATCAAAGTCTTCAGAGAAGAAGGTATTTCTTCCCAATATTAGCCAAAGTGTGGAATCCCTGGGTTTTTTTATGACCTGTTTTCTTCACCATTTTATTAAAAAGTGAATGAATTTTTAAACTTTAACTCCTATAAAACTGAAGAAAAGATTTTAGGTCTAGCAAATAAATTATAAGGCACCAATTCTGTACATCTCGGTGCCAGCAATATGCCTGTGTAACAGCCTTCGACTCCAGGTAGAAATTCTGTTCCTTTAAAATTTCTACTTTAAATAACGCAGTTGAATTGGGTTAGTCTTAATATATGTGGCAAGAATGATGGAATTAGTGAGATATAAGCATAAAATTTGTGTTTGTTCTATACTTATAATTGTGGTGCCTGTGGGTATCACGGCAGTGTTGTGCCTCTATGCACACCCAGTGCACTCAACTCATTAATTCCCTTGGTAGACCAGGAACTCCTCAGCTATTCTCTGCTTAGAGACAATGGGCTGATAAGAGACAATAGACTGGCTTTAGCCAGGGTGGCTGACTGAGCTCCTGTCTGCCTCCACAACAAATCATTGTACTAATTCTTACTGGAGCTCTCTAGGTGGGAATTTCAGCCAGTTTTAGAAATTCCTCCAGGCAGCTCTTGCTCGATCCAGTTCCATTTGTATTTTTCAAGTTGTCAGGCTGGGAAGGGGTGCTTTCTGTGGCAGAGCTGGCCAAAGTGTGGGCAGGTAAGATGCATGGTCAGTAGAAACTGTTCCTAGAAATACCCATGCAGGACATTCCTGCCAGGGATTAGGAAGAGCAGGGCTGCTCCAAGATGGGGAGTGAGGCAGGGGCACAGCGTCACTGGCCAGGGTGCAGTCCCTCAGGGCGTCAACAGGGTTGGCAGGAACAGAGGCTGGTAACAGGATCCGCAAATAGTCCAGTGTTGTGGTTTAACCCCAGCCAGCAATTACGCACCACACAGCCGCTCACTCACTCCCCCCCCCCAGTGGGGTAGGGGAGAGAATTGGAAGGGTGAAAGTCAGAAAACTCCTGGGTTGAGATAAGAACAGTTTAATAATTGAAGTAAAATGAAATAGAATGGTGGTGGTGGTAGTAGTAGTAGTAGTAGTAGTAGTAGTAATAATAATAATAATAATAATAATAATAATAATAATAATAATAATAATAATAATAATAATAATATACAATAATATACAAAGCAAGTGATACACGACACAATTGCTCACCACCCACTGACTGATGCCCAGCCCATTCCCAAGCAGCAATCCCTTCCCCCCCCGGCCAACTCGCCCCAGTTATATACTGAGCATGACGTCATACGGTATGGAATAGCCCTTTGGCCAGTCTGGGTCAGCTGTCCTGGCTGTGCCCCCTCCCAGCTTCTTGTGTGCTGGGCAGAGCATGGGAAGCTGAAAAGTCCTTGACTGGTGTAAGCACTGCTTAGCAACAACTAAACCATCAGTGTGTTACCAACATTATTCTCATACTAAATCCAAAACACAGCACTATACCAGCTACTAAGAAGAAAATTAACTCTATCCCAGCTGAAACCAGGACATCCAGACAAGCAGATATGCACCAGGTCCAGAGTCCATCCAGGGAGTCCTTTCAGGAGCAGCAGGAGATGGGACCAGAGGTGGGGCTGGAAAAAATGTTAAGCATGGGTCCAAAGTCTGTTCAGGAGACAGGGCTGGAGACGAGGCAGAGAACAAGCACACCTACGGCTTTCTTCAGACAAAGAGTGGGTGCCCAGGGGCTCTGGGGGCAGAAGGTGTGGGTATGGACCTCGGGTAAGACTGATCAAGGCTATTAAGGTCTATTGGTGCCCTTGGGGTCCTGGCAATAATTTTGTACATATTTAAGATAATTAAAATATGTTTTATATGTCATTTAAGATAAACAATAACAGTGGATCATGCAAGTGATGAGCCCTTACACACTACCAAACCCCAGCTGTATATAAGAATTCAGTAGAACAACAGTTTAGGGAGTATCACCTGATCCAGCAGAAGATGCTGCTGCGAGGATCCTTGCAATGGAGATTCCTGTCACCTCCTGGACAGTAAGTGTCATCCTGTTTGAGAAATTTTTTTCCCATGTCAGCATTGCCTTTTGCAAAAATGCCAATAATTTATGTTTTTCTCTTTTATTAACAAACATATTGTCTAGGAGTGGCATGCAACACATTTTTTATAGAAAATTTTACTCTTGTTTTTTGCCCTTTATTAACCTTACAGTAGCAATAATGTATCAGTTAAACAGATTTTTTTTTTTTTAATAAAGTTATCAAGGCATTGTGGCCTATTAGGCAGTACACTCTTAAATTACAGATAGACAGCCCTAGTTGTAAACTTTTTGTTCTTTAGGTAGTAAATCATAATAGTATATTCTCTTTTTTTCCTCACTATGTATATACATATGTGTGTTTATATAATTATATGACAATTATAGGAAAAAAGCTATGAAGCTTAGAATTTAGTTTAGAGGTCTAGATTGTTGTAATATCCATTTGGAATTTGTGTAGCTTTTCTTTTTTCATTAAATATTTTAAGATCATTTGCTGGTTGAAAAAGACAGCATAGCTGTTCAAGAACACAAGGTTCCTTTTTTTTTTTCTCTTGGAATTACATTTTTCCCAATTTAAATAACACACATGCACTTCTCAAGCTTCTGCTGGTTTGCATGTCAGCCTATTCAAGGAAGAGAGGAGTGAAAAGATGGTTACAGTACCCACCTCATCACCACTTTACCTCCCTAGAAGTCTTTGAGTTTAAATGTATATGAAGCCACCAAGGAGAAATATACGGATACATAAATTCAGAGACCAGCAGCAAAGAAGGAATCTTCTTCTACACAGTATCTATTCATCATAGGATACTTCCCAGTAGTGTGACTGACTATCAGACATTACTGCTTAGACATTATAATCAGGTAGTCTGTAACTGGCAGTTGTAGCATGCTGTTGGAAGCAGTGAAGTGGCTTGTGCTCTCCTTCAGATCTCTTCCTTAACTTACTTACTATGTAAGACTGCCTTAAAAATCCAGTTCACACGTTTTTATTAGTAATTCAGCACTGTATTGTATCCACATTATCAAAGTATGTGGAAAGACTATTTTTCCCAGAAAAGTCTGGCTTTACAACCAGCTGTTACCTAATGATTTATTTTATTCCAACATTAGAAATGCATCTTGCTTTTGTAACTAGGCCTGTTCTGTACTGACTCAAGATTTTGTTTTCTCCTGTATGTAGTTACATTGACTCTTTATAGATAGGTTCATCTCAGTTCAGGCCTAGCACTCTTTGCCTAGTAAGCTAATAAATTCAAGTTAAAGTTCGAACAATTCAATTTAAAGCCTTCAGGACAACAGCATTTCAGAAATCATCATTCCTATCATACCCCTCCATAACAACTTAGCTCTATTAATTTTTTCCAGCTTTTTACTTAAAGTTAAAATCTCAATTTATGGGAGCAGGGAGCCCTCTAAATTCAAATCCTGTGGCTACTGAATGTGGGACTAACCTTTCTGTCTGATACAGGAGGAGAGATAACATGATGGGGAAGGTGGTTTTCTCAGGATGAGGTTCATTCTTTGCAGGCAGGCTGTGCTGGCCCCTGCAGTTTCCCTAAATACAGGAAGCTCAGCTGCATAATTCATGAAAGTATTCGTAATGAAGACACAGAGATTTTGAAATTTATCAGGAGTTGCCTGAACAGATTCTGGTTTTGTTGTTGTTTGGCAACAACACATTTTAGACTATCTGTATAAAATATCACAACATGAAAAGGGAGGTAATGACAGAAAGGACTTAAATCCTGTGTCTCATATTTTACCCTGTCTTCCAAATTGTATTCTGAGCAGGGCTGTATCTTTCTGTCATGACTCTGAACAAGGGCTGGGAACAGATCCCTCTCCCAAAGAAAAGCAAGATAAAGCTTTGCAATGAGAGGATGAGACTATTATGGCACTGGCTATCCATCAGTCTTATTTCCTGGAATGATGCAGAAACCTGCTAATTCCTACCTAACCCAAACAGCTATGCTTAGTATGTTCAAGGCTTCAGAAGAAAATAACTATGGGCATCTGAATGGGAAACTATGTTAACAGGATCCAGGAAAATAAAAGGCTACAGTTAATTTCATAATCACGGTCTGCTTAGAATCATTAACTATGTTTTCCTTATATCCCCAAACAAATCATGATTCATAGAAAAGGCTCCAGGACAGAAATTGTAATTTATTAATTATCAGCTTCTGTTAATTAAGAGCTACATTTATATGGTATGTCAACAGCACAGCATTGTTTTTAGCATCACTGACGTACAAATGAAGAAGAGCAGAAGATTAAGTTCATATGTTATCTATATGATGTCTCCATAAGTTACTCATTAATGCATCGATACTCTCCCTGATATATCTCTATTGCAAATATGTAGGTTAATATGAATAATGTCACTGCCCTGACCGGCATCTTATTCTGAATATGTAGATATTTCTATATGCCAGTCATTATGAACATGTGGCCTCACAAGTTATAGCAGAGGCAAAGACAGAGACATGTATCCTAGTTGTTGTCTAGAATCCCATAGGAATGAGATCACACCCCTGGGTGTGACAAATGCACAGCCTCTTTCCAAAAAAATTTCCTAGTGATGCAAATCAATAAAAAAGATGATGAGTAATCAGAATAAAAGGACAAATTAAAACCATGTGGTACAACACAAAATGCATCTCAGGATGTCATTTTACTGAAACAATTAAAATATGGATATTATACATAATCTGCTCACATTAGAGTGTCCAGATCTCTACAGAGCAGTCCAGTAAATGTTCATTGCTGCTATTGGTAACTGTCTTTAGCAGGTAATCCCATTTTCCTTGAAATCCATGCTAGAAGCATGGAAGGTGCTTTCGTAATGTGAGCCCCAGCCATCAGTGGAACAACATGGATCAAAGGCCCTGTAATAAAAAATCAGTGAGAGAAGATTCTTCCAGCAGTGACATCCAAACTGCAAGCAAATACGTACATGTGTGGGTTATGATATTCAAGGGTGACGTTTTATACTGTTCATATTTGAATACATGAACAACTAGGTTCGAAAATAGGCTTTTCACCACAGGCTTAAGGGAAAATGGCAGAAGGCCTTCGAAATACACTATGGGCATAGCTATTCTCCTACCTAAATCTCTGACCAGAAGCAGTTCTCTTTTATTTCTCCTGCTGCCAGATCAATGCTCTCTTTCCTGGTGTTTCCTCTGGGAAGATGGGAGCTAACAACCAGAGGTAGCGAAATAAAAGATTTTTTCCCATGTGGAGCATTTTCAATTTTCAGAAATTCTGTTCCTTTAAATTTCTACTTTAAATAATGCACAGTAAGACTAGAAATTGTGTTTAGCCATAGTGATTCTAATTCTATGTATCGGTTCATAACACTTTGCCCTTGGACATGACACATATTGCTATGGCCAAGTACATGATCAAGCATCTTCAAGTGATAGTTTTGCTGCTGACATGACTGTCTGAGGACAATGTGTTCCCTTAGAATGCTAGAGTAATAAGGAAATAGTCAACATTTCAGGAGCACAGGATGTTCTGGCCTGAAATAATGTCAGCATGGTGAAGTTTCCATAGGTCAACCACAATAAATATGCTGTCACACATGGCAATGACAATGACATGCATCCTTGTAGATGTCTAGAATCCCGTAGGAATTCACTTCTATGCTCAGTTTGTATTAGAATAAAGGAATGACTAGGTTTGAAACTATGCCACCATAGGCTTAAGGGAAAATGGCAGAAAGCCTTTGAAATACACCATGGGGATAGCCATTCTCTTACCTAAAACTCTGACCAGAAGCAGTTCTCTTTTATTCCTCCCACTGCCAGATCAGCACTTTCTCTCTTCCACGGTGTTTCCACCAGGAAGACTGTAGATAACAACCAAAGACAGGGGAATAAAAGATTTTTCGCATGTGCAGCTGTGGTGTGTGGACCCTGGCCAACAGCCAAACACCCACCCTGCCTCTCGCTCACTCCCCTCTCATGTGGAATGGGGAGAAAAATAAAAGGAATGTAAAAAGACCTGTGGATTGTAATAATGATGGTCTTATAAGAATAGCAAGTCACGTGTGCAAGCAAAGCAAAATAAGGAATTAATTTACTGCTTCCGATCAGCAGGCAGATGTCCAGTCACTGTGAAGCAGAGCCTCAGCACATACAAGGGTTGCTTGGGAAGACAAATGCCACGTGGAACGTTTTCAGTTTTCTGGCTTCTTTTGTTCTAATCAGTTCTTCAGTGAGACAGACAAAGATGTCCAAAATGTTGAGTATTTCTTGACCTGCTCTTTTCAGTAACACTGTTGTGTGCAAAAACAATTTCCTACAGGCATCCCTGAGGAGTTATGGGGTAAGGATACCATGTATAGCCATTCCTTTCTCATTTGAAGCAGCCCTTGGCTGACCTTCTCAGGGTGGCTGCAGAGCTGACTTAAGCTCTTTCAGAGCATGCTTCCCCTAAAATGGAGTATGGGAGTGACAGCAGCTAGCCTATCGGTATAATCCACCTACAAACCAAACACCTTCTTACAACAGGATTGACCAAGTTAGGTTAAAAGCATTACCTAAAAGGAGAGAGCAGCCAAATGAGGGAAGTAATTAGATTACCACCGCAAATCCTTTCACACACATGTGAGCACAAGAACAGCAAAATTAAACCGATTTTCAGCGAGATGGCTGACCTACAACTTCCAGGGACACTCCTACCACTTTTCAGGGACTAACACAGAAACCAGAAAAGGAAGGAAATTATTTGATATTGAGCAACAGCTTTTCTTTGCCCGGTGATACCCAAGAGCTATTGACTAGAAATGTATAGATACAGCAAGAGAACGTTAGTAGTTAAAGGACAACTTTCCTTCAGGCTCTTCTGCTCTGAAGTAGGAAAACAGTTTGCTTGTTGTGACAATACAAAAATAGAAAAATAATTTGTCTGCTGGGTGGTAGCTTAGCAGTATTGCACTGCAAGGCAGAGACGGCAGAGCTTGCCGGAGTGCCACAGAAGCCCTGATGCAGGTGGATTCAAGGCTTCCTGCTGCAGACACTCGTTGCACTGGCACTTGGTGTCAAGGGAGGTGTCCAGAGCCGAACTACAAGCTTGTGTGCCAACTACAGGTGTGGCAAAGGGCTTTGCAAATCTCACAGAAAAGGATTTGGGTTTTGGGGGGTGTTTTTTGGTTTTGTTTTTCCCTTGGACCACAAGACCTCAGGCTTCATCCACTTCTAATTAATGTTGGTTCTGCCAGCAGAGGGCATGAAGAGGCAAACTTTGATTGCTTCACAGTGATACTGTTCCCATTTTCCAACAGAACGGAGTGAGTGACTAAACCGCACTTTGTGAACTCTGGAGTCTCTAACCAGGTCGCTGACTGGGAAGGAAGAACTGTAGGTGCCCTTCCGAATGAAGGAAATCCAAGAATGTACCCTTGGGTATACCTTTATTTCAAGGTCTTTCTGCTTTCACCTTTCATCTTCTGTACCCCAGAAGATGATGAGTACAGCGAACACATTCCCTTGCAGTGTGAACACATTCTGCTAGAAGAGAAGGGTCAATTTATGCACCCGTTTGTGCACCCCAGAGTTCAGATCAGCTCAGAGTGTTGTCGTCCTGGGCTCCTTGGCGGGTTTAAGAGAGAGATCGGGGCCAGGGCCTTATTAACAGATTTGCATGGACAACTGACGTGCCATGGTGTGCCATGAAAACTACTGTTTTGAGTAGTGATGCCACCTGTTTAGTAACTTCTAGTGAACTTAATAAAGTAAGCTTAACTCTGAAAACAAAATAAAATTAAATAACAAATTACAGGCTCTGTGCCATTGTTTTACAAGGCTGCTGATCAAGTTTCACACATCTATGTGGAAGTGACTTTGAAGAGGTGTGGGGCAAAGTCCAACCCTGTGAGACTGACCAGAAGGCCCACACCCAGCTCCGTTCCATGCCATGCCATGCCATGCCATCTCATGCCATCCTGTCCAAAGAAGAAACCATTTCTGTGAGTCTGACCCAGGGGTGTCCTCACTCATCCCCAAACCAACCACATGACAACACATTATTAGTGCAACAGCCTTTGGTCTTTTTGTCAGGTCGCCACCAGGCTGGCAGCTCCCTGTGGGCCAGGAGCTGGGCAGTCGGGGGGCACTGGGGCAGCCCCAGCCCTGGGCATCAGGCAACTGGTAATAGGTAATTACTGAAAAATTTAACAGCAGCCCCTACAGTTTTTGATCACCAAGAAGTGCTAGATGTACCCTTTTACCACTATTCTTTCAGAGTTGTCTAGCAACTGTGGGGAAAGTTATTTTTTAAAATGTCCCCTGGAGAATGCTGGCCAGTTACTTTCTTTTACACCTGAAAATATTGTATGTGTTATAACTTCTTACAAGTAATATATTAGTAAGTTTTCTGTAAATGTTTTTTGTCAAATTTGTGGGGAACTTAACTGAAGTCTTAACAGTAAATCGTTTTTTCCCAAAAAATAAAATAAATATGATTGATTGTAACCAGTGATTTGATTAATTCTGCCTGTGAAGAGGCAAAACTGAGAAAGCTTTTTCTAAGTATATGTATCACAGGAATCTTAGTATCCTTTGTAGCATCAAAAATGGTTTTGTCAGGGTAGAAAGAGTTGCAACATCAATCTCAACATAAAATGCTTAGTACTCTTTATAATCCCTGAGAGATGTTCCAAACCTTAACCCCAGACAGATTTGTCATGGGAAGACATGCTCTTCTTAGAAGTCTCTGAAGATGTTATTATGTCACCATACAGGTACCTGTTTGTTGATTTAAATATTTATCATCAGAGGCTTTTAGGCTAAGAACAGGAGTTTTTTTCCTGCAAAAACAGCTTTCCATTTACATAATTAGAAAACCAGCACTCCGCAATAAAAACAGATGAGTTGATCTGACATCCTTGCATTGCTATTGAGGCAGGAACAGGAATATGATGTCCTAATGTCTGAACAGCTCCTGGAGCTGTTAGTCTCATCCTCCCGAGACTGAGGAAAGCTATGCTTTGAACTGATTTTGATGACCTGATAAAATACATTTCTGAATTGCCCTGAATACCTTGAAAGAGAACATCCTCTTAATGTCTCGCCAGATACATGTGCTGAAAACCTGTCACAAATTCATTAAAAACCTGGAGAGTAAGAGAATGTCTTTCAAAAGAAAAAAGCTGTTGGTGAAACAAGCTGGAAGGTTTATTATCCTCTTTCTAAGTTTTGAATTTGCTCATTTCCAGGGCTTTCAGTTAAGTAGTGGTAGACCACATGAAAAAAATTTACCTGGTATCTGCAAACCAGCAGGAGCAGGTAAGGGTACCACCACTACCTGGTGAAGACACTAGGGCTGACGTTTCCCACAGTTTGGATGCTGAAATAAGGGACAGTCTCCAGGCTTAGCAGGATATAAAAAAGCTAAGCTGTATAACAGAGCTCTTCAACAAACTTTGGCACATATGAAGCAGAATGATCAGGAAAAAGGAGATGAAGTTTCATTCTACTGGAACAACTCAACCAGAAGTGGTAGACCATGTGAGGAAACCTGAGTACCCTGACCCTGTTGTTCAGGAAGTGTTGGACAATGTGCATCCCCAGTACAGGAAGAATGCATACGTGTGCCTAGGTAAACCGGGGCAACATAAGCATATTCCTTCTTGGGACAGCCAAGGAAAATTTTTATTTGGCAAAGGAGTCCAGCAACACCACTACACCAACAACTATTTCTTTCCTCCTTTCTCTTTCACTGAGTTTCTTGAAAATTTTTGAGCAGTAGCCTCACCAGGGTTCACTTTCTGAAGGTCTTAGCAGTAAAAAATTACCTTGCTAGCTTTGTGACTGTAATCTATTATGTGGTGTACGTGTATCTGATCCCCTTTTCCCTTTCTCATGATTTCATATACCATAAATATTCTTTCATAAACTGGTTTTCATAATTTCTTTCATAAGCTGGTTGATACCAAATCTCACTTTTATTCTAGACATCTTCTTATGCTCTCCCTATCAGAAGGGAGAAGATGCATAATTTCTTTAATTTTAAACCAATGCCTGTACATGGTTTTCCAAAACCTCACAAAGTTTGAAGGTTTCTCTTCCACAGGTCTGAATCTGACAGTTCTGTGGAGGCTGTGGTTATACACCTATCCACATAGCAAATGGTGTTACATAATGTAACATATATCTACATCTTAGTCTTTAGTGTCTTGTTAAAAGACTCTGTGATGGTAGGCTTTCACTGTAGTATTAGTAACAAACTGGTGAATATTATCCTGCTTCAATCTCTTTTTAAAAGTCTGGTTTAGAAATTATTTTTCCCAGTCTGTAAGTTCTGAGGCATACGCCCCTGCTAAAATTGTTTTTAAAAGCCATGGTATCGAGGACTGTTATGGAACCAGAATTGTCTCGACATTGCCGTTCTACCGCCATCTTCTGGCTTCGACATCCAGCCCCCGACGAAACCACCACCGGACGCCCGCGCAGAGACCAGGACACGAAAGGCGGGGCCGTGAACTTCACGCACGCCTGCACAGACACCAGGGCACGAAAAGCAGAAGCGCAAACTGCATGTATGCAGACCCGTTCTGCGCATGTGCATGTCCCTATAAAAGGACCGCATGCGCTTTTGGAGGCCTTCTTTAACTTCTCCTATCCATGCACTCTTTGGAAGGTGCTCCTGCGGACACAGAGGCTGGACCGACTGGACCTTTGATCAACGGGATAACGCTGGACCCGGAGTGGCGGTAGCTATTTCCCCTACGTGGCTCTCTTCTCACCCGCATGAGCACGCTCTTTCTCTCTTTTTTTCTCTCGCCCGCTCTTTTGCTCGTTTTTTTTTTTCTTTCTCTCCCTTTTGTCCCCCCTGTCAACCTACCCGGTCCTCACCCCTTCGTTCACCAAAATAAAGTCAAAAGGTTGTATGGCATTTGAGCTCGTTTGCATCTTAATGTCGTCCTTGGGATCGTATCGAAACCTCCCCCGACATTGGATTGGGACATTTAATTGGCGTCACGGACAGGATCCCCTGAGACAACAGTGCCGTACTACCTTGTTGTGGTGTGCTGTGTGATTGTGGGTGAACGAGACGTACGAGCAAGTACGAAGAGAGTGCGGAGTTCTGATCCGCAGTTCTGCTCTCCCGCGAGGGAAGCAGCCGGAGACGAACAAAGCGTGAGGAGGGAGTGAATGTTGGTTCTTCTTTGTGCATAACTTACATGTTAGTGTACGGTTTGGCCTCCTGGGAGCGCATAGGGGAAACTTGGATACTGAAGTGTGACCCTCTCAGGACAATAACCCCTTTGTAAGTGATGGCCGCTCGAAAGGCAGTCGATGTTTGTGACCGTGTGCTTTCGCTAGATGAAGGGACAAAGAAATTGTATGGCCTCTTGGAGGTGCACCGGTCTCGCCCCTCGCCCCAGGGACAAGACTGGGCAAGGGAACACTGGTTTCAGTTGCAGAGTGTGGTGGATAGAATAAGTATATTGCAGAAGGAGGCTAAGGTTAAGAGGGGGAAAGGAAAGGCTATAATTTGTGTGGTGTTGGGAGCAAGTTTGGCCGCCGCGGCGGAGGAGAAAAAGCAGAGGTCCTGTTGGACAGATATGTTGGTGAACTCCCTGCAGATGGTAATAAAAACCCTGCAGGAACAATTGGAGGAGGAGAGGCGCCAAAATGCGATACTAAAAAATGAGTTGAAAAATCAACTTTTAATGGAAGCGGATACACTGCCAGGGGCAGAAACAATGCCCGCGGAGAAGGGGATACAGCAGATTTACCCCCAGGGCAATTTGCAAAAAGCCAAAGAGGACGTGGAGAGCCTCCCCCACATGTGCCCGCTGGTCAAAACGGAGTATGTGTATGAGGACGAGGGTGATAATCGTCCCCAAGTTATTACTAAAGAGGTCCCGTTTACAGCAACTGAATTGGCAAAGCTGAGAAAGAGCTTTGCAAGGAATACAAAGGAATTGGAGACTGAATATGTGTGGAGAGTGTCTTTGTCGGGGGGCGGATGGGATCTTGCTGTCAGAAAAGGAGGCGGAAGGGTATTGGGGTCCGGGTGTGTTTTTAACTATGGGTGATCACTGAACCCCATGGTCGTTGACCCAGACAGCCGCATACTGGGCGGGGGAGTTGAGCCCCCTGGAAAGGGGAGACCCCTTAGCTATAACGGGCACGGTAGATCAATTAGTAGAGAGTGTGCAAAAGGCGGCGTGCCTTCAGATGATGTATGACCGGGAGCTCAAGCCCCACCTGGGCTCCCCAATGTTAATGCCTGTAGACCCAGAGAGAATGACTCCCCTGATACGGGGACTGCCCGACTCCCTGAAACCCATTGGGATCCAATTGCAAGGGCAGATTTATAACACCCCTGGAGGAGAAAGGATTGCAGCCACTTGGGAGGGGATAACGACCCCTGACTACCGGCGGCTAGGGAAGAAAGTATGGACATGGGGGGAGGTTGCTCAGGAGTTAACTGATTTTGGGAGGAAATACGGCCCTGTTGGTGGACCACCCCACAGAACTGAGACCAGGGCTGTGCGGGCGGCAGAACGAGTTTGTGGGTGGCAGTCACCCCTTGGGAGCGGCTGGGACTGACCGGGAAAGGAAAGCCCCTGAGCCAACAGGGACTGTGGCAGTTGGGGCTCCAGAAAGGCATTCCCCGAGATTTAATGGACGGGCTCCCAACCAAGAAATTGGAGCAGCTCGTGCAGAGATGGTCAGAGCAAGGGGCCACTTCGAGGCCAACTCCTAGCACCCCACCCCTGATAAACTTTGGGGAGAAACCAGCCGGGGGGAGAAAAGACTGCGGAGAACTAAAACCTCCGCCCCCTGAAGGTGAGGGGGAGGGCGGAGGGTGGATGTTCATAAGACAGCTCACCTGCAATGCAAAGGGAGACTTGCTGCTCACGGTAGCGGTGGGACCAAAGAAAAGGCTGGTAACCTTTTTAATCGACACGAGGGCACAGATTACTGCACTGAGTCGAACAGAAGCGGAACGATGCGGGATCTCGGTACCCTCTAGAAAGCTGATTGTTTTAAATGCTCTGGGAAAAACACAATCGGTACCTATGACCCCAGTGTCACTATGGTTACCAGGGGAGGACGGCCCTGTTAATACTATAGTGGCCATAGGATCCTTTCAAATGAATCTCTTGGTCATAGATGTTTTAAAGGGCAGACAATGGCGCGACGCCCAGGGAAACACGTGGTCTTTCGACGTCCCGCAGATCAGGCGGTTGGCCGAAGCCCCCGGTGCGGGGGTGCGCCTGTTGCAAACGGCGCCCGCCCCCCCCCCCCTTCCAAACTGACAAACGTGAAACCCTACCCGCTACCGATAGGAGCCAGGGACGGAATCGCGCCAGTGCTGGAGGACTTAAAGGGGCAGGGGATTACAGTTCCCACTCACTCCCCCTTTAACTCCCCGGTATGGCCGGTCCGAAAACCAAATGCCAAATGTAGGTTAACAGTAGATTACCGGAGGCTCAATGCCAACACAGGCCCATTAACAGACGCTGTACCGAACATTGCCGAGCTTATAGCTGCCATTCAAGAGCAAACACACCCTATTATGGCAACTATTGACGTTAAAGACATGTTCTTTATGGTCCCCCTGCAGCCGCAGGACCCGGACCACTTTGCCTTTGCCTGGGGGCGGCAACAGTACACCTTTACACGGCTCCCTCAGGGATACAAGCACTCCCCCACCTTAGCCCACCACGCCCTAGCACAGGAGCTGGAAGCAATTCCTATGAGGGCCAGGGTGAAGATTTACCAATACATAGCAAAATTCACACTAAATGGACTGTTCCTTCCTTCTGACCCGAGAAGTGAGTTTGCTTCTACCTTTGTTTTTCAGGAGGGAGCAGCCAATCCGGACACACCCCACCCAAAGATCAGGATGCGCATGTTATTCGTGGTTATACTAGTTTGGGAATGTACCTATAAAAGCGGCGGAGGACTAATTCCTTCACCCTCCCCCGACCCGTTTGATCCCTTTAAGGACAATGAATCGGTATTATTAGCCAAAGCTGTCAGCCGAGCTTTTAATTTAAGTCATTGCTGGGTTTGCGGGGGACCTCTGGGGCTGTCAAGTTGGCTGTGGACGTTCACACCCCTCACCCCAGCCCAGATTGTGAGTAATTACAGTGAGACCACGAATGACACTTGGGGTGATAGTGGAATGTGGCCAATTCAATTTCCTGCTGTGGGGCAATATTGTTTAAATTGTACTCAAAAGGGAGGGGTCTATGTGGGAGAAAGCAAGTGCCAATGGACACTCAGGAACAAGTTGGCAAATGCAAATGGGTATCTCCATATGAGTGTGGCTTGATAATGCTGGACGCAGTCGAGGGTTCAAAGGGTACTGGGTAAATAAAAACAAAATGTTAATTCTCCAACAATCTAGGGACCATGTCTACAACGAAACCTGCAAATGGAAAAACAACTCCAGGGCCTGGTATTGCACCAGCCGGATGAATAATAACCCAACCATCTTTTTTAGCCCCGTGGGCAACGATAAAACAATGTATTTCCAGTTCCCCGAGGATGCAGTGGGACCATTCGCCAACGGGGCCACAGCTAAAAGGGGCCATTATTGGATTTGTGGACATACCGCTTATAAATGACTGCCAGCGCATTGGTCAGGGGTCTGTTATGTAGGAATTATCCGGCCTTTATTCTTCCTTCTTCCACAAACAGGTGGCTCTCAGTTGGGGATAAGATTGTACAATAATCTGGAAGATGGAAGGATTGCCCGCCGCAAGCGAGCTGTTGAGATGAACACAGGCGGAACACAAAAATGGGGGGAAAATGAGTGGCCTCCTGAAAGGATAATCCAACATTACGGGCCTGCCACCTGGAACCCCAATGAACCGATATCAGGGGCAAGGGAACCAATCTATAATTTGAACCGTATAATCCAATTACAAGCAGTTTTAGAAACTGTTACCAATAAAACCGCCAGCGCTATAGATCTTTTAACTCAACCGTCTCAACAAATGCGCACGGCAATCCTTCAACACCGCATGGTTTTAGATTATTTACTGGCTGAAGAAGGAGGGATATGTGGGAAATTAAATGTCTCTAACTGTTTAGAAATAGACGATGTAGGCGAGGTAGTCCTCCAGTTAACCAAAGATATTAGAAAAATAGCCCACGTCCCTGTCCAGGGCTGGAACGGTTGGAATGGTGATCTATGGTCCTGGCTGCCAGGGGCGCCCTGGGTGAAACAGTTGCTGTTATATTTGCTATGTACGTTTGCCACTTTAATGTTTTTACCCTGTATAATACCCTGTTTTGTTCAGCTAATACGATATGTGGTATCTAATATGCAGTTCGTACCTACCACCTCACCCGCTGGCATAAAACAAATCCGTGCTGTTTGCCGGGTAGAACCTACCACAATAACCATTGTTTAGACCTCTTTAAAAAAAAAAAAAAATTTGCATACATGGCTTTTTCTGAACTCATCTTGCCTTTTAAAACCACAGTCCAGGAATACATGGATGTTAAGTCTATAAGAATTAAGATGCGCATAACACTGCCATTCATTTTGGAAAACTGATGTTCACATGCCAAATGCACCTGCCTTTGAGCATCCAGATCCATCACAATCACCTTACTGCTCCCAAAGTTCTTTTTCAGTGATTTCTGTAAACTGTAAGCATCCTGGTTTGCAAGCCATGGTGCCACTTGGCTTCTGCTGATATCAGCTGTTCACTTCTTAGATGCTTCAAAATTTGGATATACACCAACAAAGCTTTCCACCTCCCCAGGAACATAGCAAACATCTTTTAATAGATACTCTGGCAAAGACATGTCTAGTAACATACTGCTAAAACATGCATGTAAAAACATCAAACACAAGGTGATGAAACAGCTGTGGTCAAAGATGATTTATTAATCAGGGACCAGAAGAGGTGATGGTATGTTTGATGTCTTCAGCCTTTTCTTCCTTTCTTTTAAAGGTTGCTGTCTTTTCTTTGATAGTTACGCTGTCTCTAAAAACTTAGGATGGAAACAGAAATTAAAATGGGGGTTGGCCACAAGCATCAATTTCTGGCTGAAATGTCACCTGTATATTGAAGCAGAGGAAAGTCTCAGCGACTTGGGGGCACCATCATTGCTGGCAGCCCCTACCCAGTCCCCCATGACTCCCCACAAGGGTACTTCTAGCACTTCTTGGTGATCAAAAACTGTAGGGGCTGCTGTTAAATTTTTCAGTAATTACCTATTACCAGTTGCCTGATGCCCAGGGCTGGGGCTGCCCCAGTGCCCCCCGACTGCCCAGCTCCTGGCCCACAGGGAGCTGCCAGCCTGGTGGCGACCTGACAAAAAGACCAAAGGCTGTTGCACTAATAATGTGTTGTCATGTGGTTGGTTTGGGGATGAGTGAGGACACCCCTGGGTCAGACTCACAGAAATGGTTTCTTCTTTGGACAGGATGGCATGAGATGGCATGGCATGGCATGGCATGGAACGGAGCTGGGTGTGGGCCTTCTGGTCAGTCTCACAGGGTTGGACTTTGCCCCACACCTCTTCAAAGTCACTTCCACATAGATGTGTGAAACTTGATCAGCAGCCTTGTAAAACAATGGCACAGAGCCTGTAATTTGTTATTTAATTTTATTTTGTTTTCAGAGTTAAGCTTACTTTATTAAGTTCACTAGAAGTTACTAAACAGGTGGCATCACTACTCAAAACAGTAGTTTTCATGGCACACCATGGCACGTCAGTTGTCCATGCAAATCTGTTAATAAGGCCCTGGCCCCGATCTCTCTCTTAAACCCGCCAAGGAGCCCAGGACGACAACACTCTGAGCTGATCTGAACTCTGGGGTGCACAAACGGGTGCATAAATTGACCCTTCTCTTCTAGCAGAATGTGTTCACACTGCAAGGGAATGTGTTCGCTGTACTCATCATCTTCTGGGGTACAGAAGATGAAAGGTGAAAGCAGAAAGACCTTGAAATAAAGGTATACCCAAGGGTACATTCTTGGATTTCCTTCATTCGGAAGGGCACCTACAGTTCTTCCTTCCCAGTCAGCGACCTGGTTAGAGACTCCAGAGTTCACAAAGTGCGGTTTAGTCACTCACTCCGTTCTGTTGGAAAATGGGAACAGTATCACTGTGAAGCAATCAAAGTTTGCCTCTTCATGCCCTCTGCTGGCAGAACCAACATTAATTAGAAGTGGATGAAGCCTGAGGTCTTGTGGTCCAAGGGAAAAACAAAACCAAAAAACACCCCCCAAAACCCAAATCCTTTTCTGTGAGATTTGCAAAGCCCTTTGCCACACCTGTAGTTGGCACACAAGCTTGTAGTTCGGCTCTGGACACCTCCCTTGACACCAAGTGCCAGTGCAACGAGTGTCTGCAGCAGGAAGCCTTGAATCCACCTGCATCAGGGCTTCTGTGGCA
The DNA here is from genome assembly GCF_047370975.1 of Nipponia nippon. Taxonomy (NCBI): domain Eukaryota; kingdom Metazoa; phylum Chordata; class Aves; order Pelecaniformes; family Threskiornithidae; genus Nipponia; species Nipponia nippon. Next base: position 43,273,358 of record NW_028262336.1, on the reverse strand, counting down.
CTCCGGCAAGCTCTGCCGTCTCTGCCTTGCAGTGCAATACTGCTAAGCTACCACCCAGCAGACAAATTATTTTTCTATTTTTGTATTGTCACAACAAGCAAACTGTTTTCCTACTTCAGAGCAGAAGAGCCTGAAGGAAAGTTGTCCTTTAACTACTAACGTTCTCTTGCTGTATCTATACATTTCTAGTCAATAGCTCTTGGGTATCACCGGGCAAAGAAAAGCTGTTGCTCAATATCAAATAATTTCCTTCCTTTTCTGGTTTCTGTGTTAGTCCCTGAAAAGTGGTAGGAGTGTCCCTGGAAGTTGTAGGTCAGCCATCTCGCTGAAAATCGGTTTAATTTTGCTGTTCTTGTGCTCACATGTGTGTGAAAGGATTTGCGGTGGTAATCTAATTACTTCCCTCATTTGGCTGCTCTCTCCTTTTAGGTAATGCTTTTAACCTAACTTGGTCAATCCTGTTGTAAGAAGGTGTTTGGTTTGTAGGTGGATTATACCGATAGGCTAGCTGCTGTCACTCCCATACTCCATTTTAGGGGAAGCATGCTCTGAAAGAGCTTAAGTCAGCTCTGCAGCCACCCTGAGAAGGTCAGCCAAGGGCTGCTTCAAATGAGAAAGGAATGGCTATACATGGTATCCTTACCCCATAACTCCTCAGGGATGCCTGTAGGAAATTGTTTTTGCACACAACAGTGTTACTGAAAAGAGCAGGTCAAGAAATACTCAACATTTTGGACATCTTTGTCTGTCTCACTGAAGAACTGATTAGAACAAAAGAAGCCAGAAAACTGAAAACGTTCCACGTGGCATTTGTCTTCCCAAGCAACCCTTGTATGTGCTGAGGCTCTGCTTCACAGTGACTGGACATCTGCCTGCTGATCGGAAGCAGTAAATTAATTCCTTATTTTGCTTTGCTTGCACACGTGACTTGCTATTCTTATAAGACCATCATTATTACAATCCACAGGTCTTTTTACATTCCTTTTATTTTTCTCCCCATTCCACATGAGAGGGGAGTGAGCGAGAGGCAGGGTGGGTGTTTGGCTGTTGGCCAGGGTCCACACACCACAGCTGCACATGCGAAAAATCTTTTATTCCCCTGTCTTTGGTTGTTATCTACAGTCTTCCTGGTGGAAACACCGTGGAAGAGAGAAAGTGCTGATCTGGCAGTGGGAGGAATAAAAGAGAACTGCTTCTGGTCAGAGTTTTAGGTAAGAGAATGGCTATCCCCATGGTGTATTTCAAAGGCTTTCTGCCATTTTCCCTTAAGCCTATGGTGGCATAGTTTCAAACCTAGTCATTCCTTTATTCTAATACAAACTGAGCATAGAAGTGAATTCCTACGGGATTCTAGACATCTACAAGGATGCATGTCATTGTCATTGCCATGTGTGACAGCATATTTATTGTGGTTGACCTATGGAAACTTCACCATGCTGACATTATTTCAGGCCAGAACATCCTGTGTTCCTGAAATGTTGACTATTTCCTTATTACTCTAGCATTCTAAGGGAACACATTGTCCTCAGACAGTCATGTCAGCAGCAAAACTATCACTTGAAGATGCTTGATCATGTACTTGGCCATAGCAATATGTGTCATGTCCAAGGGCAAAGTGTTATGAACCGATACATAGAATTAGAATCACTATGGCTAAACACAATTTCTAGTCTTACTGTGCATTATTTAAAGTAGAAATTTAAAGGAACAGAATTTCTGAAAATTGAAAATGCTCCACATGGGAAAAAATCTTTTATTTCGCTACCTCTGGTTGTTAGCTCCCATCTTCCCAGAGGAAACACCAGGAAAGAGAGCATTGATCTGGCAGCAGGAGAAATAAAAGAGAACTGCTTCTGGTCAGAGATTTAGGTAGGAGAATAGCTATGCCCATAGTGTATTTCGAAGGCCTTCTGCCATTTTCCCTTAAGCCTGTGGTGAAAAGCCTATTTTCGAACCTAGTTGTTCATGTATTCAAATATGAACAGTATAAAACGTCACCCTTGAATATCATAACCCACACATGTACGTATTTGCTTGCAGTTTGGATGTCACTGCTGGAAGAATCTTCTCTCACTGATTTTTTATTACAGGGCCTTTGATCCATGTTGTTCCACTGATGGCTGGGGCTCACATTACGAAAGCACCTTCCATGCTTCTAGCATGGATTTCAAGGAAAATGGGATTACCTGCTAAAGACAGTTACCAATAGCAGCAATGAACATTTACTGGACTGCTCTGTAGAGATCTGGACACTCTAATGTGAGCAGATTATGTATAATATCCATATTTTAATTGTTTCAGTAAAATGACATCCTGAGATGCATTTTGTGTTGTACCACATGGTTTTAATTTGTCCTTTTATTCTGATTACTCATCATCTTTTTTATTGATTTGCATCACTAGGAAATTTTTTTGGAAAGAGGCTGTGCATTTGTCACACCCAGGGGTGTGATCTCATTCCTATGGGATTCTAGACAACAACTAGGATACATGTCTCTGTCTTTGCCTCTGCTATAACTTGTGAGGCCACATGTTCATAATGACTGGCATATAGAAATATCTACATATTCAGAATAAGATGCCGGTCAGGGCAGTGACATTATTCATATTAACCTACATATTTGCAATAGAGATATATCAGGGAGAGTATCGATGCATTAATGAGTAACTTATGGAGACATCATATAGATAACATATGAACTTAATCTTCTGCTCTTCTTCATTTGTACGTCAGTGATGCTAAAAACAATGCTGTGCTGTTGACATACCATATAAATGTAGCTCTTAATTAACAGAAGCTGATAATTAATAAATTACAATTTCTGTCCTGGAGCCTTTTCTATGAATCATGATTTGTTTGGGGATATAAGGAAAACATAGTTAATGATTCTAAGCAGACCGTGATTATGAAATTAACTGTAGCCTTTTATTTTCCTGGATCCTGTTAACATAGTTTCCCATTCAGATGCCCATAGTTATTTTCTTCTGAAGCCTTGAACATACTAAGCATAGCTGTTTGGGTTAGGTAGGAATTAGCAGGTTTCTGCATCATTCCAGGAAATAAGACTGATGGATAGCCAGTGCCATAATAGTCTCATCCTCTCATTGCAAAGCTTTATCTTGCTTTTCTTTGGGAGAGGGATCTGTTCCCAGCCCTTGTTCAGAGTCATGACAGAAAGATACAGCCCTGCTCAGAATACAATTTGGAAGACAGGGTAAAATATGAGACACAGGATTTAAGTCCTTTCTGTCATTACCTCCCTTTTCATGTTGTGATATTTTATACAGATAGTCTAAAATGTGTTGTTGCCAAACAACAACAAAACCAGAATCTGTTCAGGCAACTCCTGATAAATTTCAAAATCTCTGTGTCTTCATTACGAATACTTTCATGAATTATGCAGCTGAGCTTCCTGTATTTAGGGAAACTGCAGGGGCCAGCACAGCCTGCCTGCAAAGAATGAACCTCATCCTGAGAAAACCACCTTCCCCATCATGTTATCTCTCCTCCTGTATCAGACAGAAAGGTTAGTCCCACATTCAATAGCCACAGGATTTGAATTTAGAGGGCTCCCTGCTCCCATAAATTGAGATTTTAACTTTAAGTAAAAAGCTGGAAAAAATTAATAGAGCTAAGTTGTTATGGAGGGGTATGATAGGAATGATGATTTCTGAAATGCTGTTGTCCTGAAGGCTTTAAATTGAATTGTTCGAACTTTAACTTGAATTTATTAGCTTACTAGGCAAAGAGTGCTAGGCCTGAACTGAGATGAACCTATCTATAAAGAGTCAATGTAACTACATACAGGAGAAAACAAAATCTTGAGTCAGTACAGAACAGGCCTAGTTACAAAAGCAAGATGCATTTCTAATGTTGGAATAAAATAAATCATTAGGTAACAGCTGGTTGTAAAGCCAGACTTTTCTGGGAAAAATAGTCTTTCCACATACTTTGATAATGTGGATACAATACAGTGCTGAATTACTAATAAAAACGTGTGAACTGGATTTTTAAGGCAGTCTTACATAGTAAGTAAGTTAAGGAAGAGATCTGAAGGAGAGCACAAGCCACTTCACTGCTTCCAACAGCATGCTACAACTGCCAGTTACAGACTACCTGATTATAATGTCTAAGCAGTAATGTCTGATAGTCAGTCACACTACTGGGAAGTATCCTATGATGAATAGATACTGTGTAGAAGAAGATTCCTTCTTTGCTGCTGGTCTCTGAATTTATGTATCCGTATATTTCTCCTTGGTGGCTTCATATACATTTAAACTCAAAGACTTCTAGGGAGGTAAAGTGGTGATGAGGTGGGTACTGTAACCATCTTTTCACTCCTCTCTTCCTTGAATAGGCTGACATGCAAACCAGCAGAAGCTTGAGAAGTGCATGTGTGTTATTTAAATTGGGAAAAATGTAATTCCAAGAGAAAAAAAAAAAGGAACCTTGTGTTCTTGAACAGCTATGCTGTCTTTTTCAACCAGCAAATGATCTTAAAATATTTAATGAAAAAAGAAAAGCTACACAAATTCCAAATGGATATTACAACAATCTAGACCTCTAAACTAAATTCTAAGCTTCATAGCTTTTTTCCTATAATTGTCATATAATTATATAAACACACATATGTATATACATAGTGAGGAAAAAAAGAGAATATACTATTATGATTTACTACCTAAAGAACAAAAAGTTTACAACTAGGGCTGTCTATCTGTAATTTAAGAGTGTACTGCCTAATAGGCCACAATGCCTTGATAACTTTATTAAAAAAAAAAAAATCTGTTTAACTGATACATTATTGCTACTGTAAGGTTAATAAAGGGCAAAAAACAAGAGTAAAATTTTCTATAAAAAATGTGTTGCATGCCACTCCTAGACAATATGTTTGTTAATAAAAGAGAAAAACATAAATTATTGGCATTTTTGCAAAAGGCAATGCTGACATGGGAAAAAAAATTTCTCAAACAGGATGACACTTACTGTCCAGGAGGTGACAGGAATCTCCATTGCAAGGATCCTCGCAGCAGCATCTTCTGCTGGATCAGGTGATACTCCCTAAACTGTTGTTCTACTGAATTCTTATATACAGCTGGGGTTTGGTAGTGTGTAAGGGCTCATCACTTGCATGATCCACTGTTATTGTTTATCTTAAATGACATATAAAACATATTTTAATTATCTTAAATATGTACAAAATTATTGCCAGGACCCCAAGGGCACCAATAGACCTTAATAGCCTTGATCAGTCTTACCCGAGGTCCATACCCACACCTTCTGCCCCCAGAGCCCCTGGGCACCCACTCTTTGTCTGAAGAAAGCCGTAGGTGTGCTTGTTCTCTGCCTCGTCTCCAGCCCTGTCTCCTGAACAGACTTTGGACCCATGCTTAACATTTTTTCCAGCCCCACCTCTGGTCCCATCTCCTGCTGCTCCTGAAAGGACTCCCTGGATGGACTCTGGACCTGGTGCATATCTGCTTGTCTGGATGTCCTGGTTTCAGCTGGGATAGAGTTAATTTTCTTCTTAGTAGCTGGTATAGTGCTGTGTTTTGGATTTAGTATGAGAATAATGTTGGTAACACACTGATGGTTTAGTTGTTGCTAAGCAGTGCTTACACCAGTCAAGGACTTTTCAGCTTCCCATGCTCTGCCCAGCACACAAGAAGCTGGGAGGGGGCACAGCCAGGACAGCTGACCCAGACTGGCCAAAGGGCTATTCCATACCGTATGACGTCATGCTCAGTATATAACTGGGGCGAGTTGGCCGGGGGGGGAAGGGATTGCTGCTTGGGAATGGGCTGGGCATCAGTCAGTGGGTGGTGAGCAATTGTGTCGTGTATCACTTGCTTTGTATATTATTGTATTATATTATTATTATTATTATTATTATTATTATTATTATTATTATTATTATTATTATTATTATTATTATTACTACTACTACTACTACTACTACTACTACTACTACTACTGCTACTACTACTACTACTACCACCACCACCATTCTATTTCATTTTACTTCAATTATTAAACTGTTCTTATCTCAACCCAGGAGTTTTCTGACTTTCACCCTTCCAATTCTCTCCCCTACCCCACTGGGGGGGGGAGTGAGTGAGCGGCTGTGTGGTGCGTAATTGCTGGCTGGGGTTAAACCACAACACTGGACTATTTGCGGATCCTGTTACCAGCCTCTGTTCCTGCCAACCCTGTTGACGCCCTGAGGGACTGCACCCTGGCCAGTGACGCTGTGCCCCTGCCTCACTCCCCGTCTTGGAGCAGCCCTGCTCTTCCTAATCCCTGGCAGGAATGTCCTGCATGGGTATTTCTAGGAACAGTTTCTACTGACCATGCATCTTACCTGCCCACACTTTGGCCAGCTCTGCCACAGAAAGCACCCCTTCCCAGCCTGACAACTTGAAAAATACAAATGGAACTGGATCGAGCAAGAGCTGCCTGGAGGAATTTCTAAAACTGGCTGAAATTCCCACCTAGAGAGCTCCAGTAAGAATTAGTACAATGATTTGTTGTGGAGGCAGACAGGAGCTCAGTCAGCCACCCTGGCTAAAGCCAGTCTATTGTCTCTTATCAGCCCATTGTCTCTAAGCAGAGAATAGCTGAGGAGTTCCTGGTCTACCAAGGGAATTAATGAGTTGAGTGCACTGGGTGTGCATAGAGGCACAACACTGCCGTGATACCCACAGGCACCACAATTATAAGTATAGAACAAACACAAATTTTATGCTTATATCTCACTAATTCCATCATTCTTGCCACATATATTAAGACTAACCCAATTCAACTTAGGAATTGTGTAAATAGTTCATTTTAAAGGTCCTGTGTGACCAGCAGTCCTCATAAACAACAGGACACTTAGTTCACATGGAAGAAGTCATTTACACAAGATTGTCAGAGTCTTTCAGATGGTAAAAAAGTAAAAAGTGTAGTTTAACTAAGGTATCCACAATTTATTAAACCTTTCCCTGATTCTTTCTTAGCAATAGTATTCTTTTACATATTTCTGACAAAGTACAAAACCAGGAAATGCTTATTTCTGATAAAATGAAGCACTTTAAGTCAAGTAAATATTTTTATTACTATAGCTTGTAAAGACTGATTTTCTTTTCCTTTACAAATTGTTTACTTACCAAAAAGATGGAAGTTTTTTAATGAAAAGCAAGATTTTTTTAAAGATACCTATTTTTACTACTTTATAAATGACTATGTATTTTACTCAAGTATGTCAACCATATGGTAAACCACCTACTGTGGCTGACTACCTCCATTTCTTCTTAAAGTAATTTTCAGAGACACTTTACCTAACATAGACAATAAAACCATGTTTGAGCTAAATGGTAACAATAGACTAGGTCCGTGGGTCTCATTGAATTAGGCTAGCATAGCACCTGAAAGATGGGGGACTACATACAGCTTAAAGTCACGTTTAATCTGATTTTAGGGATAGACTGGGCCCAGCTCCCTATGTATGTACAGAGTAGTCAATGTACCTAGAGATCAACTTGTATTTATGCCATTTGCAAAAGATCTATGCATCATGCAAGATGATTCAGACATGTAAAAGTCTTTTAATGTACCCTTTAATCTGAGACATAATGTAGACTAAACTGTGAGCTAATAAATACATTCAGTTCTAGTATCTGAATGGTTACTGATAGCTATGATGCATTGAAGAAATTCTTGGTAACATTGGAATTATGTTTCTTACATGCTGGAGTCTGAATGATACCCGTGACACAGGTCAGCTGTGAAAGCAGGGTCTATTTTCTGAGGATTATCATTTTAGATGGATTCTCCGGTGGTTTTAAATTATCTTCCTCCCTTTCTCCAACTTTGCAGTTGGTGAATGGACCATGTCTATTTGAAAAGGAGCAAGAAGAAAGCATGTAAAATTAATCTCTGGTGGCTGCTTTTGCTTCTCGAAACTGTTGAGAAGACATTGTGAGGAGTATGAATTCTCTTTATATGAAGATATATAGAGGAACAGATTCACAAGGTGTAGTTTCAGACATCTATGTATGAACTGATCATTTTATGGTCCCTCCAATGTCAACAAAGAGAAACAAAATGCACCATACAGATTCCTATCTATCTGGCTAATTTTAAATATCTACCTTAAGACGGTTAATCATGCTGTGAACCTTAAGGTTCACACTCTTGAACAGTTTATTATTCATCATTGAGTATAAATGAAACTAGAACAACTAGCTTAAGTGTAGACGTATATGTTACAGACAGCTGCATATGATTGCACATTACATATCACTCCCACAGGAGGAGTGTGAAGATGAGCACTGCACACAACTTTGTGCACAAAACCAAAGACATTTTCCACAGTTTTGTAGCAGAAATATAACAGATTTTTTTTTTTTTTTTTTTTTTTTTTGTGAGAGGATCTTGGAAGTCTGTCAGATTCTTTACAAAAACAGCTTGGAATTTGTGAAAATGAAACATGTGGGGTTGAATGTGTCCAAAAATGAGACTAGAGCGTTATGAAGCTGTGTCTGTAACTGTTGGTGAGATTGTGATAATTCCTAAGTGCTACCCAAATGTCTTTGGCATGATGATAGGACCTTCTGTAAACAACAGTGTAAATTTTGAGATGTGGACAAGTAAAATATAATTTAAAATCCACAAGCCTGTGGTGTTATCTCCATAACTTTGACTGACAAAAATATGATTTGAGTGCTAGGGAAATCTTTGCTTCTCACACTTTGCCCTTGTTGTATGTGTGTTTGTCAGTGTATGTATATTTGTGTGTATAGATTGAAAATTTTGGTCCTGTGCAAGTCGGTGACAGTTTTGTTACTGACTTGTCATCTACTTAACACGACAATGATTTCATCCTTTGCAAAAGAGAACTCTGGGACAATTTTCCATCCATTTTCCTTCTCCCCTCTACTCCCTGCCTTCTAATCTAATCTAATCTAATCTAATCTAATCTAATCTAATCTAATCTTTCTGATAGTCATAGGAATGTAGATAAGAAGTCAGAAAATGGAAGAGCGAGCCCTTCTTCCATGGCCTTGTTTTGATCAATTCATATATGAAATTTTGTTACAATGGGAACAAAACTATAGATATAAATAATCTGCTTTCCACACTGTCTTATTTATTTTAATCAGCTCAGGGTTTTTGTAATATACTCTGCTGAAATAGGATAGGGGACAAATGTAAGTTTTTTTAACAAGTGAGAAAATCATGTCTGTAACAGTGCCTTTGGGCAAAAGTCTTTCTTAGAAGAAATGGGTATCCAATTGTGGAAAATGTTTTTAAATAAATGGAATTACATTGTCTTAAAATCACAGATAACCTGTTTCTAAAAAAACCTGCTGTGACAGTTCATCATATTACACTCACGGATAAATAAAAAGCTAAGAAGAATAACAAAGTAGCTACCAATTTAGATGTTGTTTAAAATTCTATGTTATTTATACTTCTAAAACTGTGTTGACAGGACTGAAACAACGGTGGGAGAGAGAGTTCATTTAGGGGATCTCTCTAAGGAGATGTCAAGTGGAGACAAGTACACTACAGCTTTGCTGGCTGTCACTTTATTTCTGCCAACAAGAAAGACTTTCAAGTGAGGAAAAGCCAGTGACAGATGAATAAGCCTAATGGGTGAGAAGGTGAAGGGGACACGTGCGTCTTTTTATGGCTCTGTGTATTGAAAATACTAATTCTAAAATTACATGCAGGATGATATAGTCTCAGAATATCATACTAGCTTTTCTTAAATGAACCTTCTACAGGTTTGCATCTGCAACAGTATAAATGTCTGTGTTTTCTCCTTATGGAAATGTGAGTAAACAGATAATGTCTAATATGGCAATCCAAAACATGTCTCCTTTATTTGAATCTTTTGGGTATCCTAGATAGAATTTAGCAGATTTCCCTTACCTCCAAAATCGATAACTGGTTGAGTTAATGCTTGTATGAAATATGCAATAGCTGTATAATACTCAGTGCTATTTTCAATAGAGAAAGGAACTACAAAGGACTTTATGGCTCATTTACTTTCTCTTTGCTGGAAATGTAATAAGAACCTCCAGTGGAATGAAAAAAAAATCCACAATCATTGTATATCCTTCTCATTTTTTATTTTAAATTAAGGAATTGCATACTTGAATTCATAGTAATAGTTTTCAAGACACAGTAATTCAATAATGTTAATTTTCTGTGAGTACATTTAAGGAAAAAGGGAAAATCATGTTCAGGAACCCAGTTTAATGACTTAATATCCAAAATGGGTGCCTGTTCAATGGACCTAATAGAATAGCCTCAAAATGCACTCCAATAGTATTAGAATAGAATTGGTCTGTAACAGGCCATTTTTCATCAACAAGTCAGAAAAATTCCTTCTTCAATAAAATTTCAATGCTTCATTTTGTTGTCTTTCGCACTCCTCCAATCTCTTTAGCACGCAAGGGCTACCACGTCAGACTTACGCATATAGAATGTTACTTAGCATGACTAGGAAGATGTCCTTTTTTTTTTTCAATAGAGGCAATCAATTTACCACTTATCGTTTCTGAACTTTAACCATGCGTCCTAGAGTCCTCATAAAATCCTGTCATTGCATGCTCTGCTAGACAGATAATGTTAACCCAAATCCTTCCTTCTCATGTCAAAAATACTACAGAGGAAATGCAGAGCAATGAAAATACGGACCTATCAGGAGAAGGACAGGGCACCATTATTAGTTCCTTTTAGTTTTATCCCAAACTGTTGGCTTCCACCCCTTGCAAACATCTAGTACAGATCTAGCACCTATATAAGAAGCCCTTGCAAAGTACAGCAAGGGAAACTTGTTCCCGTTCAGCATCAAGAGGAATACAGTCTGGTGGGTATCCAGGTAATAAATAGTTCTCCAGGTTTCTTTTTTCCCTTCCTCTCCACAGTTTCATGATTTCTGCACATGGATTATACAGATCTGTCTCACAGTATCCTCCTGTTTTCATTCCTGATTTTGGGGCCTATGTGTCAGTATTTATTCTATTATATGTTTATCATCACTTCTGTGGAAGGAATGCTCAAGATTTGGTAAAACAGCTTCTAATATTTTTAATAGTATATGTCCATGTAAATTAGTGAGAGACTGAGTCCCTACCATGAATTCATCATCAGAGTAGAGGGCTAATTATGTGGAATATAAGGGATATGAGGGAAAGCAGGGGTAATGGCCAGAATTTTCAGTGATTTTGTATACGTCAGCAATTTGCAATCCTAGTTTTAAGTTAGGCAACTGAAAGCTCAAAATCATTTTGGCTGTTATGGCCTGAGTCTTCAAACATGCAAATAGACCATATTGTTTATTTTCTTTGCCTTTATATTTCAAACATCTCATCTTTCCGTGTTTTATATTTGAATTTTATTTCTCAGTGAGATTTGCATAAAATTCTTTTGATGTGGGAACTATAAGTTTATGTTAAAAAGATAGAATGTTAGTCTATCTAAAAGAGGAAAGAGACTGCATGTTTTAAGTTAGCAAATATAACTACATAAGATAGAAAGGAATATACGTCGATGGATGGATAGATAGATAGATAGACAGCTAAATATAAATCTCCCTTAGAGAGCTCTATCTGGTTTTATTAGGAATGTTTTAAAGGACTGCCTACCGAGTTTACATGGCAAGGTTTTGCTAGCAGGAGGGCTGCAAGGGTGGCTTCTGTGAGAAGATACCAGGAGCTGCCCCCTTGTCGGACAGAGCCAGTTCCAGCCAGCTCCAAGATGGACCCACTGCTGGCCAAAGCTGAGCCAATCAGAAATGCTGGTGGCACCTCTGTGATAACATATTTTAGAAGGTGTAGAAAGGAGCAGCTGGGAGAGACGAATGAGAACATGGGAGAAACAGCCCTGTAGACACCAAGGTTGGTGAAGAAGGAGGGAGTGAGGGTGCTCCAGCACTGGAGCAGAGATTCTCCTGCAGCCCATGGTGAAGACTATGGTGATGTAGGTTGTCCCCCTGCAGCCCATGGAGGTCCATGGTGGAGCAGATATCCACCCTGCAGCCTGTGGAGGACCCCATGCTGCAGCAGGTGGATGTGCCCTGAAGGAAGCTGGAGCCCATAGACAGCCCATACCAGAGCAGGCTCCTGGCAGGAACCATGGCCTGTGGAGAGGAGCCCACACAGGAGCAGGTTTTCTGGCAGGAGCTGTGACCTGTGGGGGACCCACACTGTAGCAGTCTATTCCTGAAAGACTGTACCCCATGGAAAGGACCCATGATGTAGCATCTCTTGAAGAACTGCAGCCTGTGGGAAGGACCCACATTGGAGCAGTTCATGAAGACCTGTATTCTGTGGGTGGGACTGCAAGTTGGAGCAAGGGAGCAGTGTAAAAAGAAAGGAGTGACAGAGATGAAGCGTTATGAACTGACCACAACCCCCATGCCCTGTCCCCCTGTGGTGCTTGGGGAGGAGGAAGCAGAAGAGTTAGGAGTGAAGTTGACCCTGGGAAGAAGAGAAGGCTAGAGGGAAGGTGGTTTTTAGTTTTGTTCTTATTTGTCACTATCCTTCTCTGTTATTAACTAGCAATAAATTAAATTCTTTTCCCCAAGTTGAGTCTGTTTTGCCCATGATGGTAATTGGTACATAATCTCCCTGTCTTTATCTTGACTTTGATCTTTTCTTTGTATTTTCTCCTCCTTGTTGATGGACGAGGAGAGGTAGAACAGCTTGGTGGGCATCTGGTGGCCAGCCAAGGTCAACCTACCACAAGCTGTTAGATATCCCAAAGAAAGGCTTTTTATAAAACAAAGAATTGGAGTCTATCTGTATAATTAGATACTATTGAATTTTATTAAAATATCCAAAACTAAGGCACTATTTGTGGGCCACTATTTTAAGCAGATAAGTGCAACTTCATTGTTACAGATATTTAGTTAGCTACCATGGAGAATATGCATCTGTAATCAGATCTTACTAGCTTTTCTATGATAAGTGGAATTGTTAAAATGCACTAAGTAATCTGCTCATGGTTACAATGCTAATTTCATTACCATTTCTTGAGTGCATCCCTTAAAATATGAGATCATATGCCCTATATATTGTGGGATGACACTGATAGTTGTTGAATTCCTAGCCTGAACTGAAGAGCACAGTTTACCCTGTTTGTCCTGAAGTCTGATCAGGTTTCAGTTCTGCAATTCTCCCCTGTGACTAGGAGAGTCACAGGGAGACTATATACAGAAGTCTGTGACTATCTGTATAAAAAGACAACAGGTCCTCATTTAAATAGACGTACATAAAGCACCAGGCAAAACAGATTAGGTGCATCTATCTTACTCAAAGTATTGTCATACTTACTGTTTTCTAAGAGGACTAGCTTGTGTTCACCACGGACAGTTAATTTTGTTACATTTTCAAGCTTGCTTATATTTTCTGTATGTTAGTGGGTTTCAGCCCTTAAAGCACGTATCAATCCACAGTCCTTATAGCCTATTCTCGCTGACTTTTTAGTGTCACACATTGATACTTATCTCCTCCATCCTGCTGGGGACCCAGGCTGACACGTAGAAAACAATTCAGAAAGAAGATTCTCTCTTCCTTGCTGCATAGAGAAATTATCTCAATAACCAAGATGACAACATGCATGTCAAATACCACAGGGCAGCTCAACTTCAACTATAAATATGTATGTTGCAGCATAAATTTATGCGTCTGTAAGAAAAAGAGCGTATTGATCCTGACCAGGAGACCATTGAATGCTGAGGAGTTAATGATCCACATAAAAGTTAAGGTGAGTATGCCCAAGCCTGTACTGTGCTTGTGCTGTACTGTGCTGCGCTTGCTCTGCACTGCACTGTGCTGCAAATACATTTTCTTGTAAGAACATCCTATAATAGCTCCAATGACTGAAATGAGGGAACCTCTTCTGTGGATGCGGCCTGCCCAGCGTGCTGCACGTGCATTGGAGGCCTATGTGATGCAACACCATCTGCAGTTCCCATCACCTAAAGGGATGTAAAGTTATCCATTCTATTCTCTCCTTGTGGTGCTAGCTATCATAAATTGCATTTTAAATACCTTACAGAGTCTGAGTTCCTTTCTTACTGGGATCATAATGGACCAGCACCTCCAGGTGCAAAACAGAGAGTTTAGTTTGTGATTAGTCTCTCCAGTCATAATGCATCCTGGAATGCACTGGAAAGTTGTTCAAAAGGTAATACTGAACCTAGTAGACTCTCCTTGATAACTCATGGTTGCAATGGATCAACAGCTGGTAAATGTAGTTCTTAGGACACACAAATGTCTTTTCTTGAGCGGTTGTATATGTACCTTTCATTTGACATGGCAATCCACACAGATCCTGAATGTGTTTTTCCTTTTTCATGATTTTTGTGCACCAGGAAACCATTTGGCCCTAAGAAAATACAGTAGCCAAGTTGCAGCTGATTGAAGCATTTTCCCAAATATAATAGCACTGAAGTGGAAGTGCCAAAGGCTATTATGCACCAAGAGCATAGTCAAGAAAAGTACCCATCTGCAGAAACCATGCAGCAAGGTAGAAACAGAGCAATGAAATAACCATGAAAGCAATTGGAGCCTCAGGACAAGAAAAACAAGTGATCTGCTGCAGTGCTTAACAACAAAAGGAGAGATATGAACAGAGTTAGTTGGGCTTTCATGGTTACAAATGTAGTAGGGAGTGAACAATATTGCCTTTGACACAAATCCCTCTCGCCATTGAAATGTTCGCTTCCTCTCTAGAAAGCCAGGTACCCACATGTGCAAGCATAGCCTCATCATGAGAAATAGGAACTGAACCACAAATGGCTGCTTCTGTATGATTCCTCCATGCCTCAGCTCTTAGTGTAATAACAGAACTCTTTAAAAGGAGTTAAATCAGAAAAGAAAAAGCAATGTGAAAAGCCAGAATGCCAAAAGTTGTATCTTTAGAGCAATGCTGAATAGAAACAGTCTTTAAAAGCAGAGGCCTGATTAAACAAATGTTCTAGCTCCTGCTTTGCATAGTGTATTAGTAGCACCTGTGTGCAGGCCAGGACTTCAGTAGGTAAACCTGAAATGTTATTGTTCACTAGCACATCAGTTAGACAAAGAAGCATACCTTGCTTTTGGTTTTGCCTTTCCTAGTGTATGCAACCTCTATCTGTCATTATATTGTTGATTTGTGATATGAAAGTTTCAGATGTGGTCAAGCACAGGGCTGCAGAAGGGAGAAAACAGATTAAATAGTAGTTTAGAGTACAGCTGAAGAGGAAAAAAAGCAGGTTTGTCTTGTTAATTCTTTTTTGAGAGTGAAAATGCTGGTGTGGTAAAGTAATGGAAGCTGCACATGTAAATATTTACTGAAACAGAGTCTAAATTATGCTCAGACCTGCGTAGAGCAATAACTGATTTTTTGTCTTAGCTATGGCATAGTGCATTCATAGAATTTTAGTACATCAATCATAATCTTCTTCCAGTTTGAATTTCCTAATAATTTTATTACTGCAACTTGAGTCACACAGTAGGTTTCTCTACAATCAGTGAGTGTTGTCTTTAATTGGTCCCCAAAATTGTTACTCTGTGCAGAAATGGTGAAGTACCACATAATGGCTCAACTCAAAAAATTGCACACATCCTTCTTATCTCTCTTCAGCTTTTCTTCAATAACTTTTTAAAATGTAGACCTTGAATTCATCAAATGCTCAACAAGTTGATGAAAAGGTGCTTCCTATTTTCTTGATTAGCTGAAGAATTTCTTTGAACTGTGTAGATTGCATGATCAGAACCGCAATGGCCCATCATTAGTCCTTCTCATTGTTGTCAGATAACTATCTTTTGCTAGCATGTCTGCTTCCACTTTTCCCACTCAATCTAACCATTTTCTCTCTTAAATCCTAGTCCTTCTCTGTGGTTGGTATTCTCTTATGCTCTTCTTTGTGATTCTTTTTGCAAGCTCCACCTCATTCATCCATACCTATGCAATAAACTCAGTGCTCTCTGGTGTCTACTCAGATTAATATTATTTCATCACCTTCTTATTTAATTCCCCCCTGCTCTCCATCATGTTTCTTCCTCTTGTTCTTCTTTTATTCTTTCAGAAAAAGAAAGAAAAAAAAGACATAGAAGAGCACCAATACGAAACCCAATTAAATCCCAAATATCTAAAAAATGTGCAAATGAAAGACTATCCGTTAACTGAAACTCAGAAGTCTACACATACAAGTGAATTGTGGGGAGAGAAAAATAAAACTCTTTCAGAAATACATGTTCTTAGCAATACTTTACTGCAACACCAATGGACCAAAAAGGAATCTGGCAGTAAGTAGCAAGCTCTGGCACAAAATATTTCTATGGTTAAACTTCAAGGTAACAAAATATCATAAACAAAAAGGTATATGCATTAACTATGTTTTTTCTGTGTTTTCTGAGTATTATTGTGTGCTTTGTTTCAACAACCAATGAGAGTACTTGATCAGTTGAGTATAAAGTAAGGAATTGAAATACAAAGTAATGTAAATAAAAAATATTAATCCTTATCAGGGTTCTCAGGAAAAGAATTTTAAAAAGCAGTCGAAACTTGGCATTTGTTTTTGGAAAAAAGGATTCAAGTATCCAGTGAGTTAAAACCAGTAATACACCTTTACAGCCCATTGTACTGTGTGTGTGCACCTCTGTGATCTGAAGACAGTGGGCATGACTCAGAAAGCCTTTGTCTTCACTGGTGAGGCAGCTCCTGGATTCAAGTGATTTGCAGTTGATGGAGTTCAAGTACTGATGATGATGTCGCTTTCTGATCCCTACCTTAGATCTGAGCTGCTCCTAGGAACACTTCCACCAGAGGAAATCCTGCGTTATAACTACCTTTTTGTTCTGCCTTTTTCAGTTCACCCAGAATGCTGCATGAAACAAGCAGAGGCACTACTTCTGTGAAACGGTAAGTAGCTCAGTAGTGTTCACTCCTATGTGATGAGAAATTATGTTACACTCAGTTGGAGAAGTGAGACTTCTGAAAAACATCACAGCCTGCCTATTGATTCTTCATTTCAGTTTAAAATTTTTAAACTTAGATTTGTGAAAGAAATTGATTTTGAATGATTGCACAATTAATAATTGTACTGTTTAACAATACAAAAAGATAGACTGCAAAGCAGGAACTGTGATCTAATCTCACACAGAACAATTATGGTTGAAATATTTTAAGCAAGATGAGAACCAGGCAGGACTTTTCCATTTACAAGAACTTCTAGCTGTCTGTAACTTTTTGTTAATCAGCATGGTGAAAATATTTGTATGGGGTTTGCGTGGCAAGGTTTTGGCAGCGGAGGGGCTACAGGGATGGCTGCTGTGAGAAGCTGCTAGAAGCTTCCCCTGTGTCCAACAGAGCCAATGCCAACCCGCTCCAGGATGGACCTGCTGCTGGCCAATCAGCAAAACTGATAGTGCCTCTGTGATTACATATTTAAGAAAGGGGGAAAAAAAATGCTGTGGATGAGCAGTCAGAAGAGAGGAGTGAGAATATGTGAGAGGAATAACCCTGCAGACACCAAGGTCAGTGAGGAAGGAGCGGGAGAAGGTGCTCAAGGTGCTGGAGCAGAGATTTCCCTGCAGCCTGTGGTGAAGACCACGGTGAAGAAGGTTGTCCCCCTGCAGCCCATGGAGGTCCATGGTGGAGCAGATCTCCACCTGCAGCCCGTGGAGGACCCCATGCTGCAGCAGGTGGATGCACCCGAAGGAGGCTGTGACCCCATGGGAAATCCACTCTGGAGCAGGCTCCTGGCAGGACCTGTGGACCCGTGGAGAGAGGAACCCATGCTGGAGTAGGTTTGCTGGCAGGACCTGTGACCCCATGGGGGACCCATGCTGGAGCAGTCTTTTCCTGAAGGACTGCACCCTGTGGAAAAAAACCCACGCTGGAGCAGTTCACAAAGAACTTCAGCCCATGGGAAGGACTCACATTGGAGAAGTTCGTGGAGGACTGTCTCCCATAGGAGGGATCCCACACTGGAGCAGGGGAAAAGTGTGAGAAGCCCTCCCTCTGGGGAGGAAGGAGCGGCAGAAACAACGTGTGATGGACTGACCACAACCGCCATTCCCCATCCCCCTGCACTGCTCAGTGGGAGGAGGGAGAGAACTCAGGAGTGAAGTTAAGCCCAGCAAGAAGGGAGCAGTTGAGGGATGGTGTTTTAAAATTTAGTTTTTATTGTCTCATTACCTTACTCTGATTTGATTGGTAATAAATTAAATTAATTTTCCCAAGTCAAGTCTGTTTTGCCCGTGACAGTAATTGGTGAATGCTCTCTGCCTGTCCTTATCTCGACCCATGAGCCTTTCATTATATTTTCTCTCCCCTGTCTAGCTAAGGAGGGAGAGTGATAGAGCAGCTTGGCGGGCACCTGGCGTTCAGCCAGGGTCAACCCACCGCAATATTTTTATACACTCAAACCATAATTCAGTGTTGTATTCAAGCATATGATTAATTTAAAATCTCATGAAAGGATTATGTGTGTGCTTAAAGTTAAGTATCTGATTAAGCAGTTTGCCAGATCCAGCAAACAAAAGGAACAAAACCCCAATGCAAATATGAACAAAAAAGCCAACTTTTTAAACAAAATATATAACTAAACAGTGAAATCTTCTGCCCCAAGATATTACAGTTCAGATTTTCTTTATATATAATTTCAAAGAGACACTAGACAAGCAATATAAGAAGAATCCATGTAAGTTTTTAAAAATGTTTTAATCCAAATCGTAAATAATAAAAAAGTTCCCTAGTGAACCTCAATTTTCTGGAATCATAGTATATACATTGAGGAAATTCCACTCCATGCTTGCCCTGTTCTGGTATTCTGCCCTGAGCATCTTTTGGCCACAGCCAAAAGCTGTGGAGCTGGAAGGATCGTTATATTAGTGAGCTATTTGGCCTTCAGATGGACACAACACTACCCTTCTTGCATTGTGTTGGTGCTTTGATTTCAGGCACCTGCACAGAGATCTGTAGAGATTAAAGACCCCGGTCACTGCCTACAGGAGAGATTTAATTTGTACTTTTCTCTTAGTCACTGCTTTTACTCCTGGGTTTTTAGAGAATAACATTACATCTCATCTTACTTTAGAAATTATTGCATTTAACTGATCCTGTTATTAATTTTCTTTTATTGATAAATTTTGCCTCATATAGATTATTTGGATATTTACTGTGTTCAGGGAATGATGATGTATTCTTCATGAGCAGGGAAAGATTCATGTCACTTATAATCTTGTAGATTTGTTCTCCCTTAAATGCGTGACAGCATAGTGCTGTGGATAATAAAGCATTTCTTAATTTAAAAATAGTTTTGTCTAAGGTTTATTGTGTCTGTTATACTTTTCAGTAAGCTCCTTTTGTACCTTTCTGAACAGTGTAAACAGAATCACAGACTGGTTGAGGTGGGAAGGCACCTCTGGAGATCATTTGGGCTGACTCCGCTTTGCAAGCAGGGCCACATAGAGCCAGTTGCCCAGGACAGTGTCTAGGTGTCTTTTTAATATCTCCAAGGAGGGGGACTCCACAACTTCTCTAGGCAACCTGTGCCAGGGCTTGGTCACCTTCATAGTCAAGAAGTTTTTCCTGATGTTCAGAGTGACCCTCGTGTGTTTCAGTTTTGTGTCCATTGCCTCTGGTCCTGTCACTGGGCACCACCGTAAAGAGCCTGGCTCCATCCTCTTTGCACCTTCCTTTCAGGTATTTATGTGCATTAAGATCCCCCTGAGCCTTCTCTTCTCCATGCTGAGCTGTCTCAGCTCTCTCAGCTTTTCCTCATACGTGAGGTGTTCAATCCCTTTATTGTCTTAGGAGATCTGTGCTGGACTGTCTTCCGCAAATGAGCATTGCCAAAGGCATTCAGAAGCTCAAAGGTGGAAACTAGGTCCCTAACTTTCTTAAGGCCTCTTGAAAACCCTATAGACACCTATTTTTAGATACCTAAATGCATTTGATAGTCTGACTGTAATGTTCTTAGAATTAGTTTAATTAAAATTATTCTGAGATGAGTTCAAAAGAAGGTTTTTATTCATATGCCCTTTCTGCATTGATAAGTAAACTTTTTTTTTTCTTCCTTTTTGTGCAAAGTATGCAGTGAGTAATATGAAACATATACAGAATTTAAGATGCCAGCTTTCTTAACATGAGAACACAACTGAATACGTTTGTATAGGGAAATTAAGTGTCTAGCTGTGAATGTAACCACTGTAAGTTCATAATATTTTAATTAAATTAATTCTTCCTCTCTTTGTTTTCACAAAAGTCATGGGTAATGTTTTCTTTCAAATAAGATGATGACTATATCATTTATGTATCTATGAAGTTTTATCGTAGTGTGGTCTCTGGATACCATTAATATTTATACAATACATCTTCCTAATTGGTTTTACCTTAGTACAATCAACTAAGAAAATATTTATTAGTGAAGTTAGTGAAAACCCTGCATACTCATTTTCAATCAAAGGTTAAATACCTAGATACCTGAAAGATGTTTTGGTCTAAATTTAAAAATTATTAAATTTTAAGTCCATAAATAAAGAAGAAAGAAAAGAAAAAAGCACATTTTTAACATAAAAGATGTGTATGCGAATATTTTTTCAAAATATTACAAAATATTACAAATTCTTTTCTTGACTTGAAATATTTTTGCATTTTTCTAGATATTTATATCTTGATTTGAAAGATGCACTCTGCTTCAGAGTTCCTGCATAACCATTACTTAAATAATCTAATACTTCTTTTTTCTTCTGATTTCTTTGATTGAATACCCTAGAGTGACTAGCTGTCATACTTTTACATGTCATCCTTTATTATTCATTGGCATTCAGATTATTGGCACTATCAGAAAGGACTCCAACCAACTGTCATAGTCAAGCTTGCTTTCTGTTATCCAGTTTTTCTTGAAACACCACCAGTTTTCCAGATTTCTTTTTGTTGTGTGTTTTTCTAATCACAACTCATACATTGAACTAACAGTATCTGAAATGCTTCTTCCAGCTGATAATGGAATGCTAGCTGAACATAGCACCTCTGTTAAACAGCTACATTTGTTGAATCCTAACACCATATTTTTCCAGTTTCAAGTCTTTCCATGCCCACAAATCTAAACAGTTAGTTTTGCCTTGTTCCTCGTCCCACTATGACTATTTGATCTCTGAAACTTTTCTAATGTATTTTAAGAATTATTTCTTCAGCTGTGCTAAAACACAAGTCTCTTCTTGGAAGAGATCTCTCTGGATCTCCAAATCTATGCACTGATTCTTCAAGGTACTTTACCTTTCTTACCTGTCTTAAATCCACCTCCTTTGCCTTTAAACACTGCATAATATTTAATTGTGAAAGGACATACAAGTGTTTTGGTTAAACAGAAATACAAATTCATAGGTCTGTTCAGCATATAGCAAAGTAGAAAAATGTTTTCGTTACAATGTGTATTTTACAGTATCTCTCGTAGATTCAGTTGTACTTGCGGATGAACAAGAATGGCTGAAGCTGTGTCTCCTTTCGACATGCAGCATTTCAAGGTTCTTCATCTGAAAGGCAGAATTTTTGCCTGTTAGTATACGAATATCTTTCACGGTTTAGCAGCTCTAAATAGAGCATTGTTTATGGCATACTCTAGGTATCATATTTTATAGAATTTAGATCAGGAGGCTAAAATAATTTTCTCAATCTAAGTAACCAGATGAGAATGAAAAGTACCTGGAACACAAGCATTATTTTGTTGTGTGTATTTTTATTTTTAATTGGCCTGAGTTGAGTAGAATTTGCCATTCTTTTGTACTAACCCATTTACCTGTATCAAAGCTTTCCATTAAATGACTTTTGAAGACCTCTTAATTTTTTCTCATGCAGTCTGCTATGACTCTGTCATGGTACAGTAAAGAAATCGAGTGGCATCGACCCACTACTGGAATTTTTTAAGAGACCACTTACTACAATTTGGTGTCTGACAGTTATTAGTTTCATGAGATCTTTACTCTTCAAGCCAGAATTGTGATTTGTTTAACTTGGTTTTGAATGTTTTGGGTTCCTCTTTCTGAGCTATTTTAAGGCTTTTGAGATAGTTGTTTTAAGGGTTGACTGCATGCTTAACAATTTGTTCTCTGACTGTAAAAAGACGCAATGCATTTTTTAAGTTTTCCTAGTAGTATTTGAGAGGAAGTGTTTGTCAAGTGATTCGCCTTTAAATGTTCCAAGTAGATGGATAAGCTTGAGAAATCCATTGGAAACTATCCCCAGAGTCCATTTACTATTTCTACATCAAATTGAAAGGTCTGCTTTTAAAATAGACCTTGTAAATCATGAGATACAAAGAAAGTATTGGTTTTCTGTTTAGTTTCATGGCTTCAGCATGTTCCTGGAAACATTTAACAAAGCAGTGATGGTAAATTATATAGGTATATTTATGGTTAATTTATATTGAGGAATCTGTACAGTTTAAGTTGATTCATGTAGTTTGGAAATTGCCACAGCTATGCTGGTCACGCTGAACGTTTTTACTTATAATTTTCATTGAGCATAATTTATATATGTTAAAGAGACTCAGTGTTAAAATATATAAACATATGTTATATGTTTCTATATGTTAAAGAGACTCAGTGTTGGATACATAAGCTTTCCTCCAAAATATTCCTGTAGCCTCTATCCTTCTGGTATATAGCTAGTGTCCTTTTCAAATGAGGCCGGTGTCTCAGTCTCAAACACCTTCAGAAGTCCTGAGCAGATGTTAAGACTGAAAATCTGTATATTTTCTTGTGCTGGAAAGATATTTGCTCTGAAACCCTTCCTGCTTACCTGGACAGTGACGTTCAAAGATGGTGAAACGTAAAACAAAGTAAATAGTTAAAAGAAACAGATTCCACTTCAACTTCAAACCTCCATATCCTCTACCTCATTCCCTGTGCTGGAAGGCCCATTGGGTTGCCTAAGAGAGCAAGAGAGTGTTTTTTTTTTTTGTTTGGTTTGGTTTTAGTTGTTTGGTTTTTTTTCCCTCGCATTCAGATTCAGTGAAACAAGCTTTTTCTGTGGAATCAGAGAAAGCATTTGGGTAGGACAGTTAGCACAGGGACTATCCACCAGTGAGGATCACATGCAGCTGGTGTACTTTAAGCTGCATTCTCCTGTAGGCTGCCCTTATATGAAGGAGTGTAACTGGAGCCACAGCAAATTGAGCACCTTCAATGATTTTCACTTAAAAGCACAGGATGGCAGCCATGAGGAAGATACGGCAATATAACTACTTTTTACCCCATGGTATGATTTACTGAGGTAAGAATAGGTCTTAGTCTCAGTGCTTAGCCTGCATATTTATAGACACATAGGCAGATCAGTATGATTTGTTTACTGAACCTGAATGGGCTGTGTGCTTTTGGAGAACTTTTTCTGTGAGACTAACAATGGTAACAACTTTGGGGAGGTTCTTCAGGCCTTTGCAACCATGCAAGCCAGACAATGCATAGTTAAAATATTGCATGGGAGTGGTCATGATTCCCACGGTATTAGGCTCTTGGCTCTCAGATTTTGCCTGTTAAGAATAGAGCAGTCAGTGATGTTTCAGGATAGGATTCCTGAATTTTGGATTTAATTCTTACTGAGTAAGTATTGCCATTCTGGCTCATCTTCCTCTGGAAGGCTTCCTCATTGCTGAAAAGTGGCGTGATGGAGTCAATAGTACTGAGCAGAATGTGAATGTAGACGGCATGTATTTCTTTCTTTTTTAAAATTCTCTTTTACTTGTCAAAAAATCAGCAATGCATTTATGTTATACGTTATCCAAAATAGTATTTTTCTTGGGGATCTGGCAAATTAGGGCTACAGATCAGCTAGCTACTTCAAGTAAGTTTAAATTTATTTTTGATTCCAATGCTGCCAGCAAGTCCAAGCACAGGCCAAGGTTACTAATAAGCTTGAATATATCAGGAGTCAAAGCCTACAGTAATACGGGGAGGAACAGTTGTCCATTGAAAGCAGAGAAAACAGATTTACTGATAAACAGCGTGCTAAAGAAAACTTCAAGCTAATGATAGTTTCTCTGGGTATTCTGAATTCTGACTGCATCCCAAGTTTAAAATATTTGTTGTTTCTGTCTAAATCATTCATTGTACAATAAGCTCGGAGGTTAGCTCCCCAGTCCTGCATTCATGGTTCTAGAATTGTAGCATTCTAGAAAGCTTTGGTTAGTCTTTATATGAGAGCATAATTATTTTATTAGAGACCAAGTTGTGAAGTACCTGCCCATGCTGAGGACTGCAAAACGTTAGGCAGTTTTTACAGGAACATCTAAACAATGCACTACAGTGTAGCATATGCACAACACAGTAATTTTATTTTATTATATGGTATTTCAAGTTAGTGGTACATGTTTCCTCTTACATCAGACATAAGATAAATTATAAAATAACTTGGGGGATGTGTTTACTGCAATAAAGCAAAATCATATAGGTTCCACTTTATTACTGTTGTTATAATATAGTCTTGCCAGAGGGAAGGAGACCTTTTTTTCCTCCAGTGTCATGCTAAGTTTATCTATACTGTTCTTTCATCAGCTTGATTCAGAATAAATTGTCAGTCCTGTTTCATCAGCAGGAACAATACAATAATCACTGGATAATAATTCAACACTTCATTTCCTGTAAAGAATGGAGTGAAAAGAAAATGAGTATTTAGAGAGCTCAGTGCAGCAGCTCTATTGATTTGAGAGAAAATTCAGACGTCTTGCCCCACAGACTGTGCTGTTTAGATACTTGGACTGAGTCAAAGCACATGTGGTATTCAAACACCATCATCAGACCAGGCTCTGTTGACAGAAAAGATCTGGAAAATCTGCGTGCAATAGGTTAAGATGTGACAAAATTAGTTGTCTGCCTCCTGACTTTTCCCTAGTTCAGCCATTGCTGTAGCCACCTGAGAGGGAGACTTCCCAAGGGAGCCTGGTCGGCAAAATGCAGCCGCTGTGGCTCAGGCAGGTGTTTGCTCCTGACAGCTTGAATTGAGGTAGTGGGGTTTTGCACCGAGTAGCAGAGCAGCCAGCAAAGGGACAGCAAGGATTTAAACCACTGCAGCTGTTTGCCTGAACGCATGAGAACCAGCATCTTCTTATTCCCTTTCAGAGAACATGTGACTGTGCCTACCTAAAATAGATGCAAGAAACAACTGTCATCTGAATTTTAACTTTTCGTCATGTTCTAGGAAGGCGGGGGGGAAACAACAATGCAGCATTTGTAAAGTAATCTAGAAATTTAGAAAACAAACTGAACAAAAATAAGGTGCATAGAAGATAAGTGCTAAGCTAGTGGTCACAAGAGGTGTTCCTCATGGCTCAGTATTGGGGCCGGTTCTGTTTAATATCTTTATCAGTGATCTGAACGAGGGGATTGAGTGCACCCTCAGCAGGTTTGCAGATGACACCAAGTTTACCGGGAGTGTGGGTCTGTTGGAGGGTAGGAAGGCCCTACCAGAAGGATCTGGACAGGCTGGATCAACGGGCTGAGACCAACTGTGTGAGGTTCAATGAGGCTAAGTGCCAGGTCCTGCACTTGAGTCACAACAACCCCATGCAACGCTACAGGCTTGGGGAAGAGTGGCTGGAGAGCTGCTTGGCAGTAAAGGACCTGGGGGTGCTGGTCGACAGCCAGCTGAATATGAGCCAGCAATATGCCTAGGTGGCCAAGAAGGCCAATAGCGTCCTGGCTTGCATCAGAAATAGTGTGGCCAGCAGGACCAGGGAAGTGATTGCCCCCCTGTATTCAGCACTGGTGAGGCCTCACCTCGAATACTGTGTTCAGTTTAGGGCCCCTCACTACGAGAAGGATATCAAAGTACTAGAGCATGTCCAAAGAAGGGCAACGAAGCTGGTGAAGGGTCTAGAGAACAAGTCTTAGGAGGGGCGGCTGAGGGAACTGAGGTTGTTTAGTCTGCAGAAAAGGAGTCTCAGGGGAGATCCTATTGCTCTCTACAACTACCTGAAAGGAGGTTGTAGTGAGGTGGAGGTTGGTCTCTTTACCCAAGCAACAAGCAATAGGATGAGAGGAAATGGCCTCAAGTTTAGGTTGGATATTAGGAAAAACTTCTTCACTGAAAGGGTTGACAGGCACTGGAACAGGCTGCCCAGGGAAGTGGCTGAGTCCCCACCCCTGGAGGTATTTAAAAGACATGTAGATGTAGTGCTTAGGGACATGGTTTAGTGGTGGATTTGGCAGTGATAGGTTAACGGTTGGACTTGATGATCTTAAAGGTCTTTTCCAACCTTAACAATTCTATGATTCTATGATTCTATCACATACCTGCCACCCAGATATCTATTTTTTTAAAAAAAAATACTATTATCACATTGAGATGGAATTAAAATCTAAATTCTTGTCTTAAAAACAACATTAGAAAATCTCTATTGAAAATGTGTTGGTTTACTCTCTTAGTAAATGTCAGGTGTTGTTTTACTTAGTATGTGTGTATGCTAGAAATTTACTGTCAAAAAGGCAATAAAAAGAAATACAGAAATGGTGCTTACTAGGATAAAGGCAGTACAGACAGGATTATCTGATCTGTTTTTTTGCAGATGCTAAACAAGACGGGGGGAGAAGCCTCCATCTGTGGATTTAATATCTGTGAACACAAACTTCCAACAGCAATTGAAGTGTTGATCTGGAGGAAAATATTTGCCAATCTTTTTAGGACATTTTTAATTTTAGATAGACACCTGTGGAACACTGATACTAGAGCTTCATGATAAATTGCAAAAAAACCCCACCGCACAGGTCCAGACATTTTACTTACAGTACCTGAGTTTATTTATTAATTGAGGCCTCTAAAGTAGAAACCTGCTCATGCCAAAACCCCATATATTCATTCCCTGTAGACAATATATTTCAGCTGAATCAGTCATGGCAGTGCCTCTCTCTGTTGACTGCAGGGAAAGGTAAGGCCTCATTTAGCTGTCCCAGTGAGGAAAGTAACAGTGGGTTAGATAACTGGAGGACCTGGGACTCCACTGAAGTGTATAGGGGCAAAAAATATATAAAATATATATCTTTCTATGATGTAGCAAGTAATCAGTTTGTAGTTTATTTCCTAAATAGTGTACTTAGGAAAAAAAGGAAAATAGTTTGATACACTAGCAGCCGTGAGTGATGGTTTATTAGTCTTGCTTTGTTGCACTATTGAAGACTGTTAATAAAGAATGCATTAAAAGTTTTGGGGTAGGGTGTCTCATATATGCCACATTGAGAGGAATTATTTTTTCTGTCTGAAAAGACAGTTTATCATAGTCAAAATCCTTTCCAAATAAGTGCTAATACTAGTGTAACTGTAGAAGGATGCAAAAACTCATTTAGGCTGTTCAACATGTAATATATTTTAATGTTTACCTTATTTTAATGTTTTAAATTTGTCAAAACATTAACATCAGATTTTTCCATTATATTTTTATGTCTCATGTCCTAATAATTTTTAGATTTTTTTTTTATTTTTTAATTCTACTTCCACAGAACATTTCAAAATATTAAAGTTGCTGAAAGGAGAAAAATGACCAGCTCTATTACCCTTTACTGTCTTTCAGGCAGCAACGCTTATGAGTCACAGCTAATAATGTTCACTACAGCTGCTAATTGTGTGAAATGTTCCATTTCTTGGAATAAGGACATTGCATTTATTGTCATCTGCTCTATTGGATCTTGAAGTGATGATACTCTCTTTTTAAAGGAACTGTATCTGTATCATAATTTATTTCACCATGAATGAGAGTACTCTAGATTTATAAATTGATTTGTACTCCTAATATACTTTAAGCAGGAATTTTTACTGCTTTTATGATAAAAGAGAAAATTTTGCTCTTTCATAGAAGTAACTAATTTCTATAGAACTTATACGAGTTGACTTCTTTATTTGTAATACAGGCTTCAGCATTTCAAGATCAACACAGGAGAAATTGTTTATTATGCAAAATGATAACTAATTATTTTTATTGCATTAGAAGGTTCGTAAAATGTTTAGAAGATGGAAAATCAAAAAACAGTTTTGTGTGGTTTTTTGTTTCATTTTTGTTTTTTCCCAGAGACACAAAAATAAATAAAACAGTAGAATTGGAATTGCCTGGAGGAAAACACAATTTAACACTTACATTTTAAACAGAATAGTTCAGATTGTGAAATTAAATTGTAATTTATTCTATTAAATATTTTCTAACTATTTCTCAACTCAAACTTATGGGTGGTAGGGCAGGGAAGAGACAGAATAAGGAAGCTGGAATTTCAGATGTTTCTTCTAAAGAATATTTTTCATAGGGTAAAAATAATTGTTTCAAATGTTTATGATTTCTGACAATTAAGCTGTAATTACAAATAATAGCTTGAATTAGATACACCATCAATACATCATGAATCTAAGCTGCACAGTCTGTTTCATAACCGGATTTGGCAGTCTCTGCCAAGCATGGTGTTTTCCATCATGAGTCAATGGGACTACTAATGGGAGGTTGTAAATACTTATTTGCTGGTCCTCACAATACTTGCTTATAAACCAGAGTGTTTGTAACTGCAGCTGCCAACTGGCTCTGGAATGTATCTTCTTCCTATAGTTTGATTAAAATATACTTAACTTAAATATGGCATCAGGCCAGCTGGCATCTAATTCCTGGGGTCTTCTGTCAGACATTCTTGAAGTAGTGGGAGTGTAGTGACTGCCTCTCATGCAAATAGTCTGCAAGTGGCAGAAAAACACTACTGTCTGGAGAAATACAATTGCTTGCTGTCATAATATGCAAAGAGGAATTAGCTGGGGATGAGTGTCTTCAGAGTGGCTGGTTGCCACAAAGTCTGGTACTAACCAAGTATTGCTAATAATCTGCATATAATTACCACGTCTGCGATTTTATATTAAGTATGTTTTTAATGTACAGATTGATACATATGGTGAAGTTCAGCATTTCTCAGTGAAGAATACCAAGTATTTAACTTAAAGAGAAAAGGAAAGCCTAACAACAATATCACAAGGGAGAACTCCCACTATAACAAAGTAACACCTATGGAAGTGAAACCCTCTCATTCCTAGTAAGAAGAGAATATAATGGTTCTGGAATGAAAGTAGCCAGGTAGGACCACTGGCAGATGCTGAAGGAAAGACTGACCATAAGAGAAAATAGATTTCTCGGAGGAGGAGTGTGTGAATACTCAGTCCTTGACTACCACCTCCTCAGGAAGGAAACTAGCAAGAGAGGTGGAAGAAGCCTTTCTGATGCAACAGTTTAGTCTCCAGGGCTATCTAAGCATATTTTTCTCACCTGTGAGTTTTATAAACATTTGCAGCTGGATTGACCGTTCTGGATATTATAAATAAAGGCTTGCATTTTATCCTCAGCTACGTTAAGCATGATTTTAAAACAATTGGCTAGCAGGAATCTGGTAAATGTATAAGCTGAAGACTCATAACCACCTAACAAGTACCCAAATCACCTAAAAATTTTCTAGTATGTTCTAAAGGGTAGCAGAGTGAGTGCCTGCTTGGTGTATCTGAGCCAGGGGTGAAGAATTGTCTTTCACTGACTTGGGACATGGAAGGTTTTCTGGTGTGCAATAAAACATATTTTTGAACCCTCATGATCACAAAAAAAAAATATATGTGGAAACTCAATGAATTCTTTGTGCTTGTTGCGGCAATGACAATCACTAGGATAACAAGAATACTTTAATTATTTGTGCTGCTAGTGCTAGTGTGGTGCTGGCAGATTCACTCTCTGTTTATACAGATACTATGCAAGCTGATACAGTGGTCATTTTGTTAGAACAAGTCTAAGATAAAGAGTGTTTAGAAGGCAAGGACTCAACTGGGTTATGAGGTTAGAAATGTGCCAGGGGTATGCTGAGAGACCAAACCAGAGAATTGCATAGTATCTTATCTGGGATCAACTGTGTCTTATAAGAAAAAGTAGGTTTTAAAAATCTGAATGGCTTTTATTACTAGAAAACAAGTAGTAAACTAGAAAGCAAAGATTTTTTTTCTATTTAAAATGTATTTTAAATTCCACTGTCTGAGTGTTTGTCCTATTGAGAAGCCTCCCTTTACTTGATGACAAAATAGCCCATTAGGTCTTTCCCATCTTGCATTATAAATTTCTTTCATGTGTTTACAGATGCAGTCAGTGAGACAAAGAAAAATGTGTTGCCTGAGAATCCTCCTCCCTCATCCAGATAGCAGAATAGAACTGAATTTGGAAAAAATCTTTCTGAGAAGCACCTTATCCTTTGAATAGGGGACAGGAAAACTTCAGAGACTTCCAGAAATGCAAGTATCCTTAAAATGTATATCTTGGAAAGGCTGTAGAGAAATAACTCTTATGCCATTAAAATAAATATTTTTATTATCAGGTGAATTGGAGGATATTTTTCCCCTCTATTCGTGTTCAGAATGAACACCAAGAATGAGTTAGGTATCTGAATGCACTAATACGAGTGTATCAAACTGTTAGCTCCCTGCCTTTGATTTCCTAGGATAGCAAGGGCACAACGCATATTGTCAGACAGAAAACAGAATATTAAAAATAGTATTTACCCTATGCCTTAACTGTTGTAATGATAAAAAAAGCAAAAAGAAAAAGCTAACACCACTGTTAGTATGCTATATCTGTGGGGCAGTAACCATGACAACTTGGCTAGCTTTTCTTTTAATTTATAAAGCAAATATAAGAATTTGTAGAAATATTCATAAAATGTGCTCATACAATGTTGATAAAATTGATGGTTTTTAAAATAAACCTTTGTCAATGTCCCATATTTCCTCATATTTTATGCATCCACATTCTTCACAGTTGTCAGGACTTTTAAAATTTCATTCTTGTCATTTTGATATTTTGCCAGAATTAAGCTGAGTTGTTTTGATTTTCTTTCAGGATTTTTTATTACATTGCTTTTTTTGTCTAGCTTTTTTCCACTATATTTTTTAATTCCTCATGTCCCTCTGTTTTTTTGAAATGTTAATAGTTTTCATTTAAAACCAGCTCTAAGAGTTTATTGATTTATTGTATTTGGTTGTGCAAGTTGTCCTGCCAGCTCTGTGCAGCATTTCAGAACAGAAGCTTCCTGACGAGTTAGGATCCAAAATAATTTAGCCTGAAGCTCTTGGCAGCATCTCTGTTTCTTCACAGCAGTGCTGTACAATGTAGGGTTAGAAAGTTAACATTTCTAATAGGTAGAATTTTTAATATCTGCCCAATCTGAAGAAAATTAAATAGAAAAACATGTACCTTAAGGTTCCATAAATTCTGCGTTGTCTGGGCTTTTTTATCACAGTGCCATGTTAAAGGCCAAATTCTGTTCAGTTTATAAATATAATCACTCCCAGCATGCATTTACTTGCAGGAGTGAGACAAGCGTGCTTTGAATATAGAGCTTGAATTTTCTGAAACTGATGCTGAACTGCCTGGTCACCAACCCTTTACGTTAATACAGTCATTCAAGAGAAACTGACTTACCCTGTTTCCAATGAGAAAAACTGCCTGAAACCCTGCCTCTGTCCTCGGTTACTCTGAGATAACTGAGTGAGCGAGCCAGGCTTAAACAGGGTGACCGATATCCCTTAGTTCCAAACAAAATCTTCGTAATACTGCTCTAGTGCTGCTCTTGTTCATTGTTTTTATTTATTTTTCGTCTTCCTTTGTAAATCCTCCCAAACCATCAGTTGTTTCTTTTTTTTAATTCCCTTTTGTCTTTGTTCCTCCCTCAAGTCGTCTATTCTCACCATTTTGTCTACAGCTCAGATTAATAATTTTGCATTTCCAAAAGGATACAAACTACAAAAGTACCAGCTCCTTTAACTAATGTTAAATATATCTGAAAGATATTCTACCATAATGTGTTTAAACCTTGATAACTTAGTTTTCCAGTTGATCTAGATGTTTTTTCAGTGGCTGTGTATTTGAAAATCATCAGAAACATAAGAACCATCCTCTGTTTAGGGATTCCGGTGGAATGAAGCATAAAGCTTTAGAAGAAAGTAGGCTAGAAAAAGAAGTGATTTGTCTCTATATTAGATCAGGGGAACAAAAGTTAAAAAGTATCATTCCACTACACATTCAACTTTCAAGTCTATGCAGAGCTTAGTTGACATTACCATCTGACTCAATTTTCAGTTTTTCAAACAAGCCATGATAGTTGCTTAGGTTAAAGAAAAAATCACAAGTTACCTTCTAAAGATAGTAAAACCATGGCAGTAATAAATGTCTTGATTAACTACTCACATGATTCCTCTGATGTTAAGGTTGAGATTAACATCTCTCTTTAGGTTCTTCCTTGTAAATGGAAAAAGAGCTTCACTGCAGCCCATTGTAAGGGGTTTTTAACAGAGGCAGCAACAATAGAAATATAGGGGTATCTGTCTTTCTCCATTGATCATTTTAGGTGAGGTGGAAGAATAAATGATTATATAGGACAAGACACATACTTTGAAGAGGGCTAAAGGAGAAGTAAGTCTTAAGTATCTCAGTCTCACTTTCCTTTCTGTCTCATATAAATAATGTCTCCTGTAAATCTGGGTAACAATCCACTTGCAATGTTGTGATATGAGTCAGCAGAACACGCTCAGCATCTTTGAACTTTTCCTACCAGTTTCATCACTGGATAGGAGAGGTTTTTTTCTGAGCAAACATTGTAAGCCTGTTTTCATTTTTATGGAAATCTTCAGTTGTGGTAGGATGGTACACAAACCATTTGAAGGACATGTACTGAAAAGTGTATTTAATGTAGGCAGTAGGAAATAATTTATCTTGACTACAGGAGAGAAAATTCAGCCATTCATGTTTTACATAGTGTTCCTATAACCTCTTGTTGGTATGAAGGAGGTAGAAGTAGTTAATCATTAAGATTTCTCAGAAGCTCTTAGACATAAATTTGTGGAGAGTGAAACCTATCATTTTTACTTGATTTACACAGCACAAAAGAAAAAAAAGAGAAAAGCCAAACCCTAATGCAGTTTACTCAGCACAACTACTTGACTGCAGGTGAGGATATATGACAAATATTATTAATTTTTGCTTTGTAATATTACCATAGCCCTTACAGCTTTAGATCACCCCAGATAACAGTAACATAATTCTTGCTTTTCCTGTCACCAGTGTGTATTACTTCTTTTCATCTTGTATGTAAGTATCACTGAAATCTATTTACTTGAATTACCTTTAGTTTGGGCCTCAGTTGACTCTTCAGAACTACTATCCTGTTATTTAGAAGTTATTTAAAAAATAAAAATGACAAATGTTTCAACCAATAAAAAGCATTTTGTTTTGGATATTCAACCTGTAGCAGGTAAGTTTTTTCTCCTGTGCAGTTTCTCACAGCATAAGCATGGAAAGCAATACAGGCACCCATTGCTAAAATGTCTCAAAAGCAAACCTATACACTGCCACACTTATCTTTCAACTCCCAAGTGCACTCTACCAGGAAAAGCAGTGAAAAATTAAGAGGAAAAAGAAGAATGTTCTTTCTTTCAGGAGAGATTTAAAATGAATTGGGAGGTCACTCAGGTGGAGACTCACTAAAAGGTTGTTGTAGGTGAAGAAATGGAAGAAGAAAAGCTGTGTTACCAAAAGGTAACAGAGGATGGAAAACAGTTTGTGCAAGAGTTCAGAGAATGGAAAAAACAATAACAAAGTGCATATAGGGGTGGTATAAATTTAAATCTTAAATTAGTCACCTAAAAATAGCCTAAGCTAATTTGTCTAGATTCCTTCTACAGACAATGGACACAAAGAAGTGCTCCAGAGAGTAATTTGTTCCATTTGTCTGACACCTCAATAGATGGGATAAATAAAAAGGAACAAATTCCTTTTGAAAGTGCCTGCTTTTCTCTGTTGCTGACAGAGGGATCCTAGAGGACTATGGTAAGGTAAAATAGATCTTACTAGAATCTGAGAAATATTTGGAAG
Organism: Nipponia nippon; assembly: GCF_047370975.1. Classification (NCBI taxonomy): domain Eukaryota; kingdom Metazoa; phylum Chordata; class Aves; order Pelecaniformes; family Threskiornithidae; genus Nipponia; species Nipponia nippon. The sequence goes on along the minus strand of NW_028262336.1, from coordinate 43,239,456 downwards.
GTTTTAAATTTAACGTTTTAAATTGAATGCAAAACCACATAGGAATTTTTTTTTTATAACATTCTTTGAAGGTGCAAGAATGCTAACTTTATATATTCAATAAATGTGTTTCTGTAATTTCCAATATAAAGTTAAAAATAGCAAATGTAAGCCAATTGACTGAGATAGAAAGAAGACAGGACTCTATTTAGAAGTTGCTGCTATTATTATAACTTACTAGATTTTAAGCTGGTTTTGATCTATGTTGTCTAACAGAATGAATATAAAAAAGTATTGTTCTTTTCTGGTTTATGAGTTTGAATTCTGGAATCTGATCCTAGGTCTACTGAAGTCACTGGAAAAAAGATCCTTTCTTCAAAGAATGAGCTTTATGCATGTGTTGTGGTTTAACCCGGCAGGCAGCTAAACACCACACAGCTGTTTGCACACTCCCTTGCAGTGGGATGGGAGAGAGAACAGGAAAGAAGGTAAAACTCATGGGCTGAGGTAAAGGCAATTTAAAAGAACAGAAAAAGAAGGGAAAATAATATAATGATAAAAGAATATACAAAAAAAGTGATGAACAATGTAATTGCTCACCACCCACTGACTGATACCCACAGCCTGTTCCCGAGTAGTGGCCACGCCACGCCAGCCAACCTCCCCAGTTTTCTGTTCAGTATGATGTCACATGGTATGGAATATCCCTTTGGCCCGTTTGGGTCAGCTGTCCTGGCTGTGCTCCCTCCCAGCTTCTTGTGCACCTGGAAGAGCATGGGAAGCAGAAAAGTCCTTGACTAGTGTAAGCACTACTTAGCAACAACTAAAACATCAGTGTGTTATCAACATCATTCTCATGCTAAATCCAAAACACAGCACTATACCAGCTACTAGGAAGAAAATTAACTTTATCCCAGCCAAAACCAGGACAGCATGACTGCATGTTCTTCAGTGATAAAAACCATTAAGTCCCAATATGAGCTTGTCTTTGTTAAGTGAACTACTATTATCATCTCTGCTGGAAGAACAACAAACTGCTAACTGACCTCCAAGTATAAATGCTTTTTATATAAGAGGAAATTAAATGTGGCTTTTTCAGAAGTGAAAATATTTCCTCTACATCATGAACTGGGGAATTTTACAGTGTAATTTTAGAAATAAATTTTATCAAGATATTAAGTAATGGAGTATTTGAGTGACTGAGGTTGCGAGTCCAGCAATTGTCATGAATGTTTTATTGAATTTCTATATACATTCATACTTGTTTATGCACATGTCACTGTTATGTTTTTTTGTGGTTTGTTTTTGGTTTTTTTTCCTAAAATATTCCTGTTATCAAAAAATTCCTGTTATCTGGACTTAATTCAGCTTTAAGTCTGCCATTGCTTAAGTAACATGATAGCAGTGTTAAGTCCATATAGGTAGGACTAGAACTTTTTGCAACATACAAATAGTTCCTTAGCTATTAATAAGAAATATGAAAAATTTGAATGGAACACCAGGTCTTTCTTCCAGGAGGGGTTAAAGTCACCATCATTAACATCAGTTGTAGATTGACTCCAGTATTACAATTTTTATAGCATAGAAATAGATTAGACAGAATTTGCTGATAACTGTCAGGATTTTGGTAGTGCCATTGTTACAGTAATTAGCTTTGGAAAACTTTTGGTATAGTGGTACTTAAATATCTGTGCAATTTTGTCTATAGCAAATTACTATACACAGACAAGCTAGCCTTTGCTCTATTCCCAGCTTATAATTATTAGTCTATATTATTGGACAATGTTGTCCCTAACAGATTTTAATTATTCAATCAACAATCAAGTTGGATGTATGTTTTTTTCATACTATAACTATCTCAGAAAAAGCAGAATATATCTTTCCTTTTAGTGTTCTTGAAAACATAATAGAGTCATAAGACTAGTCTTCTTTGAGGTAAATTTGTAGCTAAGGTACTTGATACTAACAAATTCTCACAGATTTTTCAAGTGATATTTCATTTTTATAGAATATACTCAGTTGTGTGGTAAACTTTCTTTTTTTTTTTTTGACACCAAAATAAATACTAAATACTTCCCTGTCCGCTGCTTTATGATTGCTCACATTTTGTGAATGGTGCAAGGAGAAAAGACTCATAGGTGATTGATGGCCATACTCACATAGCTATCAAAGCAAACCAGTGGCTATTTCCTAAGCAATGCAGCTCACATTTCAAATAAGTATCTATTTATTTGATGATGATGATGATGATTATTATTTATTATTATTTGGGCATTTAAATAATCTTATCCAAAGTTCCTCAGAGTCTTCTACTAAACAGAGATTAAAGTAAGAAGCAACAAACAGCTGACATGAACAGTTCTGTACAACTGAGAAGACTGCTAGTTTGGGTTAACTATCACTTATGGAGCTCACAGGAAAGACTCAAGTGGAATAAATGATTCTGTATGACCTGACAGAAATACGAAAGATTAAGACATTTTCTAGACATAAAAAGACCATCAAGCTGCATAAGATGTTATGTGAATCCTGCAGCAATGTCATGGACCGTCAAGAAATCTATGTCAGAACAATGGCTGGCCTTTTGAATGAGTAGTTTCATGTCACTTCTTCGTGTCAACTTATGAGACAACATCAGAAACAAAATACTCAGAAAAGACTATATGGAAGAGGCTATCAATGAAAATACAATTCTAGCTGTTTCAACACATACAGAAGGCAAAAGATGAACATATATTACAGTATGTATAACTAAGGAGCTAACTGTGAAGCAGTGATGTGACTATAGAATTGGAGAAACAGAAACACAAAGACACTAAATGTGGATGTGGGGATAAAGTTCTTTAAAAACTGAGTACAGCATGGGATTGGCCCATTAAATTATGGGATAGTGAAAAGAAAGATATCAACAGTTAAATACAAGATCCAGTGAGAAAGACCTTTGAAAAATCCTAGACCTAAACAGTACAATATGCTCTACTTATTATGGCTGTTTCTACACAACATTATTTGCACTATTTTTAGATTCATTTTTCAGAGGATCAAAAGAGGACACTTAAAGACTGGCATAGAAGGCCTGGGTCTATTTTTTAACTGTTTGGTTCTTTTTTTTTCCTCCTTTCTGCCTTCTCCATTGATATTAAAGATACATAGACTATCTTCTGCTATTCATTGTCAAAATAATTAAAGTTTCAGTTCCACCCCTGTGGGATGTTTTCATGAACTGTCATTGTTTCAGTATTATTGCTTAGCTATCGTTATGCCTAATCTCACAATAAAGATTCTGAAGACTTATAGGCTTTTAGCTACCCCCCCCTACATTAGTCATTACAATTTAAAAAGATTAAACGCTACAGGGAGCTGATTTTGTTCCTTTCAGGGAGCTGATTTAGTTCCTTTTTTCACTGGAATACTTCAAATTAGCACTCAAATTTTCTGCTTCCCCTTAGTTATTGATTCTGATGGAAGTACTGCCAAGTCAATTATTGATAGAATTCTTCACTAAATTTTTTAGTGTTCATCAAAATGAGAGCAAACTATGTTTCCATGCAATCCAATAGAAGAAATACAGCAAGTAGAACAGATTTCTTTAAGAGATCAACAGAAAGCAAAATCTGCACAATACATTGTACTAGGTAATGATTATTAAACTCTCAGATCACAGTGCCACAAACCTGTTCTATCTGAAGTAAATTGAAATCAGACTGAGCTTGAATCTAATTTAAAATGAGCACAAGAATGAACAGAGATGAAATGAAGTTGCTGTCCAACTATATAATCTGTTTAATTACTACTAAATAACAAGAAAATAACAAGATCTAAAATCTTAAAGGATATCTATAAACAATTCCATGGCATTTTCAAGAGAAGTCAAACCATTTTCATGTTTTGTTTTGTTGTTTGAGGGGGGAACCAACATACCCATAAAAGAAACTGTGGTAATTTGACTTCAGTTACTACTCTGTCAGTACTATTGCAATACAGTAGTCATCCACACAGTTTTATCATGTTTCTAAATCATTTATATGTTCATATGAGTATTAGAAAACTTCTTATGTTATGAATATATGATGTAGCAAAGCCATTTTTCCTTACCAGTAAAAATCTGCTGGTTTACTTATACTATTTATTTATTTATCATACAGCACTTTAAAAAATATATTTTGTATAGTGTTATACATTCTGTCCCAGAAAGTTCTTTGTTAAAATTTAGATATGGCAAAATTTTGTCAGGCTACACAGTCATGATATCACACAATTTGAGCAGTTCTTACTAGGAATAATTTGTATGAGTATGGTCATTTCACATGGAGTTACAGGTCCACTGTATGTGAAGGAGATCATGGACTCTTCATGACAGTGAGTAACAGTTCCTGTACCTGTCTGGAACTTATGATTAATCTACAAAAGCAGAAAATAATTACTGTATTTTTTTTATTCATGCTTCTCTTAATATAACCACAATTCAAAGTAAATCTCCTCATCCAGAGGCAGAGGAAGAATCAGGAAGACGCATGCTATTGGAAAAGGGAAAACAAAGTAATGGGTGTCAGGAGTTGGGAAAGTCTGAAGTCAGCTTCCAATTGCCTTAATACACAGTATGTTACCCTCAGTTTCATCAAATCGTATGTGTTTTGCAGAAGCTGACATTTTAGATGTGAAAATCCAGTGTGAACATGGATAGGAATTCAGGAATCACAGCTCTTCATGCTATGCCATAAGATCTTGTACCAATCACAAATTTTCAAGCATTACTATTTATAATACCAGAAGTAAAAATATCCAAGAAAAACACCTCTCTGCTGCACAGTTAGCACATTGTGTCCTGGGAACTGTTGTTTCTCTGCCTTTTTACTGTATCCACTTGTGAGAGTGGAAAAAAAAAAAAAGGAAGAAGGGAACATAGCCACCTGAACAGATCATACACCTTCTTGGGCACTGGGATGATTATTTCAAGTGCAGAGACCTACCCAATGAACTGTAGCACCCAGCATTTTTCCCCTCTACCCTGTCAGTGATAGAATCAAGTCATCTGGGAGGAAAAAACCCACTTTCAGTGAGAAACTCCTTAGTATTCTGTGCCACGTTAACCAAATCTTAATAAATTAGTTAATGTTTCCTTATCTAAGATAGAGGATTACAGACCAAAGGACTTTCACTTTGCTTTCCAAGTATTATTTGGGTACAAAAATATTATAATAATATTTAACTTTTCATTTTTAGAGTTGTTTTAGGAGAAAAATAAAATACTTGTAAATGAAATTAGCAATGACAGTATATCAAAATACATTTGTGGGTAAATTTACTGTTCTGCAGAGCTGGAGGCCACTGAGTTTTACAGGACTGCTAATAATCCTGATGGGATAAATTCAGTACACCGCAGTAATATCATAGAAGTATTAAAAAATATTAATTTGCGCTTAAAGTACATCTGTGGATTTATCTCTTTCTTCTATGCCTGTCTGTCTATCTATATGTCTATCAATCAATCAATCAATCAATCACAGAATGTAGAATTTATACAAAGAAATAGAGAAATTCAGATGAAGCTGCCTGAGGGTCAGAACAGATCATTCTGATCTGTGTCTGACAGCAACTTTGATTAAAACTCTTTCTAAAGCATGAAGCCTCTAGCTGTTACTAATCTATTAATTTTTTTCTGCCTTTCCTTTCTTTGCCTTTTTTGCTATATGAATGAAAACATTTTAAGCAAATATGTTTATATTAGTATGTGCTGCTTAGTTTGCTTTAATACTGTAGAAATAAAGTATCCGTTAGTACTGAGATATTTTTAGTTTTGAGAAAAAGAAATGACCATTAATTAGTATTAATCCATTAATTGGAGAGAAAAATACAAAAATAAAAGTTTTTTTTTCCCATAAATTAAGCTATGCTATAATCGTATCATATTCTGAAGAATCTGATTTCCTTTAGCTGATATTTTCAATGTGCAGCAATCACAAATTGTCTGTGGGTACTCCACTTCATCATGTATGGTTTGAAGAAATACTGCAATAGCCTTCATTTTGTAACTTCTCATTAACTTGTTGGAAAAGATAAGGTAACATAGATGTATCTCTCTAGTCAGAATTTTCCCCCTTTTTTTCTGAGCCTCTTCTGGATTTCTCTAGGGCACCATAATTTTTAATTTTCTCTATACCTCTTTTCTCCTCTCACCTTTCAGTAAAACCTTACTGATCCTTGTTCTCAGAGTCACTGCTTCTTAGTCCAAACTTGCAAAAGGTAAAAAAAAAAGATGAGAGGTGCCATCTGCTTCCACAAACAAAGTACCAGGTTACCTGAATAGTTAATTCTGTGGACCAAGAGCTATTTTTAACAAGGAATACTGTGCAAAATATGAGCATTATAATAAACTGTGATTTGCTAAAGGACATCTATATTTCAAATCATATGTATGTAACACATTTCCTGTTTCTGCAGAGGTGTATGTGTACCTATATTTACGTTGAAACTGCTAGCCTGTTTCATTTGTTGGTAGTTAGGAGTATCAGTACATCTTATATTATTTATCCTATCACTACTGACTGAGTTCCCCAACAGATGGAGAGGAGATCGTACACAAATGGCATTTTTACTGGGCAAAACTAGCAGGCTTTTCAGTAGATTGATGTATCAGGTGTATTGAAAAAGACATTTTAAAAAGTCTCTTAAAATAGCCTTTTCTCTGCAAGTCTTACGCATAGAATAAATTAATATCCTACCCCAAAGAAATAAGGAGATAGAATACATAAAGGAGTCTATTGAGAAAAAAGAGGTTTGCAGACAGAGGTGAAAGATGTTCATCTTAGAGTATATTAGGACTCCTCTATAGCTCTCAGCATAAGATTTTGATGTGAATAGAGACCTCTGAGATCCCATTAAGAAAAAAATTACTCCTCAGAATAGTATCTTTGTGCAGAGATTTAAGTTCCTCGTTATGGAAAAAGTATTCTTCTAGTAATATTCGAGCTTTTTTTTTGCCTTTTTTTTTTTTTTTTTTAGCTAATGATTACCAGGAGGTAATGCTTTTAACCTTACTTTTAGTAGGGATATTACAAAATAGCTCATTAAGAGAAAATAAACTAGGACAGATCATGAGTTAATTCAATTTCTGTTAAATGTAAAGGTAATTTTATTCTATAAATAAATGCTTTAGTATTAAGAGATAAGCTGAAAAACTAAAGGAACCAAAGGAAAAAATTGTCTAAAAAGCTCAAAAAATTCACTGGATCTCTTCAGCTTAGACCAAATGCCTGAAGCTTTATAATTTTGTATGATGGAATCATGTAAAGCCTTAATGACCCAGTCAAAATATTTATATTTGTTTCTTACGGTGCATAGCTATACAATTTCACCTTGAGCTCCAAGAAACATTCTATAACATAATTGGAGCTTAATGAAACATAAAGAATTTTACATTATGGTAAGTGTCAACTACTGAAGGCTTTGCCACTTCTTGCAGTGGTTTCACCACAGGAGATACTAGGAGAGAGTAATGCTCATGCTCAAGCACCTGAGAGATCCTTCTGTGAGGCATATCTGGCCAAGGTCAGAATAAAATGTTCCGGTAAGTCTGACTTCATATTTATATCCAGGTGAAACATAGCACATTTAATCATGTTTCACACCTTTGTTTTTATTCACCACAAAATTAAAAATCCATGCGGGCTTGAATTTTTAAAACACAAAGACTGAATTCCACATGAAGTAATTCATATGCTCACATCTTAGTACATATGACCAATTAATGTCTGCCTTTGATATGTGGAAGCCTATATCTGTGTTAAAGAGTGTGTCCTAATGTAATATTTTCCTTTTTAAAATTTTAATTGCAAATAATCTAGAACAAGAACAGTCATCAGTGTTTCTTTTTGCGACACTATGAGACTGAAAGTAAGATAAACCAAGATAATATTTTTCACTACTTATCCAATTCAGATTTAACATGCATTTATTTCAAAACCGAATTTTCACCCCACAACACCCACTTTTGTTTTTCAGAACTAATATGACAGGGATATCAAATGTGTAGCTGAAGAAAACCTTTGGCAATAACCACTTCAGCAAACATGAGCTGCCCAGAAATCCTGCAAATGGTATGCAGAGCAGTAGACCTGGATAGCCAACTGGCATCATTGGTGCACCTTTTATATGGAATTGCATTTCATGCAAAAATCTTTTTGGTGATTTATGCATTCTCCTTTTAAATGCACTAAATGGTTTGGGAAATGAACCGTGTGACTAGCAGAAACAGAAATGCTTTTTAAATCCTTGCAAACACGAAACAGAAGGCCCAGAAGGCGAAGAAGAAGTCAGCTTTCTATGCTTCACTGCCTCACACCTGGCTATGAGAGAAATCAAATAGATGAACAGTTTCAAAAAAAAAAAGGATACAATTGGGACTTCCAAATCTCTGGTAAGTCTGCAGTGATTAGGGACAAATATCTTGTTTTTAAATGAAAGGACCAGTTCCCCCAAAATGTAAAAGTCTAAATACCTAATTTTCTCAGAGCTTCTTCTGTTTCTCTATAACCATGTCATTCTTTTGTATCTCGTAAATTAAGGTATTCAGACTTTATTATGTGTAGCCAGTGTTGGATACCCATTATTTTAAAAAAGAAAGATAGTACATAAGCTATTTCTCTGCTTACTTAGTGATCTTTGTACTTCACTAATGCACTAGATTTTTGTTCTTTCAGGCTCCTTTGACAATTTACCATGATTATGAGCAATAGTCAATGACTTGTAGACTTAATATTATGTTTTCGATTTTTCTTGCCTTTCTCCATTCATATTGTATCTGATTAATTCTCCTTCTCATCTAACTTTTTTGCTCACCTTTTGTGTTGTTTTCTTTCTATTAACCTCTGCTGGTCCACATTTTTTCTGTCCGCTCACATGCCTCCTGTTCTTTCTCCTCAACATATTTTCTATGTTTTTATTAGAACTGAGCCATGTTTTTATTTTTTTGTAGTCATGAGTAAATTCTCCCCAAATAGTGTAATATTTAGAGAATTCCTGGTTGTAGCTCCAATTTGATGAACAACTATATATTGCAAGAATGATAGAAGGGAATTGTGATAAGTTGAAAGGCAACATTCCAATTTCCTAAGTGTAAAATTTTTATTTTGTTTCAAAGGTGTTCCAAATGAATTAAAACTTAAGGAGTGGGAGTGTAAACAAAAGCGACATTTCAGGAAGGGAGTGGAAAATGTTTTGTCTTCTAAATAATAATAATAATAATAATAATAATAATAATAATAATAATAATAATAATAATAATAATTTGTAGTTGTTATACAATTTTAAAATAAAATATTATGATGATTCAATGTAACAGCTTGACAGTTAACATTTTTGTTCTAAAATTTTAGCATTTTGCTTTTGCCAAGAAACATGTTTTGCTTTCAGTTCAGTAAATAATATGTTCTAAAATATGCATTACCTGTTTCCAGTCTTAAAAAGACCCCTGATAGTGCTAGCTCTGGTTGCATGATTGAATCTCAAAGGAGATTAGGTTTGTTTAGTTAATACATGACACCTCAATAAAGATTGATTTTATTTGGAAATAAATTCATCAGACAACAAGAAGGCATGCTATCTTCCTCCATACTTTCTCTCTCTTGTGGGTAAAAGCTCAAGAAGAAAATTAACAGGAAAGTGTTAGCAGACATGCACTATGGTACGTCATAAGGAAACAAAAAGAAAACTCCTCTGCCTGAGATATAAATTGCTACTTGTCTGAGCTTGGAAATACTAGTACAAACACTTTTGCCATTTAGCTAGTGAACCTGAGAGAAAGAGGTCCCTAAGGAATGAGAAGCCACATAAACAGGCTCTGAAAGACCATAATCACAACCAATGGCACCTAAAATCCAGTGATCTCAGAGAAGAGAAAGTTTATGCATTTCCTCTACTAGTTTATTTGAAGAGCTTCTTTGTAAAATGAGGTTCATACTGTGATGGCAGATGCTCCAGCATTCTACATAGTAGACTGGAAAGCTGTAATGAGGATTGCCTACAAGAAAGCAGTGTCACTGAACAGCTATGAAATAGGAGCGCTCACCCCAAACACCCTTGGCCCCCTTGACTTGGAGTCTACTCCAAGAGCTCCAAAGCTCGACTTTTTAGATATGGAGCTTGTGAAGTTGGAAGCAATCTTCAAGGCAACTACTCATGGAACTCTGATCCTCATTACCTGTACAACTTCTGGGCAAAACCATCAAAGGTTTGATCGTCAGGGAATGACACCTTGAAACAAAAATCACTTAGAACAATATGCAATGGAAGACTGGAGTGTAGAACCAAGGCAACATGTGGAGGTGACACAAATGCTGGTGCAACTTACAGTTCATTATTATTTAGGAATTATTTGAGTTCTGGGATGAAAACTGAAATGTTAGACTAAGCATTGTTTACTTTTCTGTAATGGATATGGAATCAGATTAAAACAAGTTTAATATGTTGCCTGTAACAAGTTCATTTGAGGAAGTTATCCTAAGAGTAAGTTCTCCTGTGGCATATAAGTATTTCTCATAGCAGAAAAATTATTTCCAGCATTGCCACAGGTCTTCCTCTAGATGTTCAGTTCCTCCATTTGTTCCACGAGATATAGATATTTCTCTCCTTTGTAAAGCATTTCAATATATTTGATTCAGGTTGTGTTGGGCCTGGCTGAGATGAAGTTAATTTTCCCCATAGCAGCCCTCAAAGTGCTGTGCTTTGCATCGGTAGCTAGAAAGGTGTTGATAACACACCAGTGTTCTGGCTACTGCTGAGCAGTGCTCACACAGCATCAAGGCTGTGTCTCCAACATTTCCCCCCATCACGAGTAGGCTGGGAGTGGGCAAGATCTTGGGAGGGGACATAGCCAGGACAGCTGACCCAAAATGACCAAAGGGATATTGCATACCATATGACGTCCGCTCAGCAATAAAAGCTAAGAGAAAGGAGGGGGAAGGGGGGGCATTTTTTATTTATGAAGTTCATCTTCTAGAGTGACCACTATGTGCACTGAAGCCCTGCTTCCTGGGAAGTGGCTGGATATCACCTGCTGATGGGAAGTAGAGAATAAAATCTTTGTTTTCCTTTTGTTTCCGCACATGGCCTTTGCTTTTGCTTTTATTAAACCACCTTGACCCACAAGGGTTTTTTTTCCATCTCATTTTCTCTCCACCCTGTTCTGCTGAGGAGGGGGAGTGATAAAGTGGCTTGGTGGCACCTGGCATTCAGCCAAGGTCAACCCATGACACAAGTTTATAAATGGAATTCTGCTTATTCCCTTAGGTGCTCTTTTGGACTCTAATCTATTTTTATTCCAAACAAACATTTTTACAAAAATTTTGTCATTGTACTGATACACATTATTTCAGCAGTTCTTCTACTTTTATGAGCCTGAGATAAGGGACACGAAAGTGCCAAAGGTCACCAGTGTGGACAGAGCCAGTGTGCTCTAAAAGGGTGTAGCCCTTAGCAAATGGATGTAAGCCAACAGAGGCCATCTGGCTTCAGAGCCAGGACTGCTCCCTGACCTTCCTTCTTTTAACAGTACAGACATAACGATGCATAGCTCAAGCTGTGCTAGATCAGTACCTGTACACTAAGGTATACTCAGTATTAATTTCTATAATCATGACTGTTTGGGGGATTTTTTTATTATCTGTTGTACTGAAAAAATAAAGTTTTGGATAATCTGGTGCTTTTTAACTTTCTTATTTATTTTGTTTGAATAATGGAAAAGTTACTGAAACATGCTAGGTAAAAATCATATACTTAATGGGACACTAAAATTTTTTTTTGGTCTATTTCACTTGGTCATTTATGAAATTAAAAAAAAAATAAAAGGGATTAAAGACAAATCAAAAGGGTTTTTTTTATGTTTGTAAAAAGTGGAGCTCAGGCCCTCAACCCATTTTGATCAAAATTTTTGAAATGAAAGTGTCCTTTAACTACAATTGTATTGGGTTTGCGTGGCAAGGTTTTGGTAGCGGAGGGGCTACAGGGATGGCTGCTGTGAGAAGCTGCTAGAAGCTTCCCCTGTGTCCAACAGAGCCAATGCCAACCCGCTCCAGGATGGACCTGCTGCTGGCCAATCAGCAAAACTGATAGTGCCTCTGTGATTACATATTTAAGAAAGGGGGAAAAAAAATGCTGTGGATGAGCAGTCAGAAGAGAGGAGTGAGAATATGTGAGAGGAATAACCCTGCAGACACCAAGGTCAGTGAGGAAGGAGCGGGAGAAGGTGCTCAAGGTGCTGGAGCAGAGATTTCCCTGCAGCCTGTGGTGAAGACCACGGTGAAGAAGGTTGTCCCCCTGCAGCCCATGGAGGTCCATGGTGGAGCAGATCTCCACCTGCAGCCCGTGGAGGACCCCATGCTGCAGCAGGTGGATGCACCCGAAGGAGGCTGTGACCCCATGGGAAATCCACTCTGGAGCAGGCTCCTGGCAGGACCTGTGGACCCGTGGAGAGAGGAACCCATGCTGGAGTAGGTTTGCTGGCAGGACCTGTGACCCCATGGGGGACCCATGCTGGAGCAGTCTTTTCCTGAAGGACTGCACCCTGTGGAAAAAAACCCACGCTGGAGCAGTTCACAAAGAACTTCAGCCCATGGGAAGGACTCACATTGGAGAAGTTCGTGGAGGACTGTCTCCCATAGGAGGGATCCCACACTGGAGCAGGGGAAAAGTGTGAGAAGCCCTCCCTCTGGGGAGGAAGGAGCGGCAGAAACAACGTGTGATGGACTGACCACAACCGCCATTCCCCATCCCCCTGCACTGCTCAGTGGGAGGAGGGAGAGAACTCAGGAGTGAAGTTAAGCCCAGCAAGAAGGGAGCAGTTGAGGGATGGTGTTTTAAAATTTAGTTTTTATTGTCTCATTACCTTACTCTGATTTGATTGGTAATAAATTAAATTAATTTTCCCAAGTCAAGTCTGTTTTGCCCGTGACAGTAATTGGTGAATGCTCTCTGCCTGTCCTTATCTCGACCCATGAGCTTTTCATTATATTTTCTCTCCCCTGTCCAGCTAAGGAGGGAGAGTGATAGAGCGGCTTTGGTGGGCACCTAGCATCCAGCCAGGGTCAATCAACCACAACAATAAATACTATAGTGCTATGGCTACTCAATTTCTGTTAAAACATTTTTGACTGAGATTATTCAACCTCTGATTTCACAAGTTCATCAACAATCTACCCTTCTGTCCAATTTTCTATAATAAACTATTCCCTGAAGAAAAGTTACTCAGCTCTTACCACAGTAGTTAGCAGCAATCACACCAAGTTACACATTGGCAAAGCAGTGTGAGTGTAAATAGCATTATTACTATGTTGCAAGGATGAAACAAAGTAATTTGTCTCCTGTATGTGCAATTCACAGCATCTCTTTGAACACTTTTAAATAAATATTATGTTGCAAATACTGCCTATGAACCCACTTCCAACCAAATAGTTGTCAATGGAAGTGCTAAAGGGAGCATTTCTATGGTTTTTGCCTTCCAACTTCTTCCGCAGTTTAGACAATGCTCATCTGGAAACTAGACATGTTTACTTTGCTGGAAACATGGAAATATAGTCCAAGAATTTGGCCTATTGTTTTATTTTTTCAGGAGTATATATTTCATATTTCAAAGGTTGTGTCTCACTCAACTCTCTCCATCTAAACATCAGAAATAAACCTTAATTGAGATATCTGTGTTCTCTCTAGAGTGAGGGGAATGAGACACTGGTTGTGTCCAGCTGATAATGGCACACATACTGACAGTGAACCCTAACACTTCTGGCCACCTGGCATCTGTTGCATGCCTTGGGTATGGCATGAGAATATAGGACTGTTTGAAATCACAAGATTCTGTAAAAATGATGGGAATTTAACCATACCTGTAAGGAACTGCCTTCTAAAAACATCTGTTTTTTTTTCTCAGAGAGTGCTAGTAGGGTTGGTTCGGTAGAGACTCTGACATCGACCAAAGGTCCAAGTAGTATCTAGATTCTAGTAGACACCAGAATCAACCCAAACTTTGGTTTGAGATGTAGCAGCATACATGTACAAGCACCTTTCTCTCTAGCAACTCTAGAAATACTTCAGGAGATTATGTCAGATTACATGTGTTTAAGGTAATTAAAGTGCCATGGAATAAACCTCACCCCAAATGATAACAATTTAGTAAAAATGTAGATTGTTTCACATGTACCAGTATTACCATGGGAGCTGGAAAAAAATAAAGAGAAGGGAATATTTTATTGGCAATGGCTGTAAAGTATGTAAATTAAATTTAAAATTTGTTTATATTTAACTCTAAAACTGTAATGTAAATGGCATAGGTTAGAATCAAAATACAATTTCCTGTCACTGAGGATGGAACATCTGTGAAATATCAATATAAGGGCAATTCATATTATTGCAGTGTAGAACTCTTATTCACTTCAGTGCTTTTGCTATTGAATAATTGTCATATCCAAAATGTCACCTTGCCCTTATTGTTATTGGTGTCTGTGCTTTGTCTATACAGAGGTTGTTAGTTCAGTGTAAGAGAGTGAAGAATATCACATGCTTCTACTGTAAATATTGTGCATAACTTCTCTGGAGACTTTGTTCAAAAGTCAATCAAGCTGCACTGCTCAGTCTGTGATTTCTGCACAGCTATTTTGTTAAAATACATGTTCAGTTATACAACAGGGGTCCTATCTCTCAAAATACTGTTTGAGCCTAAGAATTCTGGAAACTTATCAGTAGACTATTGTCTTTACCCAGTCATACACTGAGAGCCAAAACTGAGAAACTCTATGAACTTCCAAAGTTTATTGTTAATTTTTTGGGTGGAGGGGGTTGGAGATGATTCAAAGTATCCACTAAAAGAATTTAATTATATATTCAGGGTCCTTTTATTTTTTGGCAGTATAAAAATAGCTTTTCAATGAAAACAATTCTTTCATATTGTCTACTGCAACCCATTCATTTTACACATATGTCCATTTTGCTTTGTAATTCTCAGAATGGGCTCTATGGGCTTTACCTTCCTTGAATTTATAACGGTTGAAAGATACATTACATATATTTTATTAGATAAAGCAGCAAAAAATAATTTACTTTCTGTTGTTTTTCAGGTTATGTATAACTAGGCTGCTGATTGGTTGGAGAATGAGACTAGGCAAAACATTAAGCAGTCTGTTAACTTTGATTTATTAATAGTATTCATTGAAGAGACTTTTCCCCATTGAGAATTGGAGTAGTGACTTTCTGTAAGATTAAAAGGCTTTTAAGGAGAAGAATTAAATATGATTAGAACCATTTGGACAAACTCACTTGACTTTACAGATTTTTAAGATAATACCATT
The DNA here is from genome assembly GCF_047370975.1 of Nipponia nippon. Taxonomy (NCBI): domain Eukaryota; kingdom Metazoa; phylum Chordata; class Aves; order Pelecaniformes; family Threskiornithidae; genus Nipponia; species Nipponia nippon. Next base: position 43,224,145 of record NW_028262336.1, on the reverse strand, counting down.
TCAGAAATGTTCTTTATTTTTTATAATGGGAGATTTTGATTATTTAAAAAGAGATTTTGTAATTTTGACATTTTATTCCTGATGGATACCTGCATTTGGTTTTCCTGTAGAACACAATGTGACATTTATTAAAGTCAACCTTATTTTACATTCTTGCAACTGCTTTGTTCCTCTGGGCTCAGGGGGAGGTTTGCTGTGGATAGTCTGTAGTAACATGCATGAGCAGTCTTATGCTATATAAGTTCCATCTGTTTGAAGAAAAACGTTTATGCGCATCTTTTATTTTTTATTTTTTAAGAAAAAAATTCTGCACGATACAGAATTTAAAAGAAAAAAACAGTTATACAATACTGGAATTACTGCTGTGCTGACATTCATCTATTTAATTATTCAGCAAATTTGGACATTGTTATATTTATGGCTTTCCATGAACAAGGTATGATTCTTAATCATAGACTCACAGAATGGTTTGAGTTGGAAGGGACCTTTAAAACCATCTAGTCCAACCCTCCTGCCATGGACAGGGACCCCTTCCACTAGATCAGGTTTCTCAAAGCCCAGTCCAACCTGACCTTGAACACTTCCAATGATAGGGCATCCACAGCTTCTCTGGACAACCTGTTCCAGTATCTCACCACCCTCATAAAAAAATAATTCTTCCTTATGTCCAGTCTAAACCTATCCTCTTTCAGCTTAAAACCGTTACCCCTTGTCCTGACTGTCACTACAGGCCCCGGTAAAAAGTCTTTCTTGAAGAGCTGTCTCTGAAGAATAACCACGAGCAGGTTGAAAGCTTATGGGTAAAAATTAGAGACCGAAGCAACAAAGGGAACCTTGTGGTTGGTGTTTACTACAGGTCGCTTGATCAAGGAGAGCCTATTGATGAAGCCTTCTTACTCCAGCCACAGGAGGCACCGTGCTCACAGGCTCTTATCCTGCTGGAGGACTTCAGCCACCCTAACATCTGCCGGAAAAGTAGCACAGTGTGCTGTAGGCAATCCAGGAGACTCCTGGAGTGCACTGAAGATAACTTCTTAAGTCAAGTAATACACAGCCCTGCCAGCCTACTGGACCTGCTGGTCACCAGCACAAGTGAGCTAATCGGTGAAGTCAAGATTGGAGGCAGCCTGGGCTGCAGTGATGATGCACTGGTGGAGTTTGCAGTCCTGAAGGATATCGGTCAGATGAAGAGTAAATCCAGGACCCTGAATTTTAGGAAAGAAAACTCCCAGCTGTTCAAGGAGTTAGTCAGCAGGACCCCCTGGGAAACTGCCCTCAGGCACAAGGGAGAAGAACCGAGCTGGCAGATATTTAAGGACGCTTTCCATAGAACGCAAGAGCTTGCAATCCCCAGGTGTAAGAAATCAGGAAAGGAAGGCAAGAGACCAGCATGGATGAGTCGAGACTTGCTGGTCAAACTAAAGGGCAAGAAGGAAATGCACAGATAGTGGAAGCAGGGACAAGTATCCTGGGAAGAGTACAGGGACGCTGCCCGGTTGTGTATGGATGGGATTAGGAAGGCCAAGGCTTGGCTGGAGCTGAACTTGGTGAGGGATGCAAAGAATAATAAGAAGGGCTTCTACAGGTATGTCAGCCAGAAAAGGAAGGTCAAAGAAAGCGTACCCCCTCTGATGAGCAGAAGTGGCAAGCTGGTAACAACAGATGAGGAGAAGGTTGAGGTACTCAACACCACCTTTGCCTCACTTCTTTGTCTTCACTTGCAACCTCTCTTCCCATACATCTCGAGTGGATGGACTGCGCTGTCCCTCCCACTGTAAGAGAAGATCAGGTTTGTGACTACCTGAAGGAACCTGAACATACATAAGTCTATGGGACCTGAGGAGATGCATCCCAGAGTCCTGAGGGAATTGGCTGATGTAGTTGCCAAGCCACTCTCCATCATATCTGAAAAGTCATGGAAGTCAGGTGAAGTCCCTGGGGACTGGAAAAAGGGAAACATTGCACCCATTTTTAAAAAGGGAAAAAAGGAGAACCCTGGGAACTACTGACCTGTCAGCCTCACCTCTGTGCGTGGGAAGATCATGGAACAGATCCTAGTAGCGATGCTAAGGCACATGGAGGACAGGGAGGTGATTCGAGACAGCCGGTATGGCTTGACCAAGGGTGAGTCCTGCCTGACCAACCTAATGGCCTTCCATGACAGAGTGACTACATCAGTGGACAAGGGAAGAGCTACGGATGTCATTTATCTGGACTTCTGTAAGGCCTTTGACACGGTCCCCCACAATATCCTCCTCTCTAAATTGGAAGGATATGGATGTGATGGGTGGACTGTTCGGTGGATAAGGAATTGGTTGGATGGTCGCATCCAGAGGGTAGTGGTCAATGGCTCGATGTCCAGATGGAGAACAGCGATGACTGGTGTCCCTCAGGGGTCTGTACTGGGGCCAGTGCTGTTCAATATCTTCATCAATGACATAGACAGTGGGATTGAGTGCACCCTCAGCAAGTTTGCAGACGACACCAAGCTGAGTGGCGCAGTCGACACGCCTGAGGGATGGGATGCCATCCAGAGGGACCTGGACAGGCTGGAGAGGTGGACCTGTGTGAACCTCATGAGGTTCAACACGGCCAGGTGCAAGGTCCTGCACCTGGGTTAGGGCAACCCCCGGTATCAATACAGGCTGGGGGATGAAGGGATTGAGAGCAGCCCTGGGGAGAAGGACGTGGGGGTACTGATAGACAAAAAGCTGGACATGAGCTGGCAATGTGTGCTCACAGCCCAGAAAGCCAACCATACTCTGGGCTGCATCAAAAGAAGTGTGGCCAGCAGGTCGAGGGAGGTGATTTTGCCCCTCTACTCTGTTCTGGTGAGACCCCACCTGGAGTACCGCATCCAGCTCTGGGGCACCGCATCCAGCTCTGGGGCTCCCAGTACAAGAAAGTCATGAACCTGTTAGAGGGAGTCCAGAGGAGGGCCACAAAAATGATCAGAGGTCTGGAACACCTCTCCTATGAAGAAAGGCTGAGAAAGTTGGGGTGGTTCAGCCTGGAGAAGAGAAGGCTCCAGGGAGATCTTATAGCGGCCTTTCAATACTTACAGGGGGCTTATAAGAAAGATGGGGACAGACCTTTTAGCAGGGCCTGTTGCAATAGGACAAGGGGTAATGGTTTTAAACTAAAAAAGGGTAGATTCAGACTAGATATAAGGAAGACATTTTTTACAATGAGGGTACTGAACCACTGGAAGGGGTTGCCCAGAGTGGTGGTAGATGCCCCATCTTTGGAAACATTCAAGCACAGGCTGAATGGGGCTCTGAGCAACCTGATCTAGTTGAAGATGTCCCTGCTCACTGCATGGGGGATGGACTAGATGACCTTTAAAGGTCCCTTCCAGACCAAACTATTCTATGATTCTATGACTCTATGACCTTTCTTCTAAGCCCCCTTTATAGATTGAAAGGCCACAATAAGGTCTCCCAGGACCCTTCTCTTCTCAATAAAAAAAAATTTAAAAGTTGTATTTTTCATATCCAAATGCAGTTTTCACCATTTGACTATGAAAACTGACAATGAAGGACAGACGGTCCTTCTGAGGACTAAGATTTTCCTGAATAGTTCTGAACATTTGTAGAGGAGACAGGGTCTGGTCTGGGATAATATGAAACCCCTGTGCTGGATTGACCATGGCTGGCTGCCAGATGCCCACCAAGCTGGACTTTCACTTGTCCTCCATCAACAGGACAGGAGGAGAAAATATAACAAAAAGTTCATCAGATACAGTAAGGACAATAAGGAGATAAGGACAGGGAGATCATCCTTTTCCAATCATGTTTGGGACTGTTTAGGACTTCAGATTGTTTTTAATCTAAATATAGTTTATCTGGCACCTCTTCACTTCAGTAAAGAGAAGAGAAGATGAAGAGAAAGGTTTTTGACTTGCAGTGAATGTAAGTTTTCTATTAGATATTTTAAAATACTAAGCTTGTAGTTGAATTTGTATTATTTAATAATATATTAAACCCAGGGAACACTAAAGAAAGTATGTTGGAAGTAAAAGCAGCTTCAAAATCAATTCACAACTGTGGCATAGGATAAGGATGTCTGTTCTTATATATACAGTTTTTAGCAAAAGTAGGATCAACTAAGAGGGTAAATGCTCTGACACAACACTGTCATTTAGAATTTGAATTTCAAATGGGGCTTAAATACTGTTTCTTTGGAAAAAAAAAATCAGAGTTTATGGCTGCCTCTTCCAAAAAAACTGTTTGGTCTTTGTTCAACTACAGATACCCTTCAGACTCCTGTCTTCACAGTTATTTAGGAATCTATCCTTTATTTCAGCTGTTACTCTTTTTTGCAGTAGCTCTGTACTGTATCATAAAGGTTATACTATGCAATCTTTGTGCTAGACTGACATTGGATTAATAAATTATAAATAGTTTAAATATCTTCATAAAGCTATCACAATGATGACTCTTAGGTATGTTTCTTAAGTCTTCAGTGCTGGGGCCAGGGTAAGTTGACAGCAGCAGATACAGAGATATAATAAGTGATACTCTTCCTGTAGTAAGTGATAACTTTTGTACTCACTATTTTTGATTTGCATCTGCTATAGCTCTGATCTAATCTCTTGTATATCGATCAATGATCATAGGCATTTTCCTCCTGAGTTATTTTCCTTAAATGTCTGTGCTGGTGGTACCACAGGCCATCTCCATGGAAAAAACTGTGATACTACAAACAGTGAGTTGTGACATTACTAAGTGAATCAACCAGGAGGAGGAATATTTGTAAATAGAAATCAAACTTCTATAGAACAATTTAGTAAATTATAGTGAGAAATGCATAATATTGTCTACGTAGTAGATCTATGAAGTAGTGTTCAAGGGCTTTTTTTCTGTCAAGAAAGTTATTTTTTTTTAAAGTTTGCTGGAATATGATGGCAGCTCTTTAAATTAAATCACTGTCAATCTCTTTCATCTGACAATGTGAGCATATTTAAATAGCTTTATGGCTACAGTACCATATGTTGCAGTTATTATGAAAATGCAAATTTCTCAATAGAAAAAATTCTCTTTCTTAGGGTGAACAGAAATAGTGACTTCATTCCTGATATTGTTGTCTTTATTTATGTAACTTCTGACGTAATTAGATTATATGAACCCTATAAATACATTCCCTTCTCAAGTTGCATTTTCTGATGGAAATTTGATGTAAGGAATAAATATTTCAGTTCCTTTCATTTGCACCTTTGCCATATAGATTTCTTTTTTTGTTGTTGTTCATTGGCTTCTTCATCCCCCATCTTAGAAAAAGAATTACATCACTACAAATAAATTATTTTTCTCATATTCTTCTGAATGTCAGCAGACTCTTCTATGGGTAGTGCATGCATACTCTTACTCACCTAATTAACTAGAGCTTTCTTTAGAAATTACGATTTTACCCTGTGGGCTTTTTAGAATTGGACATGTAGAAAAAATGCTCAGCACCTCAACAATCATGTCATACATTTATTACTGTCTTGCACACAGTAAGTCTTTTATCTCTTTGTACTTGATATAAGAAATGCCTATCAGTTCCATTTGAAAGAGTAGCTTCTACTTTCAGTACTAAAGAATGTGAAATTTTCTTGTATTTAATTATTTACCCAAAGTGTAGTCTAATCAAGGTTTGGCAACAGAACTGATTAAACCTATTTGAAATTCTACTCCAAAATTGTTCATGTGGATGTCCAGAGTTATTCGTGTGTACTTTTTAATCAGTATCAGTTGCCAGAGCACCCAAAACAGCCCAGAAGAGAATTATTGGATTGCCTTTTGCTTACAGCTGCATCCTCTAGCCTATTCCAGGAAGCTAGCAAAAGATGTGTCACTGTATAACTGATGGAAATACTCACAAGTTCCTTAATCCCTTATATTTGTCATTTATAGCTCTCGAAAGGGTATTTAGAACTGTCACAGGAATAAGCAAAGAATTTTATTTTGACAATTGTTTTGCAGATGTTCATTGTGGCACTGTCTTTTCTGTACCTGACAACTGAAAGAGAAGAATTCTGAATAACTGTAAAGTCAATATAAGTTGCACCAGTGTCAGTAAGTACACCTATTGCAAAGTGCGTGAAAGTAGTAGCATGTAGCCTGAAAATGAATATGTTATGAAAAACCATCTCAAGCAAAATATTCTTGTAGATATAACACATCAATACTAGTTTAAGCTGCACAGAAGGTATTTTTCCAGCAGGTGGGCAATGCTTTTTTGGGATTATTGGAATACTGGGAATATTGCTGTGGGATATCATTATGGGAGTTCTGGTGGTGAGGAGAGTGTGTCCAAAGAACAGCAATGAAGATGGTGAAGGGTCTAGAGAACAAGTCCTGTGAGGAGCAGCTGAGGGATATGGGGTTATTCAGTCTTGAGAAAAGGAGGTTCAGTGGAGATCTTGTCATTCTCTATAACTATCTGAAAGGAGGTTGTAGCGAGGTGGGGGTTGGTCTCTTTTCCCAAGGAACAAGTGATAGGATGAGAGGAAATGGTCTCAAGTTGTGCCAGGGGAGGTTTAGATTGGATATTAGGAAAAACTTCTTCACCAAAAGGGTTGTCAAGCACTGGAACAGGCTGCCCAGGGAAGTGGTTGAGTCTCCATCCCTGGAGGTATTTGAAAGACATGTAGATGTGGTGCTGAGGGACATGGTTTAGTGGTGGACTTGGCAGTGTTAGGTTATCGGTTAGACTCAATGATCTTAAAGGTCTTTTACAACCTAATGATTCTATAATTCTATTCTATGAAATGTATGAGAAGTTGCAGGTGGCATTAAACACATTCAAACACATGTTGAACATTGTATTGGAGCTGTACAGAAGACATTATATTCAGGGAGTTAGTGATCTTGAACCGGCAGACCACTGCACACTGAGGAATCAGCAATCCACATAACAGTCCAGGCCTGTGCTCTGCCAGGCTGTGCTGCGCGTCCAGCCAGCCTTTCAGGCTGCACTGTGTGGCGCAAACCCCATGGCCACAGGACAAGCTCAGCCAGCTCACATTAACAGGAGAGCCTGCAGGCAGCACCCACTTGATACTGGATATTACACCTCCTGGGTGGCCTTGCCTTTATCTAGAAGTGTGGGGAAAAGCTGTCATGTGAGCATCCTTTATGAAGAGAGTTGTTCTCTTGTAAGAAAATTATACAATAGCTCAAATAATCAAAAAAAGGAGGAGCTTCCTTCCACAGAGCATATCTGCGCAGTGTGTTGTGGGAAAATCCATCCGGGCCTTGCTCGTTGCTGTACAAATGTGGGGTTCCCAGCATTTGAAGGGACATAAGACTTATTTCTTATCCACGTAACTCTTCTTATTCTGTCTTATTAAAACAGCTATCTTACTAAGCCATTTGCTGTTGAGCTTTTCCTACTGATATCCAGAAATAACCCCTCACTGTCTCCTCTTTCTCCTCTCAGTCCCTCCTCCCCCTCAGTGCAAAACAAACATACATGTTTCCAATAAAAGTATTTTGTGCATAATAAAACTGGCAAATGCTTTATTTATTTTATTGTGCTCTGTATGATAAAGGTGAGGCATATACGGTGAGGCTGTGCAATCTGAGTGCACAGCAGGTCAGGAAAGCTATTGGACAGCAATGAACATCCTCATACTAACTCTATTAAGTGAAGCCAATTTCATGGGCTTTGGGACAAAGGAAAATTCTCCTTCCTGGTCCACTAGAGTCAACTTTATCTCGGATGCCAAGGTTCATCCAGACCCAGTGTGATATAGTCAGGCTGCTGTGACTCACAAGTCCAGTCAATAGTGGCATGTATTCCTGGTATGTGCCCATTCACCCACCCACACATGGCCACAAACATGGCCAGCCATAGAAACCAACATAAACAGAAAGCAGTGCCTTTACTGGCACCATGTACACATAGCCAACATAGACAGCACAGACTCGTTCCTCCTCTTTGGCTGATCAGAGTTTAGGTTCACTTAATTAAGAATATACACACCCTAAATCTTTTGCTTCTCAGACACAGCCACATTTGCAGACACCTGGAATATTACCACATACTCCAAGCCTTTTCATATCCCTGTGCAGATCCCCATCCCTTTACCCACCACTGTCTTAGACCTGGGGTCTTTCCGAGTGCCTCCTCCGACTTGCTGGTAGCTCAAGTTTGAAGACTTGAGTCCATCTCTAAGTTTGATAGCAAAAAAGACACATGCACACATGGAAGTGCACATGCAGAGTAGAAAGAGGCCACAGCAGTTCACACAGAAAATTGTGAGGAATGGATTTTAATAAGAAAACAAGACAGCCTGCAGTTGTCAGGTGCATGGCTCAACCAGGCAAGTGAATTGATCCGCACCTTGCTCTCGCTCATCTGGCACTTTTTATCCTCTTTCCTCTCCACTTCCCATTCTTATTCTTCCTCCATCCATGTTGATCCTTCCCTTCCTTCATCCCTGTCTCCTCCCATGTAAAAAGTTCATCCCTAATTAAACAGTCCCAGTTTTGCTGCATCCATGCCCCAAACTGCTCCTTCTGGTATAGTCACCTATGATGTTCCAGCCTCATATGATACGAGCCATACAGTAATCTAGCCAATCAAGCCATCCTTAAAGGTTATGGTTACCAAGGCCACAAGGCGTTGAAGGATTTCACTTCCCAAGAGGTCTCAAATTCTCTCAATTACCTGTGGGGTTTGGCTGTCTCTCACCTCACTCCCTGTAGAGAACCGGTACCAAATGCTGTTTTGTCTCGACATTGCCGCTGTAGCGCCATCCAGCGTCGCGCTTCGAGAAAACCCTCTTCACAGTTTTGAGAAAAACAGCCTCGTGCGTCTGCGCAGGGACTAAAGGCGCGAAAAGAGCAGAGGCGGGGGCAGCACGTCCGTGACAAACCGCACGTACACATTTGCGATCTGCGCATGCGTGAGAGCCCCTATATAAGGAGCACACGTGCCCCTCGCCAAGGGCGGTGGTGCGCGCGACCACTCTCAGTTCATGCACCCTCAGCGCCCCCCCCCCCTTGGTCCCCGACGAAGCCTGAGGTCACCAAAGACCCAGTGGAAGATCACCGGACTCAAAGTGGTGGTGATAAACTCCTTCTTCTCTCTCTGTCTCTGTCTCTGTCTCTCTCTCTCTCTCCCTCCTATTCTTTCCCTCTCCTCCCCCCTCAAATAAAAGTAAAACCTCGTACGACATCTGACTGATTCCAGCGTCTTAATCTCGTCCTTGGGATCGTATCGAAACCTCCCCCAACATTGAATCGGCACACTCCCTCTTAACTATCTGTGAAATCCAACTGTTTATCACAGTGAGACCCATAGAAGCTTCTTACTCCTATGTCCAGCAGTTTCTCATGATCAGTTCACTTAGCTAAACCTCAGGGCAGGGCTTAGTCATCTGCCTGTGTACCTTAACCAATTGGCTGCAGACTCTGCAGTGCTCTGCTTCATTTTAACTCTATGAGAAACAGTTTTAGAAATCAATGAACATACAGATTTGCTCCTCTTGATAAATAAATTATCTTTTTACCATTTCACGTTCAGAGTCAAATCTGCGTTTTTCTGACATGCAGTACTCTATTCCATCAAATATATTTTCATGGAAGAACCGCAGTATTAACACACTGTTGAGCAAAAGTGCATAAAGTATTATTATAGGTGCATATATAATTAATTTTCCAGTGCCATATAGAATTAATTTTCCACTGCCTTATAAATCAACTTTGATGAATGAATCTTCATCTTTGAATCTTTACCTTTAATCACTACAATGAGTGTATATATACATATACAGACACCAAGAATGAAGTGACATTCATTGGAATCAAATGGTGTATGCCTATATATAGACAGTTGTTTTTTATGTGAAATTATAGTAGACAAGGAAAGTTAGTTTCTGTTTGTGATCAAGTCCAATGAGGCCTAAGACATTAAAAGTTCTGGGAAGGGTTGTGGCAGAACTTTTAGACTGAGAATGATCTTAAGAGTTTGAGATTTAGAATTTTGTAGACATTTTTCTAGAAGTAAACATCAATTTCCTGCTTGTATAAGTGAACAAATGATCCACAGTGATTAAACCTTTGTTTTACTTGTCTAGCAAAATAGGTGATACAGATAAAAAATGCAGACTGACAAACAAAACCAATAAATTGGACACTGCTAATGTATTAAGCTCTGCAGCCTAGATAATTTAATCACCAGTTTTTTCTATATTTTATTACTGAAGCTGACCTTAATGTTCATACTTTTCTGAGAGTTTCTCCAGAGGATAAAAACATATTTGGAGTGCTACCAATAATGCTGAAATAAAGTACTATTATCTCACATGGACTTTTGATCACTAAAATGTACACAATTTTAAGAATAAATAAAATAAAATAAATCTTGAGGTTACCGGAAGCAACTTAGGATTTTCTGAAACACCAATAGCAAAATGGCAGCATCAGGTATAGAAAAGAAAGCCAAGACTTCAAAGGAAGTCTTAGAGCCTTTTTTTTTCAGAACAAGGTGTATTTGGTAGTCTTCAGGCAATGACTAATAGATGTTTGCTGAACTTACCAAAACGCTCTAAACCTAGATATCATCTAGATTTCCTTTCCCATTGTTTTGCCATCTGTTGCATACCCACACACACACTTTTTTCCTAATATTTAATCTAATTCCTCTTTTCTGCAAGCTAAACTGTTTTCTTCTTGTCCTTCATGGAACAGATGTGTTAACTTATCATCATCCTCTTTTTAATCACATTTTATACGCTAGAAGACCATTATCAGAACCCCTAGCCCTTTTCCTTTTTTTTTTTTTTTTTTTCCAAGCTAAATTACATTCCTTCAACATTTCTGAGAGGTCTTGTTTTTTGAACATTTTCATTTGGGTTGTTCCTCCTCTGTGGAGTTCCATCACTTGTGTTTCTAAAAATGCTGTTACCTAAAGCAGATACAGTATACCACTAGAAGGCTTATTTGGGACAAATAGAACAGAAAATCATGTTTTCTATGCTCCTCATTCAACACTCCTACTGATTACACTCCAGATTAAGATTTGCCTTCTTGCACACTCTCGTCTCACATGCAGTTTGCAATCCATTCTAAGTCCAACATCATCTTAATTTCCACAGTCTGGTCAGATCTATGTTTCTATTTGTCATTTTAATGATAACCTTCTACAGTCTACTTCTTCGTACTAGTGCTTACTAAATTTCATATTGTTGATTTTGGATATTTTTTCCAATTAGTTGAGATGATTTTGGATTTGGATGCTGCCCTCCAGAGTGTTTGGAATTCATTAATAGATGCCATATACGTATTGTCTGTTCAGTCAACCTGGTTAATAACAAAAATATGTAGAGACTGACCCTTCAGTAAACCTTTCAAAATGTAGTTTCTCCAGCTTGATTGCAAACTACATGTAGATAGTCTTTGAGTGTGATTTTTCATCTAATTACATACCTACTCTGACGATTTCAGCCATTTTCCCCCCTTTTTATTCAAGAGAGTGCCATATGTTACAATGTCAACAGCCTTTCTGAAGTGCTGATATAACCCCTCTACTCATTATTCTTTAGCCAATAGCATAGTTAACCTGTCAAATAAATAAATTTAATGGTTTTCTACTATTTGGTCTAAATACATCAGTTTGAGCTCTTTCCCCCACTGCCACTGTTCTTTATTCTCTATAAGCTTATAATTTATTTCATAATTTATTCAGGTATTTTTTTCTGGAAACAAAATCAGACTCAGTGGTCTATAATTCTATTGATCCTGCTTTTCTGCCGTTTTTCATATAAGTGCTATATTGGCCTTTCTCCAGTCCTCCGGGACCTTCCTCCTATTCCAAGAAGTCTCAGTGCTAATTGCTAACAGTTCAGACACTGCATCAGCTTGTTCCTTCAGTGCTCCAGGGAGAACTTCATCACACCCTGCCAACTTGAATATCTCTAACTTTCCTCTGACTGTTTACTTCCTACTTTATCCTATACTCATCTTTTGATAAAAATTGATTTTGCTAAATTTCTGATTGCAGTTAACATTTTTTTTATTTCACCAGAAACAAAGAAACCACTTACATGTTAGTATTTCTTATTTCATCTGTTATTTGCTTATGTTTGATATATAATAGCTCATTTGGTAGTGAATTATCTGAGGAGATAAACATTCCTGATATTCAGGATACCCCATTTCAGCATTAATATTTACGTGATGACTGGATTAGATTATGACAATTCATAGCAGGACTTGAAAAATTAGCTGAATAAATATTTTGACAGCCCATTAAATAGCACCTCTTTTATCTCTTTGACCTATCCATTAATTGAAAACTTCACCAAAAAAACATCAGAGGATCAAGGAATTGTGCAACTGGATATGCTTTTTCTCTTTGGTCTGAGATAGTATTCTTGGTTGTGGATAATAAATAAAGTGGTAATATGCAGGAGAAGGGTTGTGTTTTGTAGTCCTGGGAGAAAGACTGATGGTGTGCAGGACCAGTGTATGGAGACAACATAACATGCTTCAAAAGGGAAAGTGGGAATACTTGGGGACACAGTGTAGATACTGAGTATCCAGGAAAGATAACAAAGTGATGGAACGTCTTGTTTTGAACTGAGTCTTCACTGATACATAAAGTGCTTTGACTACCTCAGGTAGCATCGCTCAGGTGACTTCAAGAAAATAAGCTCTCATCTGGTACATCTCCATTTACATATCTAAATCAAGGAAGTAAAGTCAAGTGAAGTATTTGGTGGGTCAGAGAGGAAGCTGTTCACCATTTCACGTATCAAAGAGACTTTTTCAATTGTTCTCTCCAGCTTCAGTGTGAAGTCTCGGGAGACAAACAATCCTTGCCTGCTTCTGACAGAAATAGTTTTGTAAGCATTGGACATCGCCGGTGTATAGAGGAGTAATTTAGTCATTCACTTTGAAGTGATAATGAGAGGGGAGCAATGGTACTGGCACTGGCTCCCCGATTGCCTCCACTGAATGGCATGTCTGCTCTATTTTTGCAGCCTTAAAGTCATGATGGTCCTTTGACTCCTTCCTATAAAATTGATTGGTATGTAAGTGACATTTTCTTTGTCTTTCCTAGGTAGTCATTGCCATGAACTAAAGCTTTGAATACTGTGGCTTTAATTTTTAGACTGTGTTCAGTTACTAAGGTTACCTTAATAACAAAGGGATTATATTGTTTTTTAAATTTCAACAGTACCGTTAATAAAAACCATTAAGCTTTTGAGTTTCGAGCCAGTGAGAGACATGATATATGGCTATATTTTTGCACTGAGAGGAGGCTCATGATCTAGCTTAAGCGTGGACCTAAAACTGTAAATTTATCCTATCGGTCTTTTCAGTAGCATGTATAGCCAAAAGAGGCCAGAGGACAAGAAGACTGGGCATTCTCTTTGGCATCTTAAGCTGTCGTTTCACTCACAATTATTTATATTTTGTCAGCATCCAGAGCTGAGGCTTCTAGTCAGTCTCTGCATACCTACAAATGTTTCTATATTGTCATTCAGTTGCAGTTATCTCTATTAGTTGTAGCAGCTAGCACCTGAAAACAAAATAGGAAATTTGAAAGAAAGATTCAGGAACAATTAAACTTTCTCATGAGCTCAAATAACTTAAAAGTGTTAAGGCTCCCAGGAAAACTCAATCAAAAGTAGTACTTTAAGAAATGTATTTTATCTTGTTTCTTCTTTGTTTTGGGCCTATATTTCTACAATGGGTCAAACATTTCTGGCATATTCATGAATATAATTGGTGAAGTGCAGACCACTGCAGGACAAGTATATATTATAATGATCAACTTAAGTGATTAATAATATTGTCATCTTGGCTTATTCAAGTGTAACCTAGGTTCTATTTAGTGAAAGTCTCCTGGAAATTTATCACAGTATAATTAAAGTAAGGGAAAGAAAGAAATGCTGAAGGTGGTGATAATGAGCTATCAGAAACATCTGGCAATTATTCTTAGCTTTAAAGTTTTTTAGCACTTGGTGAGTGTATCCCTTACTGCTATAAAGCAAAATGAAAAAGTAGGCTCTAAAGATATGCTGAAAAGTGAAGTAAAAATGCAGATTCTCTTTTCAGCAACTCATTAAAAAATACTGAAGTTGTTTTAAGAATTTCTCCCTAGATACATATGAGGAAAAAATAGACCTTGATGTAAATGAGATTCCCTGGAGTCATCATCACTAACAGAGCTAGAGACAGGCCCAGGTATTTCAGGTTATCAACATGCAGAGAAACTCTTACATTTGTGAACAATGTGCTGAATCATGACTTTATGCCATGTAGTTTTCATCAGTTGCACTGCAATAGGAAAGACTACAGTGACCACTGATAAGTTACACTGATGATATCTTTCTTTGTTTTCTTAACCTGTTTGTTCTCATGATATTCTTTGATATTTTTAACAAAACAGTTCATAAAGCAAACATCACTATTTTTAATATAGATTATAATTTTTTTAGTTCACGACTCATTTTCTCGGAACAATGGACCTTTGCGATATCACTAAATGAGTTTTCCCAGTCCACCTCACATTGGAATTTGTCAAAGGAAAAAACTTCTCAGCTCACATAATTTAAACCTGATTGGGACTGAAACAGCTTCTTAGTGTGTTAACAACATGCAGTTATCCAGCAATCACACAGGATTGCAATACGTACAGGACCAATACCAGTAATAAAACAGAATAGCTGCAATACTAGAGGCAGGATGTTAAACACCTGCAATTTTATAAACACCTTTATCTTACCCCAGATTTATCCCCAATAATTCTAATCACACCAGAACATACACATGTGCACATACAGACACACACACAGAGTTACAAGCATACCTCCTCTCTAGCAGAAGACGTGGATTGCCAGTAAATCCCCAGCCTCCTGGAAGTGGGGCTGCCCTGCTTGCACACCCCTCCTGTGGGAGATGTGGGAGCCACAGCTCCATGTGTCCACTTGTCCCTACCCGAGGGAAGCAGCCACTGGCTGGGGCAGGACCCTCACAGCATTGGGCAGGGAGGCTGCTCCCTCTGGCCTGGGCAGGGACCGTGATGCTGCAGGGTGACTTCTGGCGGTGACAAATCAGGTTTCATTCCTGTCGTTTCCATTCCAAGGTCTCTTCCTCCTGTTATGAATTTTCACACTGTTTTTATGCTTCTTATCAGGCTAATTCCTTCTTTGTATCAAAAAGCTCATAATTCTTTGCTTTCTAATCCTGCTGATGGTCATCTTCCTCTTTAAAATGATCAGTTTTAGGCAAATGGATTCAGACAGTTTTGAGTATTCAAGCCAGACATACATACTATTTCTACTCAAATTCTTATTTTACCAGGTTATCGAGGCCAATCATTCACCAAAGGCGGGCCATACAAGTACCCCACAGAATTTAGCCCTAAGATGTTAACTTCTGACAACTAGTGAAAGAAAAAGAAGGAGGAAAAGAGAAAATAGGATGTTTTAGATCTGCTGAAAATAAAAGCAAATATATTAATTAAGAAACATTTATCTGCAAACACTCAGTTACAAACTCTCAATATTTAGCCTATATCCACTGAAATGAATAAGGCTATACTTATGCACCTCCTTAGCAGAAGCCATCCAAGGAATACTTTATAGAAAGTGTGAGTGCAAGTTGGGAACTATGAAATACATAGCTTTTTCATCTCCCAGTAGAATTTCAGAAAGAAGCATGCCTGCTGCCCAGCTGGTTTCCCAACAAAACATTTTTGATAGACTCTTCTATCTTCACCCTGAAAGTAATGGAGACCTTTTAAAGCCTTTGGCTGAGACACCAGGATGCTCCCAAATTTGCTCCCAAACAAAGCAGACAGACAAATTATCCATTCAGTCACTACCTATAAAAAGTTTGACAAATCTGTCAAACCTATGAAGAAAACAGACTTGGTGGCTTATAGAAGATGGGGTTTGTACTTCTGGAATCAAGAACTGGCGGTGGGATATTTAAGTGTTTTAAACCTGAATTTCCTCCCCATCCAGAGCAGACTTCAGGTCCTGTCAGAAAGGACAGAAACTGTATCACTGTCCCATTAAAGTTTTAGGTAGCCTTGGAAGGAGCTGCCTTTCCTTTCATCAACGGATTCATGCTAATCCTCTTCTACATTAATATATTATATAAAACATTTGAACAACAATTCTCCTTGGGAAACTACAGCTGCAAGACCATGCATACCAGAGAACAAATGTTACTGGCAGATACGAAACAGCCTATTGAAAGAGGTTCCAAGGCAGAAACTGCTTAGGAAATGGGAAGAAACTGATTTTAACACTGATGTTACACCTGCACTATGGGATAGGTCTGCTTCATGGGGCACCCTGACTTGTCCAGATCACAGGAGCCAGTGGGAGGATCTTTTTCTTTTCCTCACATGGCATGTGAGGGATAGTGTGCTGATAGATGCACTGTAGTACTCAGGAAGTGTTTAATGCATATACTCTGGACAGGACCAGGGCAGTGTAGACAGTCTCAGAAACTTTAGTTCAGCACACATAAACATTATTCCCTTAATGAAGGACCGATGAGTTTTCTTAATATTTCTTTAGTCGCTAGCATTTCACATTTTTTTTTTCACCCTCTTTCACTTTCTTTCAGACCCACATGCATTAATTACCAGTTGATATACTCACATTCAGGAGGCAGGCAGGCTATCTGAATGTTGCTCCTTTTTTATTGCATTGCTCTCCATTGTCTTCATTGTTAACCAGTGTCAACCGCTCTGCCAGAACTTGCTTTGCTGAGATCACACAATCTAATTTGCCCCTTTTTTGTTCTATTATTATAGTAATTATTTCTCAGCTAGCCCACTGCACTCAAAATAACTAATCATCTGTGCTACTTTACAATTAAGTAAAAAACTAACCTTTCTACATCACTCATGGACAATAAAACAGCCTTGTATGAAGTTGACAATTTATTGCTTGTTTATTCCCCCTTGTTTGTGTGCCCTTGTTTATCTTACTGTAGTTTAAAATTCTTATTTTACTGTTTACAAATTACTTTGGTTTTGAATCTTTTGACACTTAGACCCCTCTTCCTTTGAAAAGATTTTTTTTGAACCAACAGAGTTTTTTCAAGACAACTGGATTCTGAGCCTCAGTAATTATACGGCTCTCCTGATAAAAGTCAGTGGTTTCTCACAGGGAACATTTCTATCTATATATATCTTACATATGTAATACTGTAAACAAAATTTAACAATTGCTGTATTCTTTTCCTCTCTGAAGAAAAATCACATAAGGAAAAAAGCATACAATAAAGATTCAAAGTGAAAAATTATTATTACCTCATATTAGCAGGTAAGCGAAAACTGCAGCATGACTTTGGACACTAGCATACCTGGACCAAATCTTATGATCCTGTCAGCATCCTCATTCATTCACCATTCTCACACAAATGGGAAGAGCTCATTACTAAAACTCTGGGAATCCAGCTGAAAACCAAACACCCACAGAAATAAACTAAACTAAGAAAGTAACAATTTTCAAAACACAAAGGCAATGACAAATTCAAATATTCACAAAGTGATTCTGCTCTGTAGAGTAAGAACTTTGACTTACAAGCCTCATGTCTGAACTTTGGAGGAAGAATTTGGCCACAGTTCCCCTCTATCAGCATTGCATCTCTTTGTACAGTGTTATTTCAATCAATTTTTTTGCATGGAGCTAAATGACATTAAACAAATGTGTTTCAATAAAAATTTAACTTCTTACCACTGTAGAAGGAAAAAAATTTTGAGCACTTAAAACAAATTATGGTTTTCAACTGAAAATCCAGGAAAACAACATAATCTATTTTATGCATGAGTTACTGAAGTCATTGAAGTCCAATCACAGTTTTGATACATTTTCTTATAAGGTCACCTCTCTTTTTTTTTCTAAATTATTTGATCACATACTTACAGTAATTTTTTTCCTGAAAAAAACAAAAAACCACTAACTGTAAAGCCTTCAAGAAAGTGATGATTTAAAGAAGTATATAAACATCAGCATAGTTAAAAGCAAAAAAATCCCATCTATTTTCTCAAAAAATATAGCACTATAATGAAAATTACTCTATCACAGAGAATACCTTTCATGATGGTGAACTCTGCAGTGTAAACCACTCAGAAAAACTTCTAAAATCCTGATTATTAAACAGTATTTCATATGGATGTGACATGTACTCTTTACCATTCAGAGTAAGATTCACATAGAAATCAAATGTAGTAACCCCTACATCATTACACCAGTTTCTGGTTTTGAGGGTAGTAATAGCAACTAAGCTTTTATATGGCTAATTCAACAGACTAGGTTAATTCCCCTGTAATTTTCTTCTCTTTGGTATGGGTATTTCAGTGACTTCTTACCACCGTATTCCCAGTGGTATTCTTGGAGCAGATGCATTTCTTTATTAATAGAGCACAAAAGATATTCAAAGAAACTATTGACTTTATATGGCCAAACCTCTTATTTAAAAAGTGAAATTTGGTTTTCCCATTCATTGTAAATCACTGTCTTTCTGTGGTGCAAGTTGTAAGCAAGTTGTTCTGGAGAGCTCATTTTACACATATGCCTCAGGTGCATAAATTCAGACTGCAGGCGGCAATTGATCTTCAGAGAAACTTTGTTCTGCAGGCACTAGTCTGCCAAAGCCCTTTGTTTTGTGATGTAGCGCACAAGAGAAGCTGCTTCTGAGAGGACAGAAAAGAGAGTAAGAAGAATATATCTTGGCTTAGGTTAATCAAGACTCTTTCCCTTCATCTCTGACAGAAAATCATCTGAAGGAAAGATGGTTTTGAAGCGTGGACAAATGTATTTTGAATGTTAGAGGCTTGCTGCCTGTGGTAAAAGCACAGTCCTCTAAAGAATCCTGTGTGCAGAAAGCAGACTTCCCCCCCCCCCCCCCCCTTATCTCTCTACTCTATCCATTCTTTTAAATGAAAATGGAAGTGTAGAACCATAGCCTAACAATTTTTTGGCCTTTGCTGTCTAATGTCCAGACATTCTTTTAAAACAAAATTAAAAAAAAAAAATATGAAATTTTCAAAGCATGAAGAGGATAACTTATTTTTATTATCAAGAGAACAATAAATATATTTATATTTGCTATTTATACATGATAACATCTGTTTTAATTATAATTGCCACAAGCATAATTGTGAAGAACAAAAAGAATTATAATTATTGTTGCTACAGTTGTGGTTTCTTCATGCTATTAAAATATGTATTTCTAGATGATATTTTGATAAATCAACATTGCAAAAAAACACACCTATGTGAAAGGATGGATGTCTTTATAACTGCGATTATTTCCTTCTGTATTCCCTTCATTTCACACTGTTCCCTGTGGAGTTCATGTGAAGTAATCTTTGTGAATTATAAACAGTGAAATGTTGTGTTGTTGTCAAAGGAAAATAAATAACGTAATGTTAGAGTGAACCAACTCACATCTGCAAGGACAGCCAAGAACACCTAGAAAGATGCCTTTTCCTTCCCAATCTGTAGAAGACCCCATATACCAATACTTTCTCACCTGCCTCACTGAATGAATTACAAGTACAAAGACAGTGCCATTTAGAAATAGAAAGAGAAGCTGGAACTACGAATAAGTGCACATAAAATAATTATTAACTAATGAAAGACAAATTTGTGTTCTCAGAAGCCATTTATCAAGATGAAAGGCGAGTTGACCTGCTGTTCCTGTTTCAGTAATATTTGTTGCTCTCAGCTGTTCTTGGGATAGACTAAAGAAGTGCATTCCATCAGAGCAGACAGAAGGTGCAAATTTTGATCTGCTCAACGACAAAACTACATATTCTTTTGGAAGAATAAAAATGCAAGCTATTTGTTCAAACAGAAATTGCACTACAGACAGCTGCTTATTTTAAAAACTGATTAAAGATTCACCAAGAACTTTAAAAATGATGAAAATGTAAGTACATTAACAGACAAAATATGTACTCATTATTGCAGTGTCTTGCTTAATCTTCTGTATCATACAGTCTTATTCATATACATTCCTGACAAGAACAGCATGCAGCAGCTGAAATTTACATGATTTTTTATTGTGTGTCCTAAAGGTGTCCTTAAGTAGTGATCAGAATTGGCTATTATGGAAAGTGAGTAACATGTTACCTTGGGTTTAATATTGTTAGCAACTGAGTTAGAGCCTGTGTCAGATTTACAACATAGTATCTGGCTAATATTGACAGTAGCACAACCTCTTTCAAAGCTCTTGAGGCAACTGTCATAGATGTCAAATGTGTCATATTTTGCTGAGAGGGCAGCAGGGGGATTCTGTTACCTAATGCCCTAACGTTACCTCCAGGAAGGTACTGGGCTTATTTTTATCCATGTGTAGACTCTCATCACTTTCTTCCTCTTCTAGGTTTTTAAAATTTACATCTGTGAACAGTATGCCATAGTTGAATTGCATTTCATTTATACCTTGCAAGCAGCAAACTTTTCACATGTGCTTGGTTTAGATCACAGTGTTGATATTCAGCAGTTATATCATGCAGGTAACTATGGTTCTAACAGCTGAATATGAATGTTTTCTTCTAATTTCCAAGTAACAAAAGTATGGCTGAGACAGATGGGGTTAACCACTTCACTTTAGTGTCACAAACTGACACTGAATGAAGAGCACGACACATCTTCCCTGATTGCAACCCTTGGCCCAGTTCACTATATCTATGAATTCAGGGAATCCATTGTAAATACTTCTTCCTATTGGGTTATACCTGGTGAACAGCGCTACCAAAGGACAGCTGAGACCCCATCTGGAGTACTGAATTCATCTCTGGTTATTCTCCCCCTCTATTCTCTTCTTGTGAGGCCCCATCTGGAGTACTGCCTTCAGCTCTGGGGCCCCCAAACATAAGAAGGACATGGACCTGTTGAAGACAGTCCAGAGGAGGGCCACGAAGATGATCAGAGGGATGGAACACCTCTCCAATGAGGACAGGCTGAGAGAGTTGGGGTTGTTCAGCCTGGAGAAGAGAAGGCTCTGGGGAGACCTTAAAGCAGCCTTCCAGTACCTGACGGGGGCCTACAAGAAAGCTGGGTAGGGACTTTTTACAAGGGCAGATAGTGATAGGACAAGGAGTAATGGCTTTGAACTGAAAGAAGGTAGATTTAGATTGGATATAAGGAAGAAGTTTTTTACTGTGAGGGTGGTGAGGCACTGGAACAGGTTTCCCAGAGAAGTTGTGGATGCTCTGGAAGTGTTCAAGGCCAGGTTGGATTGGGCTTTGAGCTACCTGGTCGAGTGGAAGGTGTCCCTGCCCATGGCAGGGGGGTTGGAACCAGATGACCTTTAATGTCCCTTCCAACCCACACCATTCCATTATTCTATGATTCTATGATTCTATGATTCTATGATTCTATGATTCTATGATTCTATGATACGTGTGTTGTAAATATGTTGCATACTGGTATGTTTGTAGGAGTCTTCCATCTTCTCCTTAGCTCTTACTCTTATGGTTCAGGTTCACTTTACCTTTGAGTCTCTTGGCTACATTTTGATTTAATTCAGGTCCTAACAGTTCACAAGCCTGTGTTTCCTTTCATGCAAACTGGAAACAGAAGGAACAGAGTTACCATCTGGTAGATAGATACTATGTGTCAAGGTCTTCTTTAGATGTAGGCTTAGCATGCAGCAAGGGTACGCATCCAGTTTCAGCCACTCTGAATTTCACCCAGGTTCACCTATGGACATCATTACCCTTGCTGGCCTTTTACGTATATATTCCTCAAGTAACAGACCTTTAGTGTTTTGCTGCCCTGGGACTGATCTCATTAATTTCTACCTCTATGCTGTATCTCAGGCAACAGGAACTTATTCACTCAACAACCTCACTCAGGAATCTTACTCAAATAAGATACATGCAGTCTTCTCTTGGGGAGCTGCAATGCACTGATTAGAGAAGATTTTTCTTTTCTGCTTTGTATGTTCATGCTTTTTCATAGTAAACCAAACTGAAAGTCTAAAACTATAGCACAGTCAAGGTGCATGATCTTTTTTTGGCTGCATATTGCAAGGCCTAACTGCTTTTGAACTTTTTTATCCACTTAAATTCTTATCAATTATTTTTAGTCTTAGTAAAACATGGACTGAACAGAGCCTGCAAACATTAGCTAGAAAGATGCTAACTTGGGTATTCTTCCTTCACATCCCAGCTTATTTAACAGGGATGTGTTACATATAAGTATGTTATCTGGATTCATTGTTGTTACATTTCCTGCTTAATACTAACTGCCTTGATATTATCTAAACATTTTTATGTGTATTATATAGGTGTCAAAGCAATGACAGAGTATACATCATCCAAGGCCAACTGTAGATCACAAATTATTACCAAGGTTCCCTCTTTGCACTCACTGTTAATTATGTCCTCTGAGTGTCTTACCCTGTTTGTAATTTCTTCTTGTTTTATTGTTTTCTTACTTATCCCATAACAAATGCTTTCTATAAGTAAAGGTGAAGGGTCCAGGAAGTAGCAAATAATTTAAGTGAACAATTAAATAGAATATAAAATAATTGTAAGCTGAAGAATCTTATGGGAATTTGTCACAACTGAGGATTCAACTGTGTTTCTTTTAAGATTTTGATGGTGTTCTTCACAAAACAAATTACAGTTCATACAAATGGAAAATCAAAAGGCTTTATTAAACTCAGGTCAGTTATGTAAGCAACAAATGAATCTAAGAATACAATATCAAAATTGAAGTTGCAAACTTATGTTTCTTAGACTATCTGCATTTCGCCATCAGAAATGCCTCAAGAATATGCATAGGCTACACTGACCAAAAGACTTTGTATGGTGTTATGGAAATAAAGATTTCTCATATATTTCTATCTACCACTACATCACAAGAAGGTTCAGAGGTGAAAAAGTGAGTGGAAAGGCATTTCCTAATTTATCATAATGTCTTCTATCATGATGTGTGTAATTTTGCCCTCTAGCACGAGATGGAGTGTGACTGCAGTTAAGAAATCAGCGGACCTGAGTAAATTCCACATTCCTTACCCTTGGGAAACGTCAGCTTCTCTTCTGGTTATGTCTCCTCATGGCTTATCTGTGTCTAGTTTATGTGCTTTTCACAGATCTATCTTAGAGCTAGGCCAGAGCTAGAAAGATACCTAGTATGTATCTATAACATGTCTGACCTGATTAGAATCAGAAATGGGTTGAAGCTGAGGTCACTCCAATGATCTGAATCTACACATCCATGTTGTCCTTGCAAGGAGCCTTTGCACTTTGCCTTAGTTTACTTGTAGGTTTTTTTATTGTTGTTTGGGGTTTGTTTTTCTTTTGTTGTTGTTTCCTTCCTCTGTCCTTACAAATAGAAAGAGTTTTTGTTTAAATTTTTTGAAAGTTTTCAGCAAAAATATCTTGTCAAGTGTGATAGCTAGTATATTTGAATATATGATGACAAAAATAAGCCATTTGGAAATGACAGTGGCCCTAAACATGAAGAAAACATATGAACATATATAATAAAACTTACAGAAATAAGAGGGGTTTAAAGAATGTTTTGATGCAAAGTGACAAATGCAATAGCTTCAATAAGAAAGAATCAGAAAGACTTTAAGTAATACCATATTCTCATTTGGCGTGATGTCTCAGCTGGCATAATTTCAGCAAAATCAATGAAGCTGGGCTAATCTGCATCCTTTTAGTTGAATGAAACTATACCAGTTCACAGCAGCTGGGAGATCAGGCTACTCCAGCAATGGCTTGTCCTTGGTTTTAGTCATTTACAGTCAGCAGATCTGCTTCAAGTAATGGTTATTCCAAGAAAAATATTAATTCATTTATGAAAAGAAGGCCATGTGGAGAGATGTATGGAAGTGCTTTGTGGCAGGTATCCTTTACAAAAGGATTTGCATGCATAATTGAAAAGTAGGGATGTTAGCATGATTAAAATAATTTGAGGTAAAGAACACATAGCAAAAGTGGAGTAAGGTGAAATGACAGTGACAATATGGATAAAAGAGGCCAATAGAGTATCTGCCAGCAAACACTGATAATTTTTATAATTCCAGGATTTGTGGGAAGCAAATGATGTTCAGTAGATCTGCTCACAAATGGATTATAATTGCCATTCAGTAAACAAAATGTAGGGAAAATGTCAGAAGATGCCATAGTGATGCATTCTTATCAGAATGAACTTTCATTTTTGTTTATTTATTAAAAATTTTTCATGTTATACAGAATCCTATCATTTGGCAGGAACATTAGATTTAATTAATCAGGATTTGCACATGCCTATTTAGTACTTCAGCTGTTCTGGTACATTGAAGTCTAGGAACTGATTGTTTTTGCAACAGCACTGGGAATCCAATCTATCTCCTGGCTTGGCAAGGCCTTTCAACATAGCTCTCAGCAGGAGAAGTCACTGGGCATGTTTTCATAGAAGCTACTCCTCTTATTAAGCCTTAGACTTCCCCTAGGGAATTATTCACAGCATAATTAGTTACTGAAACAAGAAGTCTTTTCAGTTGCTTCCAGAACAAACTCGTCTGGTGATTGATAGGAATATGAGAATTTAGAGAAAGCTAACAATAGTAAACCCCTTTAATTAAGGGGAAAAAAAACTAGGGAAGGCTTTGAGCCATGTCTACGCCTACTCTGTTCTAAAACTTGTTTTAAATTTGTTTTGTTTGATTTAGACCAGATATGTGTTTAAAAGAGGCACGTATTTAAATACGATTACAAAATAAAAAAAAATATCTTTAGCATCTAGACCTCTGTGGCCTGATTTCAAGCTAGATAAAAGCATGGTTTTCTGCATGTCTGCTCATCCTTCTTCACATTCAAGCGTTCTTAACCAACCATCTCTGAAAGCATTCTTGTACTTGATTACAAATACTGGTTTATATGTTTGTAAAGAGACACCCATATACACCTATGTTCTGTTTACAAATAGGGTTGGTTATACAGTAAAGGAAAGATTTTAATTGGAATACTATTCTTGTAATTATTTGATGACTAGGTATAAAATTTGAACCTTTGAATTGTATACCAAGGATAATACTAGATTAAATGCAAAGTACTATTCTGTTAGTCCTGATTGTACATTACAGAACGGCTGGCTAAAATGTATTTTCTATTTCTTATACTGGTTTGTTTGATTGCTAGGAGTTACAAAAACGTAACTCCTACCTCTCTTCTTGAGAGACATAACACCCAAGGCTTCTTATAAATGGAACAATAGGACTTCAAGGACAGTGAGATATTTAGTTACTGTTTATTGTGGGAACTGCTACAGACTTTGAAGAAAGGTTATTTGTTTTATAGCAACAAGCACCCTAGAGCTAACAGTGTTGTTTCTCTTCTTTTTTCCTTTTGAAACAACAGCCAAATATTAGCAGAGAATATGTGCACAGAAATGCCCATGAATATAACCAAGCTGCCTAATCAGAGACAGATTTTGGTAGGAACTGCTGGACTTTGTCCCTGTGTTGCAAAGCCATGCCAGGAGTCAGAATGGGGCCTTCATCACCATACAGATGCTCAGACAAACACAGTCCCCGATCAGAGAGCAGGAAAGCTTGCTCCATGCACCATCTTCCAGGCATGCTTTGGGAAAAGAACACATGAGAAGAAGTCCTGGAACCTTACTATATCTTCCCTAGCCATTGGGTGAGAAACTCACAGTCATTCAAAACTGACTTACATAAAAACCAGTTTCTCCTCTGTAAGCCAGAAGATGAGAAAGGAATTGAGAGTGTTGCCAGTCAAGGTAAACCCTTTTGTTTCTAACTGCTTCCTAATACAATAATGCAACTCACTTATTATTCCTTTCTAATATACCTACTCAGACACTGACAGTTTCTGCTCATGAAGAGTTTAATTGACTTCTGGAGGAGGATGATCGCAATAGAAAGTGCTATCAGTTGTATACATAGGTCAATTTTCTGTTTCTAAACCTGCCTCCATTTTGTAGATCAGAACTGCCTTTAAGTATGACAAGTTACAAAATACACAAAATACATTGTGACAAAAAGCATTTGTGTTGTGATTTGTAAGTGACTATGTTCTAGAGCATTAAATATGTTTTGTTAAATATTATTTGGTTTAAAAAAACAGCTTTTGCACCAGATCTTGTCTTCCACTTGCAACAGTGTTGTTGTATGCAGGAATACATAGAGAAAGGTTTCTGCTTCTGAAGCTGAGCTTTACTCCCTGCCATAGCATCCTGGCTGTCCATAGGATAGACCAGGTGGTGTAAAGACCCTTTGGCAGGAGTGATGAGTCTGTCAAGCCCTTAGGATTCCATCCCTGTCTTTAATCATTCTTTTCTTAATAAAGATCAAAGATATAGGTCAAGGTTTTCTTCTTGTCCTGTTTTTGATCACATCAAACAAAACTCAATTAATTATGACCTGAAAAATTGTTTTAGGGTACCAGACCTCAGGACAGAATCTTGCTGAAGCTGTACCTGCACCTCTTTCTCTTTAGTGAAACATGCCAAGCTAACATTTGGCCAGATAGGCCAGTACAAAGCAGTTTTGTGCAGCTGATGTGAATGCAATAGCAGAAATTGGCTGAGTCCCACCTTAAAGTAGTTTCCCACTTTGAGCCACATCAAAGGAAAAATGCCAATTCTTTAAGAGAAGGCAAGATGTTTAGGTGTTTTGTTGGTGCTGTTTTCACATAAGGTAATTTAATGAAAGTAGACAGAAGGAAAATTAGCTTATGATTGTGTCTTTGGAAAGGGACAGATAAAAGGCTTTGCACCAAAAGATCTGCCGTAAAGATGCCACACCGTATCTGAATATCACAAAACAGCAGATTGAAATTCTAAACTGAATATGTTCGTACTGAAAGGCAATACAGTATTTCCCCTTGCTAGTGGTGAGAAGTAATTATTTTAATATGCACCATAGCTGTGTAAATTCAGCTTTTACCCTATTAAAAAAAAAAAAAAAAAAAAGAAAGGAGGAGAGGAGAGGAGAGGAGAGGAGAGGAGAGGAGAGGAGAGGAGAGGAGAGGAGAGGAGAGGAGAGGAGAGGAGAGGAGAGGAGAGGAGAGGAGAGGAGAGGAGAGGAGAGGAGAGGAGAGGAGAGGAGAGGAGAGGAGAGAAGAAGCTCACTATCTTCTCGCAGAATTCTGCCATAGTATTACATGTTTATAAATGTACCTTTTCTACATACACTTAGATGTAAATTAAAAAAATTAATAAAAAAGACATCCTAGCTGTACTCCGGAAGAGTTTTAAAATCCCCTGATATGTACTTATTAGAAACAAAACTAATAAAACTCAACCAGAACAACAAAAAAGAGCCTAGAAAACAAGAAATAAGAGATGTCCCTAAGCTGTCACTTGCTGCAAATGAATGGGCTGAATGTGTGGAACACCAGCACATCCATCAATGGGGATTCCTGACTGATCAGCCTGTGCTTTCAGGGCCCTCCAGGAGCTGCCTTGCCAACTGACCAGATAACCAGAGAGGCAGGTGACAACCCACCAGGATTCTAGGTCTTCATCTGCTGCCTGCTGTTCAACAAAAGTTGATGAATCTGAGATATTTCACTTTAAGCAAAATATTTAGGGCTTCAGAATTTTGTGTTTTCCAATGAAACTTCATTTCTGCTGGAAAATTTTCAACTGACTGCAGGTTGTTATTCAGTACTCTTTCAAGCTGAAAGCATTATACAATCTGAATTTAATTCAGGATGATTTAAAGTTGCAGGGGTTTGTTTTTGTTTTTGTTTTTGTTTTTGTTTTTTTTTAAATCTGCACCTTTTTACTGTATCTATCACTTTCATTGTTAATTACCTAAATCAGTTTACAAACACTAGAAAATGCTTTCATTTAATAATAGCGAAGTAGTGAAGACTCCCTGAAATGCACCCCTCTGCAAGTACACTTTGTTATTAGAAACTTGATTTTTATCCCTCTACCAGTCAAAGTAAAATAATCGTATTGTCACAAAAGAAAATACACATTCTTGGAAGTTTCTGCAGATATATTTTACAATTAACAAAAAGGGAATCCCTCTATTTGTGTATATTGCAAGAAAATACATAGAAAGATTTTGAAACTCTTAGTAGTAAACTGATGAGACAGAGTTTTTTAACCTGAACAGAACACTGACACATGGAGTAAAATAACTGTTTCTGGAAGAGACAAGCCTTTCACGTTATATGAAATCTCAGAAATAGCTCCATAATATAAGTAAACTCATTGTGTCTGTCTGAATAAAAAGCATGCTATACGTCTCAAAGATTTAAATTCAGTGAAACTTAATAATGTGGTTCCATTTCTTATTTGCTCCACGATGAAGATTTTCACAGATAAACCCCTACAATTTCTATTACAAACATTTCAGGTGCTGCGTTGTTACACTTTCCCTGCAGCAGTCAATAAAAATGAACACAGACCTAGCAGTGCAGATCCTGACTTCCTAGCTTCAGATGCCGATGGAGAGTGTATGTGATCTAACACACTGGACCCGGGGACCAGACGACACTTGTTCCTTTCTGTTGACTGCACTACAAGGGCAGTGACCTCTGTCAGAAAGGCAGGACAGAAACTCAGGGTTCATAACATCTTAAACTGCTGCGATAAGTTTTGATGGTATTCATCTGTCACAGCCGGAAGCTTGTTTTCACTTTCACAATAGCTCAGCTGGCCAACAATACCAAGGGATTGAGCCTAAAGCTGTCTCCCCCAGTCACTGGCACAGAGGAGTAATTACAGGGAAACACCTTTTCTCCTCATCCTGGGACTAGAGAACTAACTGCTTATCTTATTTAAAGAGCTTATAAATTTGTAAAAATTAATACAACTGATTGGGACAATATACTAAACATTTAAACTTGCTTTTATTCTCTTTTTAAGACAAACTGTCAACGAATTCTTGAAAAGTTTGTGTGCCTCCAGATCAGCAGTTTCCATCAACAAATCTCACCCATCTCTGCTTGTGATTTCTCATCAGTTCTCTCTGAGGTCAAATGGTTTGAGCGAGCTTCTCATATCAGAACTAGGTGTTGGATTGTTCCTCTGAATTCATGATTTCTTATTTTGTTTCACATTAATTGTTTTTCTGCTCAAATGGATTTTATCACCTAGGTACAACACGAGTAAGAATGTGGTTTCATTGATGTGTCCAAGAATAAAGGTGATTTCCAAATCACCATTATTGCAGTCATGGTATAAATCCATGAAAATATCTTCTTGTTTTGCACCTTAAAATAGCACTCATATAGAATACTTATTCTATTCTTTTCAGAATGCATTATCCAAAAGATTGGTTCCTGGAGAACAAAAAAAACAGTTTTAGTAAGCATGACTGCAATGCCATTGATTTAAACCAGTAATTTCCTCATTAGTCTTTGTGATGTATTACTCTCTGATAGCCAACAATTAAAGCAAAATGTTTTGATTTTATGGCAAATATAATTATTTATACACCTGTATTTTTTGGGACTGCTAACTAAATGAAAGTTCAATCTTCAAAAGCTCTATGTTGTGAAATATAATGCAGTATTTAGAGATCCATTGAACAGAAGAAAAATTTAGGTTGATCCTTCTCCCCTGTCCTTCTCCCACAAGCTTTTAGGGTCATACATAGTTCACAGTGATCCTTACAGCTTTATCAGATTTCCTGTATTATGTTTAATACCATAGACAATTTCATAATTCCTTTTTTCATTAGAATGAAGACATGCATATATCCTAACCTGGCTAAAAAGCTTGGATTCTCATTAAATATTATTCTGTCTGGATTATTTTCCCTCTGTTATTTTATTACCTTGGTTCCTTTTGTCTTCATTTTCATTCAGCTTGTACAAAACATTATATAGTCCTGCCACTGCTATGTGTTCACTGCTATGTGTTCACTGCTATGTTCATATGCTTGATTTCAAAGATTTCTGGCTTGATTTTAACTTCTCATTTAAAGAGATCCCTGATGATATATTTCCTCAGTTTAAGCTTATTATACATATAACTTTTATGCACATGAACTGGGCAATATAGTTTGCTGGTATACTCTACAAGCTCAAAGGTAAATATGTGCAAAAATGCTTTCAGTATCAAGGCTAATATCTCTTAGCACATTTGAAGTCAATCATACCAATGAAAATACATGTGGTTCGGTTCCAAATAACTTCATGTCCTTAGTAAGGTGTCTTGTAGTTACACTGACAACTGAATGTTCTGAATAATATCAAATGAGCCCACTGCCTTTAGTTAACTCAAATGTGGGGTGCCCACTTGAAGGTGCCTCAAAGACTCAGTTTCAAAGGATGGATGAAAGAATCTTTGAAAATGAGGTACGTTAAAAAATGTTATATCCAGGCAATGAAAATCACCCATGTGTCCTGCAAATGTAATTTGTTTTGTTGTTATGTTTTGTTGCTTTTGTTAGATGAGACACCTGAAGGAGACCTTATTTTGCAACATGTTCTACTCCTAACGAACTTAC
Source organism: Nipponia nippon (assembly GCF_047370975.1). Taxonomy (NCBI): domain Eukaryota; kingdom Metazoa; phylum Chordata; class Aves; order Pelecaniformes; family Threskiornithidae; genus Nipponia; species Nipponia nippon. Next base: position 43,193,732 of record NW_028262336.1, on the reverse strand, counting down.
AAATATGAATGGTCTGTTTCTGAGATCAATGGAAGTTTGCCCTTCACTTCAGTGAAATGAGAATAAAACACATTTATATATATATAATACACACATATTTTCCCTTTAAGAATGAATCTTCACTGATCTGAAACTCTAATGTAAAGAAGGACTTAAATGAATACATATCAATGTCCTGGTAACTTCCTCTCTGCCTTAAAGACTGATGAAATTCATTATGCTGAAAATCAGATTAGAAGTTCAAAGTATTGACTTCACCTTGAGGCTTTCACAGCAATTGTATTATAATTGTGCTTAGTCATAACCAGCTGTGGCCTAGATACGATGGACCCACCTTGTCTCTCATAGTATTGCTTCTCTGGTTGGTAGGAATAAGATTTTCATTTTTTCCTGTTGAAACCTCTTCTCCACTTGTAGTTTTCATGTAACCTGAATGTTTTAATTGTTTACAAGTCTAACAAAGAGGATATATGTCCAGGGGAAAAAAAAACAAAACAAAACCAAAAACAACCACACACACCCCCAAAAAAACCCCAAAAAACCCAGTGAGGTTAAGATTACTGTAGCAGTATGTAAAAAAGCTGCAAAAGTTGCCAAAGCACCTCTCTCAAAAAATTCCAGACTTCAAATACCCTGGAATCCACAGTGACTTGCATTCACTGTGAAGAAAAGAGGCTGGGAACTTTGGCTGTAATCCAGCAGAAGGGGTGCTTTGATTCTGTTTTGCACATTGGCTAAATGTAATAACATTTATAAAACTAAGAATGACGGCACATTTTGCACAACTCAGAAATATTTCAGATATAGCCATCGATTTTAATTGAATAAGATTTTTTAATCCTTAAAAAATAAACAAACCCTCAAAAACAGAGGCTTGAAAAAAAAAGATTAGTTTTTCTGGTCATGCCATGGGATATAGAAGAAAACAGTGTTTCTCCTTTCTGTTACTATAACTATCTTTACCATAATCCTTGAAAACAAATGCAAGAAGGTGATAAAGTATGAATCATCTGAGCTCAGTTTTCCAGCAGATTATCACCTTATGTCCTAACCTTACCTATGTACATTTTTGTTCAGAAAATATTTCAGTGATGATTTTTTGTCCCTATCTTCATGGCACTATAAGTAAGTGTATCCTGATCAGAACTGATACTATTTCATGCCACAGCAATAATAATTATCTAACTAATAATAACTCAAAAGTACATGGAAGATTTTTCGGAGTTAAAAAGGAATTTCTATAATGTCTGTAAAAACATACATGTATGCCAAATAATGCTTACAAAATGCTATTAAATTCAAACCATTAAAAGTTTATACAATGCTCTAATTAAATTAAGCTGGTGTTTTGATAAGCTAGATCAACATATGAAATAATCAATATACCTAGCGTGCTAAAAATTTTCTTTTTATTTTTTGAGCATTTCACTGTTTAATCCATATTACTTCTTTTTGAGTCTTTTTTATATTTTTAGAAACTATTTGGTTTTAGTTGTTAAAAAGACAAATTAAAGCATAAAGTTTTATTGTATGGTCTTCAAACCTACCTTCACACTCCACAGGGCATAATAGCACAATGGTGCATTGATCTGATTCAGTGAAACACTTGTTCTCTGTATTGGTTACAGGTTGGACAGGGCTTTGAACAACCTGATGTAGTGAAAGATGCCCTTGCCCATGGCAGGGGGGTTGGACTAGATGGTTTTAAAGGTCCCTTCCAATCCAAACCATTCTATGCTTCTATGATTTTATGATTCCATAAAGACGTGCCTTCAAGCCATGTCGAACTCTGGAAGCAACCATGCCAAATTTTCATCGAATCTTACATGTAATGACAGCTGAAGTTAAGCATGTCAAAGAGAATATATTCTTTTATTAAAAATCCATTTACTTTTCTGCCTTGGTGCTGGGTGACAAGATCTCCTGACAGTCTTTTAACCATTAAGAGTATAAAACCCCACAAATAATTTTTAAATAGTAAGGCTTTAGCAGAATCTGAATCTGCAATCATTTCTGAAGGATATTAATTCAGTTGGTATGAAATTGGCCCAGAACTGCAGGACAGTTGCAGTTCACAATTTGCTTTGTAACCCAGCTTCACCATTTGTCCAGGCTGGAAGATTTCTAGTGTGATGCCTAGCAGTGGAAATCAGGACATTTGAAGGGGCAAGGACACATCCTAAGCATTTGAATCATGCCCTGAGTGTCACCAAGGCAGTAACCACATGAAGGAACCAGGAGAGTCTCCAATATCCCCCAGTTTAGATAAAGCCATAAACGCAGTACTAGACATAGTGTAAGGTACAGAGAGACATATAGAAAAAAAAGATTTTAATTCTTAAAAGTACTTAACTCTAGCAATCCTAAAAATCTAAGGAATCTAAGGAAAAAACCTATATAAGATATGACAATATTGTTTAACGCTGCCATTCCAGAATATATATGAAAACACCTAATATGGAACTTTCCCTTAAAAAAAAAAAAAAAAAAAAAAAGAAAACAAAAATAACTTAATTCTGCCTTGGTATTTTCAACACTGACATTTAAGGTCACAGCTCTGCTGAGCAAGATGCAGCAAAACACTGAGTTGGCTTAAGGTAGTGCTGGAAGCAAAATTACCTTCGTTGCCCCACTGTACTGATGCAGCTTCACTGCTTGTGGACAAGGCATTTCTGTCTTGTTCTTGAGCACCAGTACGGACAGGTTGCTGTCTGTTTGGACAGGTGTACATCATTCCCTACTGTGCTATAGATATGCCTTCAGGATATAGTCTAATAATTCTGGAATGGCAGGTTTAAACAATAAGACATTTATAAAATTTATCCTTCCTTGATTCATAAGGTCCCCACTTAAGTCAACTCCCTGTTCTCTTAGTTTTCCTTGGCGTTCCAAAGAAGATAGTAATATGTAGCCTGTCATTTTGCAAAAAATTAAAAAGTAAGTGCATGTTTTGAAAATGAAAGGATCAACATGCAAGATAGGTAATAGAATTATTTAAGATTATGATACCAGTGTGTATATGGGGGCAGCTCATGTAAACAGAAAACAAACCAATGTGTTATTTCAACAATATGAATTGCTGGGAATGAAAAAAAAAAAAACAAACAACCTATTTCAGATAACAAGATTACTAATATAACTATAATTTTCTTCACCATGAAAGTCTAGTGTATTACCTCAGAGTACTTACATAAAGAAAATAGCAGTTCAGTTCGTCATTAAATTTTCTCAGTATTATGACTTCAAGGTCAGATCCATTATCAGAGAAAGAAACATTTTGTTTGTAATAGAGTCTTCTACAAATCACCATATGTACCCCATGTGTAATATAAATCTAGTTAATATTTATGTTTGACCTCCGTTGCTTTGGGGATAATCTTCCAGTTTGACAATGCAATATATGCATAAGGTCATTGGACCTTTGCCTTCTTTTTTTCCCTAGAGCAGAAAACTTAAGAGACATCGCACACTCTAAGATATTCCTGAATCCTGTTTGTTTAGTGATCATGTTTTTCAGTCAAGATCAAGGTGTCCCTTGATGACTGATGAGATTGAGCTATTGTGAATGATTTCAGTGCCAGATTTTCAATACAGAGTCAGGAAAATGGTTATGCATTGAAAATTTTCACACCTGATATGATAATAGATGTGGCTTTCAAGATGCTTATGCTTCTGTGTCACTTAGTAACTTACTTGTTGATCCAATTTTTGCTAAAATTTGCTCAGCAGAACGCCATTCTGGAATGAAATTGCCTCAAGAAGGATCTTGGGGAATCTCCTGTAATCTATGTTTCTTGGCAAAAAATCAAAAAAAATATTTGAATTATACTTAGAATTTTGTAGACTTAGTCTGGGGTTGACAGTCTAAATAAGCGCAAAATGTTGACATACAGTGCTAAGAATAGAGAGTATTGTGTTAGAAATTCTAATACCTGGCTTGTTTATAAGTTTTACATGATTCAATAATTGGACAGCATCTGTTAACAGTCCTTAAAACTAAACCAGAAAAATAAGATTCCAACTCTCACATCTGAATGCCCTCCCAGTGTCATGGCGGGAGTGAGAGTGCACTTCACTCGTAAGAGAGAAGCAAAAGAAATAAACTTTATTGATATAAACCAGTGAGTTAACAAAGTTCAATGGTAAATGCGAGAGTGGTTTAACAAGATTAGATTATAGAATCATAGAATCATAGAATAGTTTGGTCTGGAAGGGACCTTTAAAGGTCATCTAGTCCATCCCCCATGCAGTGAGCAGGGACATCTTCAACTAGATCAGGTTGCTCAGAGCCCCATTCAGCCTGTGCTTGAATGTTTCCAAAGATGGGGCATCTACCACCACTCTGGGCAACCCCTTCCAGTGGTTCAGTACCCTCATTGTAAAAAATGTCTTCCTTATATCTAGTCTGAATCTACCCTTTTTTAGTTTAAAACCATTACCCCTTGTCCTATTGCAACAGGCCCTGCTAAAAGGTCTGTCCCCATCTTTCTTATAAGCCCCCTGTAAGTATTGAAAGGCCGCTATAAGATCTCCCTGGAGCCTTCTCTTCTCCAGGCTGAACCACCCCAACTTTCTCAGCCTTTCTTCATAGGAGAGGTGTTCCAGACCTCTGATCATTTTTGTGGCCCTCCTCTGGACTCCCTCTAACAGGTTCATGACTTTCTTGTACTGGGAGCCCCAGAGCTGGATGCGGTACTCCAGGTGGGGTCTCACCAGAACAGAGTAGAGGGGCAAAATCACCTCCCTCGACCTGCTGGCCACACTTCTTTTGATGCAGCCCAGAGTATGGTTGGCTTTCTGGGCTGTGAGCACACATTGCCAGCTCATGTCCAGCTTTTTGTCTATCAGTACCCCCACGTCCTTCTCCCCAGGGCTGCTCTCAATCCCTTCATCCCCCAGCCTGTATTGATACCGGGGGTTGCCCTAACCCAGGTGCAGGACCTTGCACCTGGCCGTGTTGAACCTCATGAGGTTCACACAGGTCCACCTCTCCAGCCTGTCCAGGTCCCTCTGGATGGCATCCCATCCCTCAGGCGTGTCGACTGCGCCACTCAGCTTGGTGTCGTCTGCAAACTTGCTGAGGGTGCACTCAATCCCACTGTCTATGTCATTGATGAAGATATTGAACAGCACTGGCCCCAGTACAGACCCCTGAGGGACACCAGTCATCGCTGTTCTCCATCTGGACATCGAGCCATTGACCACTACCCTCTGGATGCGACCATCCAACCAATTCCTTATCCACCGAACAGTCCACCCATCACATCCATATCCTTCCAATTTAGAGAGGAGGATATTGTGGGGGACCGTGTCAAAGGCCTTACAGAAGTCCAGATAAATGACATCCGTAGCTCTTCCCTTGTCCACTGATGTAGTCACTCTGTCATGGAAGGCCATTAGGTTGGTCAGGCAGGACTCACCCTTGGTCAAGCCATACCGGCTGTCTCGAATCACCTCCCTGTCCTCCATGTGCCTTAGCATCGCTACTAGGATCTGTTCCATGATCTTCCCACGCACAGAGGTGAGGCTGACAGGTCAGTAGTTCCCAGGGTTCTCCTTTTTTCCCTTTTTAAAAATGGGTGCAATGTTTCCCTTTTTCCAGTCCCCAGGGACTTCACCTGACTTCCATGACTTTTCAGATATGATGGAGAGTGGCTTGGCAACTACACCAGCCAATTCCCTCAGGACTCTGGGATGCATCTCCTCAGGTCCCATAGACTTATGTATGTTCAGGTTCCTTCAGGTAGTCACAAACCTGATCTTCTCTTACAGCGGGAGGACCTTTACCCCCCTGATCCCTGTCTAATTCCCCATTGTTTTGGGAAGTGTGAGGAGAGAGGTTGCAAGTGAAGACTGAGGCAAAGGTGGTGTTGAGTACCTCAGCCTTCTCCTCATCTGTTGTTACCAGCTTGCCACTTCTGCTCATCAGAGGGGGTACGCTTTCTTTGACCTTCCTTTTCTGGCTGACATACCTGTAGAAGCCCTTCTTATTATTCTTTGCATCCCTCACCAAGTTCAGCTCCAGCCAAGCCTTGGCCTTCCTAATCCCATCCATACACAACCGGGCAGTGTCCCTGTACTTTTCCCAAGATACCAGTCCCTTCCACTGCCTGTGCAGTCTCTTGTTGCCCCTTAGTTTGACACACGGGTCATGGCTCAGCCATGCCAGCCTCTTCCCTCCTTGTCCAATTTCCTGCACCTGGGGATCGAGAGCTCTTGTGCCCTATGGAAAGCAAGATGGCAAGGTACACTTGATCATTTACTACATAGAGGACAGGATCACCACTGGTGATTATCGGTTGAGCAGGGTTACAGGAAAAGGTCAGGTGAAGGTGAGGGGGAGCACGCCGCCACACCCAGGCGAGAGACACATTCTGATTTTCTTTTTCCTGTCTTTAGCCTCCAAAATTACTATCTTTTATCTTTGATGAGCTGCTTGGGAAAAACAGCAGTACACAAGGAACTTAAACTTGTTTTTGGAGTTAGAAAATGTGGGTCTGCAAGCCCTGAAACATAGGGAGGAACTGAACCTTCTGATTTTCTCAGGAATACTCTCGCACCGATGTGTTGTAGGAAGGAGAGGCGATTGCCATCAAAGCCACTTGAGTGAGGCCACTGAAATCTTGATTTAGTGTTTAAAAAGAAACATGGCCAGTAGGTCGAGGGAGGTGATTCTCCCCCTCTACTCTGCTCTCATGAGACTCCACCTGGAGTACTGTGTCCAGTTCTGGAGTCCACAGTACAAGAAATATCTCACAGGTGGAAGACATTGCTATTTCAGTTATGAATATTAAAGTTTTGCATTTAATGGCAACGGATAAATGTATCATCGACATTTTTAGAGTGAATAAGTATACTTTTCTGTGAATCAGTTATGTATGTAAACATACATTAATGTTTTTTAAAATATTATTTGGCTAGCTAATATTTTAAATCACTGCATACGTGATATATAGAAACTTCTGCTGTTCGAAGCATACAGGGAAAGAGAGCCACCGGCACCTTTACTTCTGTGGAATCTCACCAAAATACCAGGAACCCCATCACATGTAGCAGATGATCCCAGCAGAGCTCAGCATGTTGGAACCGTATAGTTGTGAGAACATGATGTCTCCCATGTGGTGGAAGAGGTGCATGCATATACGGTATGAAGATTGTGCGTTATTACAGTGTGACTGCATATATTATACTCCAAATCATGTTATGGGCAAAAGGAAGCACACCATAAACATATGGGAGCAAAGAATTTATTGTTAGTTCAACTGATGTTTTAGCAGTCTGATAGTCCAAATCACCCCATTGATATAAAAATACCCTCACTGATCATACAGTTGAAATTGATATACAGGAAAAAAGCCTAGTATCTGCCCCTCCTCTCTGATGTTATGTTCATCCTTCATGGGCTCCTCGGCGTCCAAAGACAGACCTTCATTCTTCAAAAAGACAGGGGCACAGGTGTTCCTGAGGAGTCATCGGTACCCCTACTGTGGTCTCTGACAGGCAGCACACAATATTCATGGTGGAGGTGTTCCTCCCTCTCCCCAGTCCGGAATCTTCTTGTTTTTATTTTGAAATGCTTTTTTCTCAGTCTGCCTCCTCAGTTGTTACTAGCTAAAGTTGGAAAGTTGCAGGGTCTCCCCATGCATCTGCTAACATAGTTTGTCATGCAGTGACCACTAGAGTTTTTGAGACCTTTCTTTTATCTTGTAGTCACAGAACTTAAACTAACCCAGGCTGGGTAAGTCTTTTGGCCACTAGACAATTGCTAAAACAAGTTAAAACCAGCTCAGCTGTAGGCAAGCTCAGACAGCTCCTGAGACCCTGCACTGTCAGGTCAATGCAAAGCCTGTGGCCTTTTACTAATAATGGCAAAATTGTGTTTACTGGGCTGCATGTACTATTGTTTATTTTAGGAGATGCTTAATTTTATATAACTCTGAATTTTTAGTTACAAAAGATTAGGTTGTGGGTGGATGTTTAAGTTGAAAAATACACTCTAACGGTGTTTGCTTAATCTAAACTACTGTTTTAATATTTATGTAAGAAAGTAAGGTAGGTTGGGAAATCTGATTTTTAATATTTTTTCGTTGTTAAAATAGCCATGATATTACTTATTTATACTCCTAGAAACTGGAGAACAGTTATTGCAGACTTCAGTACTGGAAAATCTTTACACAGATGCAAAGAGTTAATAGTTCTATATAAAGCAGAAACTTTTTGAAGATGTGAACGGTGTGGTTGGCATAAAACTTTATTTTATATTTGCATGAAATGTTCTGGTGGAGATTTACAGGCTACATATATTTTTAAAAAGTTTTAGCTTTTTATTAATACAACTATTTTTGTGCTTCTTACACACTTTTAAAGGCTTGTATAAGTACAGTGAAATTAAGGATTAAACTAAAGTATGCTTCATTAACTTTATATTTCAAAATAACACAAAAGAACCCTATAAGATTTTGAAAAATACTACAATTCTATGTAGGCAGGTTCATTTAATTTCAAATTATTTTTTCCTTTTAAACATTTGCCCAGATGTCACATTTGTTGGCATTAAGTTCAAGCAAAACCAAGGATAGTGCCAGAGAAGACATTACCCACTCTACATAAATGCACTTGAATACAGTTTTTAGATAGGCCAAAATTGTTTCTGTTTCAACAAATTACAAATCTTACATTGAATCCTAAAATATATAAGTACTTGGAAGTTCATTTTCCCAATGAAACAACTGAAATTAGTTAAACCTTCAAAGTTCATAGCATGTAAACAGTTCCAAGATTTCATATTTTGCTTAAAAGTCTTATATCATGGTGTTCATATGTTCAAATTTTTCTATTTTCTTTTAAAAACAAGCAAGAAAACTTTTCAAGTACATATATGCACCTACACACATGCACAAAACTCTATGGATAAATTGAAGTGACATATTGGTCAGGAATGGAAATGCATTACTTTAAGCACTTTTCTTACTGTTAAAACCATTAAAATGTAGCACTGAAGTAACAGAATACATTTTGATCACCAAAACAGTGACCTAATATTTAATAAATTGCTTAACAGAAGAAGGAATCTAGACCAGCTTCAGTTGACTGGCCAGTAATTAACTGATATCCAGGCAAGTAACAAGGTCAGGTTACCTTCAGAATGCCTGGAGGTAAAAAAAAAAAAAAAGAAAAAAAAGAAAAAAAGAGAGAAAGAGAGAAAGGAATGAAGCTACTAAAAGAATGAAAAATAAAATGTGCAATGTAAAGTTGACACATACACAAAGTAGTTGATATAGTACAATGTGATACAACTTGCTGCTAATCTCAGACAGACAAAAGTTTAATAAAATATTAAGAGTTCTTAATTAATCTTAATTAATCTTTGCTTAAGTTCTTTCTGTGATTCTTTTTCTCTGCTTATTACTAGGGCTTGGAGTAAGCAAAATATGTTAGTTAAAAATCAGATTAGAGTTGTGGGAACAGCTGGCTTGGCAAATGGAACAACAAGTCATACTGTGTATCATATAACTTTGAGTTAAAGCAGAATAGTGTAATGAGTTAGGGGAAAGTAAACATATTAAGTAACAATAAAACATATTGTCATATAATATCTATTACATAAACCAAAGACAGTTGCATCATATCTGAAAGAAATGTAGCACCATTACTAATCACATCCAATACTTTTCACAAATGGGTTATATGATTTATGGAAACCATCAAACAATGTATTAATCAGTAACATAGTTATAATTCATATTCATAACTTATAAATCAGTGAAATGACTTCTAGAAATACATGATTTATAAACCTATCATATGATTTAGTGTAGGTGCCAGTCCACTGTTAAGAAAATCTGAGATGTAATTATATGTGTTCTTAAGACCAGCTTTTAAAGTACTTTTTAAAATGGTCACAAGCACGTTATATGGAACAGCAGTATTAATAGCTGCTCCCATCCTAGATCGTGGAAAATGTGCAAAACTCTCACCTACAGAAATAATTCCAGTTACTGTGAGAAAAAGCTAATTTGATAATGTGGATGGCGAGGTTCAAATTACTCTTCTGAGTCAGATGTATGCCTCTCTGGAAATTAGAATTAGGCAAAATGTGTTATGGTCAAGGGCACGGCTGCCATCCAGAGGAACCCAAACAGGCTGGAAGAAAGGACCAACGGGAACCTCATGAAACACAGAAAGGAAAACTGCAAAGTGCTTCACTTGAACGGACTAACCCCCTGCAATGGTACAAGCTCGGGACTGGCTAGCTAGGCAGAAGCTCTGATGAAAAGGACTTGATGGTCCTGCTGATGGACAGTAGTCTACAAATAAGTCATTAGTCACCTTCTTTTGTAGTGATGAAAGCAAACAGCTTACTGGGCTGTATCAACAGGAATGGAGCCAGTAGATTGAGGGAAGTGATTATTCCCCTTTACTTGGTTCTTCCTGTATCTAGAATACTGTGCCCAGTTTTGGGTCCTCCAGCAGTGATGTTGATGAAGTTCAAGAGAGATGCACCATCAACCAAGATGGTCAGGAAGTGGAATGCTTGCACTGTGATGAGACGCTAAGTGAGTGTGACTTGCACAGGCTGGAGAAGAGATGACTTTTGGTGGTAGTGGGTGGGAGTGCTAACAGCCACCTGCTAGTGCCTATGAGGGGGTTATCAAGAAGACTGAGGTAGGCTTTGTAATGAGGTGCACAGCAGGAAAATTGAGAGACAACAGTCACAAATTGAAAGGTTCTGACTAGATATAAGGGGGAATGAAAACGATCACTATGAGAATAGCTAGGCATTGTTTACAGTTTTCTTAGAGAGGTTGTGGAATCTTCATCCCTGGAGGTTTTCAAGACCCAAATGGACAAAGCTCTGAGCATCTTGGTGTGAATTCAGAGATGTCTCTACTTTGAGCACAAGATTGGACTAGAGAAATGCCAAGAGCCCTTAAAACCTCAGTGTTTTGATGACCTATAATTCTATGTTTTTTCTCTGTTTTGAAGCATTTCAGTATTCAGTATTTGTTTTGTTCTGCAGCAGGATAAAGCGTTATTCTGGAGAGGCAAATAGTACCAATAGGCACCATACTGTCTCCAGGCTCTTTGGTGACCAGTACCACTTTAGGTCTTGGGATCTGTTATGCCTGGGCTGAAACAAGGATTAGAGATATAAATGGCAATGATATTTTAGTAAAGTTATGTAAATATACCAGTTTGATGTTCCAAAATCAAGCAGTGAAAAATGTGTAAACTCTTTAGTCCAAACTAAAAGAATGTAAATACAATAACATATAAATATTCTTCAAAGCAACACCAGAGGTTAATCAGGTTTAAGTGACTAGAGATTATTAAAAAGAAATTATGAAGTAAGAGTGTAGACTGGACCAGGCATAGGCCAATAACAAGAATTAATTCTGCAGCTGACAGTTTTGGCTGGGATTGGGTTCAGACAAGTAGAGGCCAATGAGTTATGTTTAGTTTTTGATTCAGCAGAGATCATCAAGGAAAGATAAAGTTATGAGCTCACAGTCTAAGCATATGTTTGAGACAGAGGTCATATGGGCTGTAGTAATTCTGAGTCTGCTTTGGGTCCATCAGTCTGGTTTAACTGAGAGTTGATGCAAATAAGGACCATAAGAGTAGTTTAAGGGTGTACTTCTGGTTTGAATGAAACTAATAAAAAGCTCTATGATTAGGATAAATATGGATTTAGAGTGTGATCCAACAGGAATAGATGAGATGGATTTATTGCCTTTTGAAGGCTTAATTGAATACTGATCCAAACAGAAATAATCCATAAAAATGTAGTTCTGGAGGGGGCAGAATTGCTCTTTGTCAGGTTTCTAAGAGGATATTAAGAACTGAAGCCAAGTAAATTTGACCTTTGTACCAGACAAATTGATAGGAAATACAATAAAGACTCTAACTAATAAATATATGGATAAATATGACATATTGTGGATTCAGATGATACACAGTTCTTTTTCAAAAGGCTTTCAACACAGTCCTTTTTCTGAAGGCTCTTAAAGAAACTAAACTGTCATGGTATAAAAGGGAAAGGGAACTATACAAAGGAGAGCTACATGGGAATTTTGTTTTTCAAAATCTGAAAGAAAGACATCTAAAAGAGTAAAATCTCTGCAGGCACAATGGAGACTACTTAAAGACACTGTCCTGGATGTTCTGAAGAATACATACCACCTATCAAACAAAGACTTGAGAAAGTCCAGAAGGAATGACAAGGGTAAAGGAGGTCATTAGAAGCAAGAAAACTTACAGTAAACCTTCTTCCTATCCAAATGAGAAAAATGGAAAAATTCATAAACTTTAGTTGGAAAAAGTAAGATGAAAAATAAAAAATCATGGGATGTGCTCAGGTTACATAGCAGCCACTCATGCTAATATACGTTTCCCTACAGCCAAGGCGTATGGTTAAACTCTGCCTAGATTCTGCTTGAAATCAGTCTCCTCATTACAATATCTTCTGCAGTCACCCACTTCAACTAGTAATGGCAAAAATTGTGTTTACTGTGAAATATGCTGAACTATTAATTACAGTGTGTAATCTCTTTCTTAATGTCTCTCACTTACTAGGGAGTAGAAAGTGTTTGGTGACTGTTGTGTTTTGTTTTGTTTGGTTTGGTTTGGATTTATTTTGTAAAAGGAGTCCAGGGAAGGTGCAAGGAATGACAAACCAATAAGTCAGATGCTTGTGTTTTTTAAAAGAGTATAAAATAGAAATCTTACCTATTTGGGAAGAAACAACACAGCATTTACAAAACTAAAAAATTGGTTCACAATTGATTGGAGTTCTTGAAAGGATGTTCTTATATTCTTAAAGTCTTTTGTGGATTAATAATCTATTAAACAGTATGAGAGAGGAACCAAGAATCAACAAGTAGCTTGCACAAAGAAAGGGTTTTTCAGGAATTTATGATATGAGGAGAGCTTTTCAACACATTGATTTGGAGAAGTTTGGAAAGTGAGATAAAAAATTTGCTGATGATAGGAAGTTATTCTGGAAAAGTTAAATCTGAAGAATAACATTTGATAGTGCAGTGTATCTGAGAGATAAAGTGGTAGGCAGAATTCAAAGTTGATACATGCAGAAGTAACAATCTATTTGCCTTTTGACTGCTAGGTAAGAAAAATGTTAAGTATTCAGAAAGAACAACAGGCTCTAAATAAGTTATATGTACTCAGGAAAGACATAAAAATGCAATTGTGGGTATTTTTTCTGAAAACATCATCTCTCTGATAAGGAGACCAAAATGGAAAATAGAATTCTGAAAATTATTCTGGAAGAAATAAAGAATAAAGAACATCAGTATGACATAATATTCCTGTATTTTTAATATGATATGCAGTTATAATTATACCATCAGAAGACCATATTTTAAGATTCAGACTAAGGAAGTAGGATGATCAGACATTTGCAATATCATCTTTACATGAAAAGAACTCTTCAGCCTAGAAAAGGTGTAACTGAATGGTGGCATGAAAAAGACAATATAATGACAAATTTTACTAAACAGGTAAAAAGAAGAAACTTCTCACTCTGTAAAAAGAGAAAGTTAGCACCTAATGAAATGATGTAGCAGAAGATTTAGAACAGCAAATAAATATTTTTATTCACACTATGCTTACTGTATCTTGGAGGTCTTTGCTAATGTTTGCTCTCAAAGTTAAATAGACACTCCCATGATGGTCTAGCAGCAACTTTCAGAAGAGGAAGTTCCTAATCTGTTATTTGACAGAAGGTAGGAACGCATAGCAGAAGAAGGATCCTCTTAATGAACAACCATGAAGTGACAGGATTTTAGACTAGACAGAGGTTTGGGCTAGACAGACATTATTTCTTTAGCATAGATCTGTAGTCCAAACTTCATAGCATGACTTTTCATGGGAAAAAATGTCAAAACAAAGCTCCACAGAACAAGCACAGGAATTCATATTAACTAAATTTAACCATTTGAAAACTATAGCATAGTATAACCTAGGCATCTAGATCCCTTCTGGAGTAATTTGGGAGAAAAAGTACCTCCAGACCAGAAGAAGCTATGTCACTTTACTTACTATGAATATAATACCCTGGAAAGGGATTAACTATATGCCTTTCCTTTAAATTTCTAAATGTGATGGGATGAATATTTTTCATATCTAAAATATTTTTAAGGTCACCTGCTATTTTGTGTGGGGCTTTCTATTCTTTAATTGGGACTCTGACAAAGAAAGTTCAATTGTTGATGCTATCCCAACCATACCAGCCTGTGATCCGTATGCTTTGCAGGATTTTATTTAGTAACAGGAGATTTTTATTTTCAATGCAAACACAAAAAAGCAAACAAGATTTGCCAAAGCTTGGGATTTGACTAACAACTGCTACAACGTTCTTCAAACAATGGTTTCCTATTGTTCTGAAAAGCTGTTTTTAGCATAAAAAACTGATCACTGAACTAAGCTACTAAGCTACAAAAGATTCACAGTAATTAATGTGTACTGACAACTGTTTGACTACTGTATTAAACAGTTGGTCAGCAGCTGAAGATGTTTCTCCTGTACTTCAGGAAGTGTTTTTGCATTTTCATTAGGCAGTGATTGAATGGAAAATAAAACTTGTTCTTAGCTTGAAACTATGAACATTAGATTTCCTCTATCATCACCATCCAGATAAATATCCAGTTCCACCTAAATTCTTTTTTAACATCCAAATTCTTTTTTGGTTCATTTGGTTTTAGTCTGATCCTGAACCAACTTAAAGGAAATTTGGTTCAGGTCCTTCAAAGCTCAATTATTTAGTTCTATTTTATGTACTTAATATTAGATTAAAATTAATCATGAACTGGGAAATACAACCATCACTGTTTTACAGATAAACTGTCAGGAAGGAGAGTCTTTACTTGTGTAAAGATCCTCATGCAACTATCTTTCACACATATCACAGGGTTATGTTTGAATTAATCTACTATTTTTTTTTTTGTAAGCCTGTAAAGACTTCAGTCCATCAAAACATGTGATTGAGTGTCCTTTTTCAATTTTACAATCACCTGAAACACAAGTATTTCAAAGGCCAGTTTTGATCAAGGAAGTGATGTATCCTTTAAAGGCCATTGGGGCCAGATTTTAGTATGACTGAAATAACTAGTGGGTGAATTGGCTTATTTGATAGAAATAGTTATTTTAAAATTGAAACCTTACTCTTTCATATCATTATACTACTGATATTCCTAATATTTTCAACTGTTATTCCTCAACAGTAATGTTGAAACGAAAGCTGTACTCTGTTCTGAGTCTGGTTTTGCTAAAGGTATAACTTACGTAACTGGTTTATGTTCTTAAAAAGTCTCCCAGAGTATAAAAACTTTTTTAAAAAATTTTTATTCTTTTGTTCTAATTCAATGAATGCCTTATGTAGTAGTTCTTCTAATTATTAATACTAGTTTGCCATTGGAATCAGTATGCCTGGATTTATTTTTGGGACTATTTTGGGGGCGATTACTTGAAGGATCAGGAGCGCAGGTAGTGTTTTCCTCCGTCCCATAAGTAGCCGGGAGGCACACAGAAAGGAGCAGGAAGACCCACCTCATTAACACGTGGCTCAGAGGCTGGTGCCAGTGGTGGCATTTTGGGTTTTTCGATTGTGGGGCAGTTAACATGGTACTAGGCTTGCTGGAGTCAGATGAGGTTCAGCAAAGGAGGAAAAGGATTCTGGCTCAGGAGTTAGCAGGCCTCATTGAGAGAGCTTTAAACTAGATGCAAAGGGGGAAAGGCATAAAACCAGGCTTGCTAGGGATGAGCCTAGGGGTGGCATGCCTGTGTTGGAGAAAAGAGCTATAGCCCAACTGAAGTGCATTTACACCAATGCACACAGCATGGGCAATAAGCAGGAGGAGCTGGAAACCATTGTGCGGCAGGAAAACTATGATGTAGTCGCCATCACGGAAACATGGTGGGATGACTCACATAACTGGAGTGCTGCAATGGATGGCTACAAGCTCGTTAGAAGGGACAGGCAAGGAAGGAGAGGTGGTGGGATAGCCTTGTACGTCAGAGAGTGTTTTGACTGTCTAGAACTCAACGACGGTAATTATAAGGTTAAGTGCTTATGAGTAAAGATCAGGGGGAAGGCTAATAAGACAGATATCCTGGTGGGAGTCTGTTATAGACCACCCAACCAGGATGAGGAAACAGACAAAGTTTTCTACAAGCGGTTGGCTGAAGTCTCACAATCTCTAGCCCTTGTTCTCATGGGAGACTTCAGCTTACCACATACCTGCTGGAAACACAACACAGCAGAGAGAAAGCAGTCTCGGAGGTTCCTGGAGTGTGTGGAAGATAACTTCCTGATGCAGCTGGTAGGCAAGCCAACCAGGGGAGGTGCCCCGCTGGACCTGCTGTTTACGAACAGAGAGGGCCTGGTGGGCAATGTGGTGGTTGGAGGCTCCCTTGGGCTCAGTGACCATGACATGATAGAATTTTCAGTTTTTGGAGAAGTAAGGAAGGGGGTCAACAAAACCGCTACCCTGAACTTTAGAAGGGCAGACTTTGGATTGTTTAGGAGTCTGGTTAACAGAGTCCCTTGGGAGGCAGTCCTGAAGGGCAAAGGAGTCCAGGAAGGCTGGATGTTATTCAAGAAGGAAATCTCAAAGGCACAGGAGCAGGCCGTCCCCTTATGCCATAAGTCGAGCAGGCAGGGGAGAAGACTGGTCTGGCTGAACAGAGAGCTTTGGCTGGAACTCAAGAAAAAAAGCAGAGCCTACCACCTTTGGAAGAAGGGGCAGGTGACTCAAGGAGGACTACAAGGATGTTGTGAGGTTATGCAGGGAGAAGATTAGAAAGGCAAAGGCCCAGCTAGAAATTAAACTGGCCACCGTTGTTAAAGATAACAAAAAATGTTTCTACAAATATATGAGCGACAAAAGGAGGGCCAGGGAGAATCTCCCTCCTTTGTTGGATGTGGAGGGAAACTTTGCCATGAAGGATGAGGAGAAGGCAGAGGTACTTAATGCCTTCCTTGCCGCAGTCTTTAATAGTGAGACTGGTCATCCTTGGGGTTTTCAGGCCCCTGAGCTGGGAGATGGAGAATGAAGCCCCAGTTGTCGAAGAGGTGGCAGTCACCGACCTGCTCCTGCACCTGGATGCTCACAAGTCTATGGGGCCAGACGGGATCCACCCAAGGATACTGAGGGAGCTGGCAGAGGAGCTGGCCAAGTCACTTTCCATCATATATCAGCAGTCCTGGTCAACCGGGGAGGTCCCAGATGACATTAGCAAATGTGATGCCCCTCTACAAGAAGGG
Source organism: Nipponia nippon (assembly GCF_047370975.1). Taxonomy (NCBI): domain Eukaryota; kingdom Metazoa; phylum Chordata; class Aves; order Pelecaniformes; family Threskiornithidae; genus Nipponia; species Nipponia nippon. Next base: position 43,176,451 of record NW_028262336.1, on the reverse strand, counting down.
TCAGAAGGAGGATCCAGGAAACTACAGGCCTGTCAGCCTGACCTCGGTGCCGGGGAAGGTCATGGAGCAGATCATCTTGAGTGCCATTACACGGCACGTGCAGGACGACCAGGAGATCGGGCTCAGCCAGCATGGGTTTATGAAAGGGAGGTCCTGCTTCACTAACCTGGTCTCCTTCTATGACAAGGTGACCTGCTTAGTGGATAGAGGGGAAGGCTGTGGATGTTGTTTACCTGGACTTCAGTAAGGCCTTTGACACTGTCTCCCACAGTCTTCTCCTGGAGAAGCTGGCTACTCACGGCTTGGATGGGTGCACTCTGCACTGGGTTAAAAACTGGCTGGAGGACCGAGCCCAGAGAGCGGTGGTGGTAAATGGAGGCAAACCCAGTTGGCGGCCAGTCACAAGTGGTGTTCCCCAGGGCGCAGTGTTGGGGCCGGTCGTGTTCCATACCTTCATTGATGATCTGGATGAGGGGATTGAGTGCACCCTCAGTAAGTTTGCAGATGACACCAAGTTGGGTGGAAGTGTCGATCTGCTGGAGGGTAGGAAGGCCCTGTAGAGGGACCTGGACAGGCTGGATCGTTGGGCCAGGGCCAACTGCGTGAGATTCAACAAGGCTAAGTGCCGGGTCCTGCACTTGGGTCACAACAACCCCAAGCAACGCTACAGGCTTGGGGAGGAGTGGCTGGAGAGCTGCCTGGCAGAAAAGGACCTGGGGGTGTTGGTTGACAGCCGCCTGAACATGAGCCAGCAGTGTGCCCAGGTGGCCAGGAAGGCCAATGGCATCCTGGCTTGTATCAGGAATAGTGTGGCCAGCAGGACCAGGGAGGTGATAGTGCCCCTGTACTCGGCACTGGCGAGGCCACACCTCGAGTACTGTGTTCAGTTTTGGGCTGCTTACTACAAGAAGGACATCAAGGTGCTGGAGCATGTCCAGAGAAGGGCAACGAAGTTGATGAAGGGTCTAGAGCACAAGTCTTAGGAGGAATGGCTGAGGGAGCTGGGGTTGTTTAGTCTGGAGAAGAGGAGGCTGAGGGGTGACCTTATTGCTCTCTACAACTACCTGAAAGGAGGCTGTAGCGAGGTGGGGGTCAGTCTCTTCTCCCTAGTAACAAGTGATAGGACGAGAAGAAACGGCCTCAAGCTGCACCAGGGGAAGTTTAGGTTGGATATTAGGCAAAACTTCTTCACTGAAAGGGTAGTCAGGCACTGGAACAGGCTGCCCAGGGAAGTGGTTGAGTCTCCATCCCTTGAGGTATTTACCAGACGGGTAGACGTGGTGCTTGAGGACATGGTTTAGTGGTGGACTTGGCAGTGCTAGGTTAACAGTTGGACTCAATGATCTTAAGGGTCTTTTCCAACCTTAATGATTCTATGATTCTATGATTCTATGATTCTATTTGGAACAGTTTTAGACATTTTTTTAAAGTGTATTTTAGAAAATGTAATGAATGACCTTCCTTATGTTACCTTACAAAAAATAGAACTGTTTGATTGCTTTTTTTAAGCTGTTGATCCTAGAAGCATATGGAGAAATTACACAGTACAAGCTTTATACTTCATCACCTCATCAGAATAATGAAATAGTGCATTAGGCATTCAACCAGCATTGCAATCCAACGGCTACACCTTGGGTGTGCTGACTCAACTTCTATAGTGAAGGATGGAAGCAGATGATTACTTATATATTAAAGTCAGAACATGCTGCAATTAGTGGAGAATAGGCAAAATAAAAATTTTCTTTCCAGTTTAAAAAAATGTATACAATTTCAGGAGAGAAAATGAAAGAAGATGCAACTGAGTCGTCAAAAAAACAATTAACCATGCCATCAATGTTTCAGGTTAAACACGTTAAGAAATACTACTTAAAGAATAGGAAATGGTTTCAAGTTCTATATTTAATACAGTCCAGATGGGAAACCACAGGAGAGTATGTAAATAAAGGGGAATATGCTGAGGCAGAAAAAGAAAGGCAGTCATAGCTTTTTTTACTGTAGTTAAGATGTTTGTTAGGCTTTTACTTGGTTTAGTTGTTTGTTATATCTTAGAATTTCCTTGTCTACACTAGTAAAAAGTTTTTTAATTTGACTGTGTAAAGGTTTTACTGTTTCATTGCTAGACAGTTTAATGTGTGACTGTGTACCTAAGCATAGCTTCAGTGAAGGAAACTTCATCTTGGATGACTATCAAACTATGGGGCTATCAAACCAGGAATATATTCTAGGGCTTTTCCACTCAGTTAGCTTTGTTTGACTTCAATATGTTAATGTCTTAGAAGTTTTGGAAGCTAAAATACTGGATCTGTAAGTAGTATCTCACTGATTCTCAGCAGGAACTATGAATAGCAGTCGTATACTGTTATTTTGATGTTGATTTTAGCTTGCATATTTTTTACAGTAAGGTTTTATATGGTTATGCTAATCAATGAACCAAATTCCAATGACACTTTGCTATTCAGGTTTAGGTCTGGCTAAACTTATGACCTCTAGCTTAGCTGATTCTTTTGGGAACTCATTAGTCTGTGTATCTAGAAATGCCTTTTATAGCAAATGTGACTGATTTGTACATCCTGTCGTTTTCCGTACTCTTTTAAGTACCAGAAGTTACTGGCAAAGCAGTTATCAGCAAAGTCCCATGTAATTGATATTTCCAGTCATTGATATTTCTGTTTTCAAAGATAAGCAGATGGGAATTATGTAATTCTGCGGAAATGAGTGAACTGTAGGCTTCAGAGGGGGTATAAACTTGAATAACTAATTGTGCATTATGGAATTACTGTATTTTTGCTGTCATACTGTAGGGGACTAGGGAGCACAGGGACCAAGTAACACATTTATCTACTCATTGATTATTGTCTTGATTAATAAACTGATTGAGATGAATGTGAATGGTTTCTTGAAACATTACTAACCCAATAATAATTAACTGTCAAAATTAAAAAAACTGTTTGGCAACTAGTTTTTATATCTAGACACTTAATCCAAATTTCAGGAAATTACGCAACATCTGAAGGATACCAGAACAAATTCAATGATGCTGTACTTTAATCTGTTAAAATCAGAAAGATCTGGTAAATTCATTAAGGTTAATGGGCTTTAACTTAAGTAGAAGGAAAAGTACAAAGAAACCTTTTACTTTATGATTAAAAAAAATAACAAAATCAAAGAAATTGTTATAAAACCATCTCCAGTTTATCCTATTTCATAGGATAAAATGAACTATCATAATGAATTATGCGAGACAGATTATTGAAATCAAAGTGAGAGTTAGTTGCCCTTTACTGAGGACAAAATTTTATTCTTAAGTTGCAGTTAACACTTGTGAATGTGTTTATCTGCTCACAGGAGTAGATTTGAAAAAATGTTGCCATTCTTTTGAGAGTCTAGCAAGGCAGTTCTCATGGGTAAGAAGTAGTCACCCTCACTTAGTTTCAGTGTTACCCAAAAGCACAGATTTCTTTTTGTGGACTACTTAATTCTAATGAATGTGAAGTGTAGACTGCTTTTGGTTCTACTATCTAGGTGTAATGAGAAAGGACAGAAATTCAATGAAGTTCCCAATTATGTGCCCTGCCTTTTTTGTTGTTTTTTAGTTTTTCATTAAAATGGATTTTTTAGGACTGTTATTATAAAAATACTACTGCTGCTACTACTACTATTGCTATTAAACAGTGAAAACTGTAAGTCTCAATTCATAGAATCATAGAAGTTGGGAAGGGACCTTAAAGATCATCTGGTTCCAAACCCCCTGCTATGGGCAGGGGCACCTTCCACTAGACCAGGTAGCTCAAAGCCCCATCCAGCCTGGCCTTGAACACAGGGGCATCCTTGAACAGGGATGGGGCATCCACAACTTCTCTGGGAAACCTGTTCCAGTGCCTCACCACCGTCATAGTAAAGAACTTCTTCCTTACATCTAATCTAAATCTACCCTCTTTCAGTTCAAAGCCATTATCCCTTGTCCTATCGCTATGCTCACTTGTAAAGAGTCCCTACCCAGCTTTCTTGTAGGCCCCCTTCAGGTACTGGAAGGCTGCTTTAAGGTCTCCCCAGAGCCTTCTCTTCTCCAGGCTGAACAACCCCAACTCTCTCAGCCTGTCCTCATAGGAGAGCTTCTCCAGCCCTCTGATCATTCTTGTGGCCCTCCTCTGGACTCACTCCAACAGGTCCATGTCCTTCTTATGTTGGGGGCGCCAGAGCTGAACACAGTACTCCAGACGGGGCCTCACAAGAACAGAATAGAGGGGGAGAATCACCTGTCTTGACCCGCTGGTCACGCTTCTTTTGATGCAGCCCAGGATACAGTTGGTTTTCTGGGCTGCAAGTGCACATTGCCCGGTCATGTTGAGTTTCTCATCAACCAGCACCCCCAAGTCCTTCTTCTCAAAGCTACTCTCTATCCATTCTGCACCCAGCCTGTATTTGTCCTTGGGATTGCACCGACCCACATGCAGGACCTTGCACTTGGCCTTGTTGTATTTCATGAGGATCACATGGGCCCAACTCTCAAGCTTGTCAAGGTCCTTCTGGATGGCATCCCTACCCTCCAGTGTGTCAACTGCGCCATACAGCTTGGTGTCATTGGCAGACTTGCTGAGGGTGCACTCAATCTCTTTGTCCATGTTACCGACAAAGATTTTAGACAGCACCAGTCCCAATACCAACCCCTGAGGGACCCTACTCGTCACTGGTCTCCACTTGGACATCAAGCCGTTGACCGCAACTCTTTAAGTGCAACCATCAAGCCAATTCCTTATCCACCAAGTGGTCCATCCATCGAATCCATGTCTCTCCATTTTAGACACAAGGATGTCATACGTGACAGTGTCAAATGCATTGAACAAGTCCACGTAGGTGATATCTGTTGCTCTTCCCTTATCCACCAATGTTGTAACCCTGTTGTAGAAGGCCACCAAATTTGTCAGGCACAATTTGCCCTTAGTGAAGCCATGTTGGCTGTCACCAGTCACCTCCTTATTTTCCATGTGCCTTAGCATAATTTCCAGGACAATCTGCTCCATGATCTTGCTGGGCCCAGAGGTGAGGCTGACTGGCCTGTAGTTCCCTGGGTCTTCCTTTTTTCCCTTTTTAAAAATGGGGGTTATGTTTCCCCTTTTCCAGTCAGCAGGAACTTCACCAGACTGCCATGAGTTCTTAAATATGATGGAGAATGGCTTAGCAACTTCATCCGCTAGTTCCCTCAGGACCCTTGGATGCATCTCATCAGGTCCCATGGACTTGTGCGTCTTCAGGTTCCTTAGATGGTCTTGAACGTGGTCTTCTCCTACAGTGGGCGGTTCTTCATTCTCCCAGTCCCTGCCTTTACATTCTGTGACTTGGGTGGTGTGGCTAGAGCACTCACCAGTGAAGAATGAGGCAAAAAAGTCATTGAGCCTTCTCCATATCCTCGGTAACCAGGTCTCCCATTTCCATCTGGAGAGGGCCCACATTTTCCCTAGTCTTCCTTTTATCACTGACATACTTATAGAAGCTAATTGAAGAAAACTCAAAATTGTAGAGAAGAAAAAGACCCAAACCAGTGTATATTCTCTCAAAAGATATTTTCTAGATTTTGATCGCTAGCTCTTTTAATACCTTTAATACCTTAGGACCCCAGGCTTCCACTGGGGAACTGAGTGTTAGACAAGTCAAGTGTCTAATAGCTTCTTCAAGGTAAAAAATAAGAGATGCAATGGGTGTTTTTACTCCGCACCTTGCTTAGGAGTAGAAAAGGCAGAATTTACAACACACTAATCTTGCTGTTGTCATAATTCATCTAAAATACATATTTGTGCTAAAAATACTCAAACTCAAAATCAGCACTGAAAACCACCTGTTAATGATGATGCAGAGTGTTACGTGTTCAAAGATAATACTTGTGGCCAGCTGATAGTTATATGGCTGATAAACAGGAATGTGAGTATTTGGTACCCACCATAGAGGTTGAGAAGCTAAAAAGCAGGGGCAGCATGCCCCTGTGTGTGTGCAGCATGCGCCGTCAGAGGCACTTTTGAGCCTGGGAGTGACAGCCTGCATGTGCTATCAGGGATCCCAGTATAATGACTCAGCAGCATTTGTATCAGCCTGCTCAGTCTCACATAAATCAAAACCTTTTGACACTCTTTCAAACCCAGTACAACTTTAAAGGTGTTCAAAAAGATATTATAGGTTTGAATCCTCTTGTCAATATGTATTATGCCACAGTTCTGCAGACCAGACAAAGTCTATACTTCCAACTGTATTGGCAGTTAATTCCCTTTCTCTTCTGTTCAGTCATGAATGGTTGATTATTTAAAGTAATAAACAAAGGTGAGAGAGTTGTGCTATCAAAACTTGCAAACACTTGACAAAAGGCATTTAACATTCTTGTGTTTTCTACACTATTCAAAAATCAAAAAGTCTGATGTGCCATTAATCCATCTATTGGCAACAGAAGATATTAATACAGTCTTTTTTATGCTTAGCTATGAAAGAAATTGGCACAATCATATTCTTGGTTCCATAACATGTATGACTACTTTGAACTTTAGTATGAAGACTAAGTAATGAAGCTTGCAAGTTTTACTTGCTTCAAAAGGAAGTAAAACTCTTGATACTAATACAAGAAGGCAGGTGGAAGGAAAACTGATCTTCTCTATATGTTGTATAGAGTGGAAGAAAAAAGACGCACTCTTACCACTTCCAAGTTAATATTGTATCAAGTTAATGTAGCTTTCTGGATATTAAACGTAGATACCAAAGTATGCATAAATTGTATGAAACCTAAGAACTACACTCAAAATTAGATGTCAATACTATCAGAAATCCAAAAGTTTGTGTAAACCATACTAAAAAGGCATTATGGTGGCCCCATAAGGTAGTGTGGTCAAGGATCGCCTGGCATACTTTTATGAAATAGTGTGGTCAGCATGACTAGGGAAGTGATCGTCCCCCTGTACTCGGCACTGGTGAGGCCACACCTCAAATACTGTGTTCAGTTTTGGGCCCCTCACTACAAGGAGAACATTGAGATGCTGGAGAGTGTCCAAAGAAGGGCAGCGAAGTTGGTGAAGGGTCTAGAGATCAAGTCTCATCAGGAGTGTCTCAGGGAATTGGGGTTGTTTAGCCTGGAGAAGAGGAGGCTGAGGGGAGACCTTCTTGCTCTCTACAACTACCTGAAAGGAGGTTGTAGCGAGGTGGGGGTTGGTCTCTTCTCCCAAGTAATAAGTGATAGGATGAGAGGAAATGGCCTCAAGTTGTACCAGGGGAGGTTTAGGTTGGATATTAGGAAAAATTTCTTTACCAAAAGGGTTGTCAAGCACTGGAACAGGCTGCCCAGGGAAGCAGTTGAGTCCCCATCCCTGGCGGTATTTAAAAGACATGTAGATGTGGTGCTTAGGGACATGGTTTAGTGGTGGACTTGGCAGTGCTAGGTTAATGGTTGGACTTGATGATCTTAAAGATCTTTTCCAACCTAAAAATTTTTCAGATAAAAAATTTTTAAGATATTCCAGTTTGAGATAGAAATCTGACCACTAGGAGTATGGTGGAAATCTGACCACTGGGAGTATGGTGGTCCTAAATGTATTGGAAATGAGTATTTGAACAAGGTGGGTGGGGAGACTGTGCCATCGCTTTGTTAGTAGACTTAATCTCTGGCATCACCCTTCTTGTACACCACAGAGGTCCAAAATTACAAATGTATAATGTGAAGGTATTTAGCATTAAAGTGGGATGTGAAGCATTTGTGCTAAGCCATCACTGATTTCAGACTGTATTTGGAAAATCATAGAATCGTAGAATCGTAGAATACCAGGTTGGAAGGGACCTCGAGGATCATCTGGTCCAACCTGTCTAGCACAATCTAGATGAGATGGCCCAGCACCATGTCCAGCTGAGTCTTAAACGTGTTCAGCGTAGCAGAGTCAACCACTTCCCTGGGGAGATTATTCCAACGATTGACTGTTCTCATTGTGAAAAATTTACCTCTCATGTCCAATTGGAATCTCCCTGGGAGTAACTTGTACCCATTACCCCTTGTCCTCACCATGTGACTCCTTGTAAAAAGGGAGTCTCCGTCTTCTTTGTAGCTCCCCTTTAAGTACTGGTACATGGTGATGAGATCACCTCTAAGCCTCCTTTTCTCAAGGCTGAACAAACCCAGCTCTCTCAGCCTATCCTCATACGGCAGGCTTCCCAGAACCTTGATCATCTTGGTGGCCCTTCTCTGGACCCCCTCCAGCCTGTCCATATCTTTTTTGTATAACGGGGACCAGAACTGTACACAGTATTCCAGGTGTGGCCTGACAAGCACTGAGTAGAGAGGGATAATGACTTCTTTATCTCTGCTGGTGATGCCCTTTTTGATGCAACCCAGCATCCTATTGGCCGCCTTGGCCGCAGCAGCACACTGTTCACTCATGTTGAGCTGCCTGTCCACCAGGACCCCCAGGTCCCTCTCCACGGAGCTGCTCTCTAGCCAGGTGGATCTCAGTCCGAGCTGCACTCCTGGATTATGTTTTCCCAGGTGCAAGACCTTACACTTGTCTTTGTTAAACTTCATAAGGTTCTTGTTAGCCCGCTCTTCCAGCCTATCCAGATCTTCCTGCAGGGTGGCTCTCCCTTCCAGAGTGTCTACTTCCCCACTCAATTTGGTGTCATCAGCAAACTTCATCAGTGTACACTTGATCCCATTATCCAGATCACTTAGGAAGATATCGAATAACGTTGGGCCCAGTATCGATTCCTGGCGGACCCCACCACCACCCTTTGGGTGCAGCTGTCAGCCAATTCCTCACCCACTGCACAGACCACTTGTCCAGGCCCTAACGCATCAGTTTCTCCAGGAGGAGGCCGTGGGGAACCGTATCGAAGGCCTTGGAGAAGTCCAAGTAGACAACATCGACCGCTCGCCCCATGTTAACCGAACAGGTCACTTGATGACTGATTCACCTCTACTGTTTAACAGTGGGCCTATGTTTTCCTTCTGTTTCTGCTTGCAACTTACATACCGGAAGAACACTTTCTTGTTATTTTTGACGTCTCTGGCCAGTTCCAATTCAAGTTGAGCTTTTGCCTTTCTAACTGCATCTCTGCACACTCTGGCAATGCCGTTGTAGTTCTCAGTGGACAATCTTCCACTTCTCCATCTCTGGTACGCATCTCTTTTGGTTTTAATCAGACCCAGGAGCTCATGGTTGAGCCAAGGGGGCCTCTTGCTCTTCTTACTTCCCTTTCTTTTATAGGGGATAAACTGTTTTTGTTCTTCCAAGAGAGCATTCTTGAATTAACAAATTTTAGGGTGATACTGAAATAGCAGTTTAGTAGCTGGTCTCAAACAGGCATTTCATAATGTAATTTACTTGTCAAAGATAAAGGATGTATATTAACATTAAGATATAGCTCCAGTTTCATGTCTAACTCTTTGCTAAGTGCCATTTTGAATAAGGCTTTAAAGATTAAACTGTGTTACTTTTTAGAAAGGTCTCAATATGACGATAAAGCTAAATTTTTCAGTAACAGCCGAGTTGGGAAAAACCCAAACACTCCATAAACCACCAAAGATAATGAAGAAGGAAATGATAGAAGCCAGATCTAGTAAATGAATTCTTAACACACACACACACATACACACACACACACTCACTCACTCACTCACTCACTCACTCATACGAACTGGATACACTGGATACTCTGAACTCGATACTGTCTGTGCCTATCTCAGCTTGTGATTTCATCACTAAATTCTACACACTGATTGGGGCCCCATGCAAGCACAGAAACAGTATGAAGCTTTTATTACATAAGACCTCTTTTCTGTGTTCTGCCCTTTTCCTGTGTTCTGCCTCTTTTCGTTTCCTCTCTTTTCGCCATGCTCCATCATATACCTGTGTCACCTGCAGGGTCTTGGCTTTTTTTCTAACTCACTGTTCCAGCAGAAAACTGAGAGACAAACTCAACAGCTTTAGACTTCATTTTGTTGGCCTCATGGTAATAATCCTTCAATGAGACTGTGAGCAGCTTTTCTGGGCAAGGCAGATGTCTTGAATGCAGTAGAATAGGCTGCCAGCAGAAGAAAAAAAAAAAAGAGACATATGTTCAACATGTAAAACAAACTAGCATTTGTAGTTTGATAATAGACAAATCTTTCATATTGAAGCCTCTGGAACTTTTATTTGTGCATATGGCAGGTCTCTTATTGGCAATATCTCTAACTATAATATTAGCTATTGGTGTTACCTCCAATTGTAATATTAGTGATGTATTTCATTAAGGAGACTGCCCATTGATTCTGCTTTAGCTTTTACGTATTTTATGCACCTAATAAAGCAAATTAAGCAAGATTCTTAACACCTGTACCCTCTTCTCTCCTCTCCTCTCTAGTAATATCATGGCTTATTTTGTGTGTGTTTTTTGTGGAGTTTCCCAGTCCTATTCTTTGAACTTGATGAGTAGAGTCACCAATGGCAGTACTTGTGTTGATGCTTGTAATTTGTTGCAAGGGCTTGAATTATGATTCTCATTTGTAATTGTTTTTGTAATATGTAACTGGTAGAAAATAGAACCATATGATTGCCTCTAAAAGTTTATGGTGAGCATCTTCACTTTCTTAGTGGAAAACTGTGTAATCATTGTCTACATATTGCTAGCATTCTTCAAACATGTTTTAGTACCTTCTTCTCTTAATTTCTGCTTTTTTTTTCTCTAAATTGTCATTATGACTTCATATGTGGTGACAAAAAAATTAATCCTAAAATTTTCAAGTCTAGATAATGGTTTGCTTAGAGGATGCTTTGCATTTTTGTTTCTTTCTGAGCCAAGTTACACTAGTGTAGAAGAACCAGATTTTTTTCCCCAGTATGTCTTGAGGCAAATCAGTGTTCTAAATAAGAGAAATGGATGTTTTTGATTTAACAAAACAGAACTGTTTTTCACAGAAGTGAGGATGAGTATCTCAATAAGTGTGAAGGAATAACTGCAGAGCAAAGGGCAACATCTTCTCATCATTTGCCATCCTTAGGGAATATCAGTCTCACTTAGATGAGCTGTTTGGACAAGCTCTGTAGCAAATTTGGGAATAAAACAAAAGGGCAAATATTTTACTCCCAAGAAAAGGTCAGGACGTTTAATACAGAAGTAATAAAGGATGCATTATACTTTTCAGAAAAGAACAATTATTTTTAGTTCAAGGTGTGATATGTCAGGTACATATCATCTTTTCTCACTCTGACTATTATACTGTGCCAGAAATGTGCAAGACAGCTCCACTGTTCTCCTGATTACTGACAAGTTTTATTTCTTTATTTGACTTTACAGCAGTATTCACCATGTTGTGGTTCATTTGGGAGACCAAAGAGATACATCCTAATAACAAGACTTTGGTTTTTTTACTGGAAATACACCCCCTCTCCCTGTTTCCAACTAACATGATATTTTCATGTATTTTCAATGTATCACTCAGGTATAAAATTAAGTGATAAATGAAGACAAATTATATCATCCAGGAAACACCACCATGCTGTAGATTATTTATACTGTAACATTAAATGTGTTCTTGTAAACCTAACACACTCATAAAACAATATGGAATGCAATAGGTATGTATATTCCACAAGAAAAAAAAAAATCTATGAATGTTAGCTGTAATAACTTTTGAAAACATAAGGACGTTGGAGTTTTTTTAAATTGAATTTACATATATTGCAGGCTGGCACATCTGAGAGTATAGGAGCTACAGTTTTTCTTTCTAACTTACAGAAAAACAGATCTTGAATTTAGAACTGCCCATGTTCTTTTCATAGTTTTCATGATTTTGACTGCTTTACCATAACAAATGCTTTTAAAAATTTAAATGGAGCAGAGGGAAGGATTGCTATAGTTAATGTGGGGACAATGCTTTGTTTCAAAGAAGGGAAACTACCGAAGCAGCTGTTTTTGCATCTGAATCCAACTGAGACTTGAGTGTGGAAGGTAGTTTGAGTGAAAATCATCACAAAATACCAGAGAACACTATTCTAAGAAGGGGAAAGTGTGAGAGAAGCATTGTGAGGAAACTGAGCTCCTGAAAAACAGGCTTCAGCAAACTCAAGTATGGAATGTAATCTAAGGAACATATTGCAGTGTAATTAACATCAATGAATATCTAAACCAGACTGTTCAAAGAGCAACACTAAACTAGCCTGGTGTCAGAGAAAAGCAGCAACACTGAGAGAGAATCCTACACCAGAAAGGAATTGCAGGAATACTGGAAACTGGCACATGTCTAAGAATAATTCTGCAAAAGAATAGAACAAATTTATAGAGATAAAATTAGAAAGAGTAGGGAGCAAAATTACTTAAAACTAATGAGAGACATAAAAAGCACCTAGGAATAAGTTCTGTAAGTGCATCAGAAATAAGATAAATTCAGTGCTCATTTCTGAACAGAGTTTAGAAATGTCCTTTAAGGCTATGTGAGCATGCATTTTTATGTATATTAGTATGGAGGACAAATTTGTTCACTAGCAAATAGGAAGTCTTTCAGATGAACTAGCTCTAAGGGGAGCTGAAGCTGTAGGGTGTTTTTTTTTTCTGTTTAGCCCTATCAGATTAGTGACGATCTTATGTAATGAGCTTTTAAAACTGAGGCAAATTAGAGAAGGCATGGCTTTTCCAAACAGTGAAACAGCTCTTCTGACTATATGATCTTATAATTCATATACAACCAAATGACATATAATATTATTGAGAAACACTAAAGTGTAATAGGCAGTGGTGTAAATACAAACACTTAAAAATATCTGCATCTACCACATCAGCAGTGCAGTTTGTCAGGGCAATGTGTGCAGAAGAGGACAAAAAAATCCTTCCCCCACAAAGAACCTTTTATTTTCTGCTTATCCACAATACTTGGTCATAGAACATCTAGTCACATAGTAAAATACCTTCTTCAAGCATTGGTAGTTAATAGCTGGCTCATGCCCCAAAGAATGAGATTTTAAGTGCCTTATAAATATTAAAACCTACCTAATGTAAGTATAGATACACTTAATATCCATGTAACTGTCTAATCTTATTCTGAAGACAGAATAAGCTAGACCTTTTTGTTTATTCCATGTCTCTGGTTATATTTATCTTTGGATCTTCTTGTTTCTGGCAAAGTTGTTAGAAGTAAAGCACAGATACAAATATGAACTGTTGAAACAGTATGTTTGAGCTTGCAGTGATCTCTTATGCATTTGATACTAGGATTCAACTGCACAGTATACACTTGGAACTGCATATCATATTTCACTTGTAGATTGACTTACACATAAGGAAAAAACCATTGTAGACCTTGTTCCAGTTCCTTTCAGAAAACAGAACTAGTGCTCACAGCTCACAGTTACTTATTTTTTTTATGTAGTTTTTTTCCTAGAGTTAGAGGCACACAACAGCAATAAAGATTCTTAAAGCTAGTCAATTACTACCCAAAATATCTTGTTTAGCTGATGACTCATATGACTGAGCTGATCATTTGTTGTATGACCCACCTTAGAGAACAAAAATATAGCAAATTTTATCTCTGTGACCAGCACAGCTGAATTAAAGATCAGCAACAATAAATGAAACAGTCCTTTCAACACTGGCAAAAATTAATTTCATTCTAGTGCATTTATATTAATTTTATTCATTGTGTGATGGAACCCTGAAGCTGCTGTGAGCTTTGAGGTCAATATCTGTAGATGACTTCTTATATTGAGCACAGCAAAACTACCATCAAGTCTTTAAGGTCAAAAAATGTTTTTCTTTGAATATATACAAAAGGGACTTTTTAAAGGATTTTTTTTTTAGAAGACCAGGAGAAGTAAAAAGACAAATTAGCAGATAAGAGACAAGAGAAATGCTACCCCCATACAGTCTGTTCTGAGTTCTTGGAGGAAAGAAGATGCCCAGAGGCCTGGTCGAGGTTGTTGGAAGATCTCCCTGCTCTCCAAAATCTTCCCTCCTCATTTGGCTCCAGGTTCACTGCTAGCGACCACTTGCATGTTCAGACCCCTGTTCCTCTCTCTGCCTGTTCTGTCTCTGCCCTCTCAAACCTTTCAGGTCCAGCATATGCTCAGTTTCCCCTCAGTAAGGCTCATGCTGCCACAACCTCCAGAGAGGAGCAACCAGGACAGGGCAACCAGCAGCCTCATCTGTTGCTGCCCAGCCACACACTCTCAAAAGAGCATGCCATGAGGAAATGAGAACATATGTCACCCTCAGAATTTGCATTGCTACCCCTCCAGACATTAATGGTATTCCAGTTAAAAGGAGCCAGGGATTTCACAGGGTATAAATAGGGCTTCCCTGTATAAGCAGAAGAAATGTCTTCAAACCAAAGTTAAATCCATTGAGCATTGCAATAGGCTTAGAGTATTGCTGTTCAGACTTTAAAATTTATTCATAGACTGATTCACTTCACTTTGATCTCATCTGGATTATTTCCATTACCTACAGCAGAATTAGGTTAGCATATCAGTTGACAGAACTATTGTTTTCTTTTTCACAAGCCAGCTTATCCAGAAAGATATTTTTATAGTACCTTTGCCTAATAAATCTTACTGAGTGATTAGGGTTTTTCTCTGTGAGCTGAAATAAATGAAAATTTTCTTTTCATATAATAGCTATAATGAGAATCCTGCTCTGCCGTATCACTATTATGAGAGCAGTAATTACAAGATTTCTAACAACATCAATGTTAGAGGCAAATGTATTTCTAAAGAGGAAACAAGGTTAGATGGAGCTCTGCTGGAAGTCCTTTTATTTGCCATGATGCCAAACATCAAACTATGAAATCATTTTGCTCTCATTATTAACTTTTGCAAGAGATGTACGGCTTTCCATTGAGTTGTTTTCATGTCAGTGGGGAAAAAGACAGATGACTTTATCAGCAGAGAAGGAGATGAAAAGAATTAAAGAAAATTTGATGAGGTGTAAACAAAGCAGCAGCTTGAGCTGGAGGGTGAACTGTAAATTGCAACATGGCAGTGAGAAAAAAGAACAAAACAGCTTAAAAACTGTTAAGCATTAAAGCAAACAACACAAGATTTTTAAAGCTTATTTAAGCAATAAGCTAAAATGGTATTTATGTGAAGACAACAAACAAAAATGCTTCAACCTTAAAGCACAGTACATTTGCTTCCTCACATTGCCCTCACACTACTTCAGGGTTAATTCTAGCATCGTGCCAGATTCTACAGTACTCTTTTTTTGAAAGGTGTAAGAATGGAGCTTGTATATTTTAAGTGACTTCATCTAGATTTTGAGTGATTAAAACATGATTGGAAACAAATTGCTTGATGTGCTTTTAGTATGTTGTAAATTTTGCTATTTTTTGATGGAACATCAATCGTAACAGCTTTAGTAGAGGATTTCCCTTGGTATATGTAGGTGTGTTATTCATTAGAACTGCCAAAGTAAAACAAAATTCAAGTTTGGCTAGACTGACACAGAAAAGTGTAAGTACTTTTAAAGAGGAAAAGTATTTTCTGTTTCTGTATCAAAAAATTTTATTTCCAAGTAAGTCTGTCTAGAAAAGCACACCATCCTGTAACTTACTCTCTTTTCTCTTTACTACAAAATGCCTGACATCATTATATGTTATTATCTTCATAATCATTAAAAAAAAAACCCATACAAATAACATGGTTGTGTGGATGGAGAAGTGATGCAATATTTGCAAGTCTTGATCCAAAGGCGGTTCGTTTTGAAATGAGCTACAGATTCAGCCCATGCTGACATTAGGATGATAACTCTTTTGCCACTGGAAAGAAAAGTAACTATGCAGGATCAAGGATGTCTTTTAAATGTGGCTGGTTTAAGTTTCTTTGTATGTTTAGCTTGAAAATCTGGAACAATAACATGCATTTGTTCCAGTGAGAGGGAACCCTCTTCTGGAATGGAGTACCTGTGATTTCTGTGAAGAGCAGAAACTATGGAACTATGCCCTTTGTGAAGGGGTATTTCAACACACTAACATTCAAAGGATTCAGTATTATAACATTTGAAAGGGTTCATATGGATACAAAAAACCTGTAGTTGAATGAACAATCTGATTTAGCTAGAGAAGAAAAACGGGCAATTTTTGTTCAAATGGAGTGACTTTTGTACAGCTACCTGTTTCAGAGCCGTGTTATTCCTCTTTTTGCAACAAAAGCCTAGGCATTTGTCTGTTGTAAGTGGACTATAATTTTTCCAATGTAACCCAGCTCCAGAAACATCAGAAGCAACTTTGTAAAAATATTCAGATTCTTCTTTGACAACACTTCTCATTCTTTAGCTATAAACCACTATATATTTTTTCTTTTTTCCTTATTTTTCCAGAAGTTGAGGAGTATGTCTGTTTTCAAAAAGACATCACACATGTTCAAAATGGGAATAGTAGAAACTATTGCCAGAATACTGGTTTTAAACTGTATTTAGGCGACTAAATATCAATATCTAAAAAAATAAATATAACATAAAGTAGACAAGAAAAACTTGGAAATTCTACATATGAGACTGAAAATAGTGTATAACAAACACCACTCATTTCCATGTCTGATTTTTAATATACTGGAATTTAGGAAAGAATTTTAGAACATCCACAGGAGGAAAATATATATAAAAGATCGTAAAGCCCAGAGTTAAGTTAAGACTTCACAGCATCTACTGAACCTTACTAAAAATTAATAATAATGTGATATTATTCACATTCCCTGAGTATTTTAGCTTCACACGATATGTTAAATATTTACAGTTATTGTCATTTTTTCTTTGTCTTTCATATATAGAATATACAGAATAATGGATGGAATCCTTAGGTTGCTTTGGAGAATAAGATACGCTGGTGTATAAATCTCCACACAGAACACGTGGAGTGAGGTACACTAACACTATCAAGGCAAAGTAATTTGAAAAGATAGTATTTATTGTGCCCAGTTTACAGCCCAATGAACATAGAGGTGTTATGATTTTGCAGAACAGTTGGTTACACAATAAATGAACAGTTGAATTAGGAAAAATATTTTTTCTTGTGATTTTTCTTCCTGAGTGCAAGGATCTGGGTAAGTCTGAAGTTTGTCTAGTGACAATTCATGTAAGTTTAGCTCAGAGAAGATGTCACAGTTTTCATAGAAGAAGGGCAAGAATGAAAAAGATGAAAGATCTTTTTGTAAAAAGATCTTCAAGAGCTCTTTTCTTTTAAACTGTGTCAAGAACAGCAGTAGTGATGGTGCTCCTGCCCATTAGGCACAATAAGGTCAGGTTTTCAAGTTCAGGACAGTCAGATGTAACCCTTAGTAACAGCTGCAATGTAGTAGGAGTTACAGGTACGTCCAACAGTAGTGGCAATTAATAAGAAAACTGATAAGGTAGCAGGAGTTTTAACTCCATGCCGTCACACACAGGCACAGAAGAGGCTCATCTTTGTATCTTTCTCAAACAACAAGTCTCAGTCCCCCAAACTAGGATCCTAAACTTGTTCTTTTCCCTGGTCTCACCTTTCTACTGTACCACCACCTCAGCCTGCCCTTCTAACTGCAAGCCTTCTCCCAGTTCCTCAGCTTCATGTTTCATGTTTCCAGCAATACTGATTTTGATGGGATGCATGGGCAGGGTAGGGAATAGAGAATTCAATTCCCCACACTTCAGAGAACTTCCTCAAGAAGTTAGACACCTATTTTCTTTCCTTGTTCAAGATCATGCTTCGCTTCTTACCAAATGCCAAAAAAACTTCAGCTATGCATTAACCTGGTGGGATGCAGAGGGGCACATGTTCCCTGTCGATCTGATCCCATAACATTGTGCCAGAAATCATTCAAGACCTATTGAGAAAGAAAAGACAGAAAAGAGCATGATTTCTTAGTCTAGCACTGAAGGCACTCAGCCATGAAGGATCAGTTGAAACTGTAGTTTCTACTCACAGGGTTGCATTTTACTCAAAGACTGAATAATTTAAATATAGATAGAGTTTTAGAAACAAGGACCAGAACTTCTTTCTCAGAGAGAAGGCAGTGAAAAAGTCACACTTTACCTCTGTCTCTGTATACTCTGTAACAGCAGATTTGTCCTTGCACAGCAGCATAGCTTGGGGAACATCAGTACAGTCTATATATTGATGATAGGGTGCTTTTGAGAGATACGTGGGCTGGATCCCTGTTAGGTTTTTGATTGAACTGAACTCCTACTCCTAGACAAATTCTCTAAGGTATTACATAAAAGATAAATGGTGGCACTATAACACCCTTTTAGAAAAAATTAGCAACCACAGCTGCATTTTATAATAGGCCAGAATGTGTTCAACAACCTCACAGCTCACCAGGCTGGGCTTCTCAAGATGCTTCAGCAGAAGAATGCCAAATTTTCAAACTCATGCCAGGCCTATATAGGAAACATAGATTGACTTTTCCAGTACTTATGCATAGGCAAAACTCAAGACATTAAGAGAAATTTGAAGTTTCATCTTACATACTTTTGAACGGGGTCTACTAAATTCCATTTAATTCCTGGTTTACATGAGTAAAGAACAGATGTTCAAAGGCATTTAGGAGTCTAATACCTCTTTGGCAGTCTGATTTCCCTTTGATTTCAATTGGAATTGTGTGTATAAACAGGGATAGAGCACACAAAAATGTTTGTGGATTTGATCCTTTTGTCTTTTGTAGCATGATTTTTAAAGTGTAAATAACAATGTTTCTTTGTAATAAACTACTGAACTTTGAAAAGTTTCAAGTTTAAATTCCTTCACTGATACAGGATCTGATGTTTTCAGATTGCAGTGGAAAGGATGTTTTAATAGCTGCCAGCTTTATTTATTCAGTCCTGGCTCTGAGAAGCAGCTGAATCTTTCTGCATGTTACTAGGAAGTTCAGCATTTGGAGACCTCACACCAAAGCCCAACAGTGCATTAACAAAATAAAGTTTGGGGAGGAACGTGTTTTACCTAGCCCAAAAGACTGAACACTACTGAAGCTGTCGGATCTTGTCTCCCAAATGACTTTCTGTAGTGTAACTCACTCTCCTTTCTGGGCATACCTCTGCCTTTTTTGTAATAACCAGCTACTTCAAATGGCTATCAGTGTTTTGCCACAGCCTGCAGTCCTGAGGAGGTATTGAAAGCAACCCAACGCTTTCTCCCTTCAGCACCTTGGTTGTGCAGCTCAGACAAGACTGAAACTGCTATTTGGCAATGAGTTAGAGATATGATTCAGAACAAAACGAGAAACAGATGAGTAAGTGTACGCCCATTTTTCATAGCCCCTTTTCTGAGAACCACACTTTCAAGCATCAAGTGAGTGAAATCACATAAAGGTGTTTTGCTTTTTACTCAAAAGGTCAAGTATTCTAATATGGATTTGTCTTTGGAATTAATTTAGTGCAACACGTGCTCTTTTCCCCTCCTCTTTTTCCAGCACTCCGGTTCCTGAAATATATATGATGATGCACGCAGCACAAATAACCGGTTACCATAGGAACAACAGTAAGAGTGATCCCAAAGCAGGATTGGGTTTTTTTCAGGATTTTTTTTTTTTAATACCATACTTTGCACTTACATAAAGCTCCTAGCCTTCTTTCATTTTCAAATCATTCTGGAAAAATGCTGTCATTTATCATGATTTGATTATAAATCTATCAAAATTTTCAGTGTTTTTGCACTAGCCTTCTGGCCTTGTGTAATTTTTACTACTAGAAAGATGAATACTAAAAAAATTTTCAGGAAATGAATTTGGTATCCATGACATCATTGTAAATGACAGCCTTATGATAAGCATTGCTGCTTTACACATTGCCATGATGGTATTACTGACCTAAGCAAAGTGCTTGTTATATTTTTGTCTTCTTTTTCCCCATCCTAATTTGCTCTCTTACCACATCCTGACATGCAAGTGTAAGAAAACACAAATATATGTAACTATGGATAAAGCAAAATGGCACTTACATTTTGATTTTTCTAAATGTAAATGTTATTATCTAGGTCTGCATATGCCTTTTTCATCAGAGCTACAAACTGCATTTCAGACATGCACTAACACTGCCACAACCTTATGCATAGGTTTATAGGCAAGTAATCAAGGATAAGTCTACCTTGGAGATGCTCCTTCCCTCAGTGTTCCCAGGGAACTGGAGGGAGACCTGTTTTCCAACATTTAAATTGCTTCTGTATTGGTGAGGACATTGTGAGAATGAGCTGCTCCACCTGGCAAATGGTGACATGAGCCTGTTCTGAAGTGCATGGTCATTTCTGGGCTGTTCTTAGCTCTTAGTCATTTCACATTTTAGACAGTAAAGCTACAATCTACATTGGTGTGGCTGTCACAAAAGTTCTATATAAAATTGACTTAAAGGTTTGGATCTTTAATCTATCATTAACTTAACCTCCATTTTGGGTAGCACAAATGAGTAGGAGAAACATAGGGTAATGCTGCATAGGGCTTCCTTGGAGAGCAAGAATTTCAGTGAAAAACAAATAAAAGCTTCTTTCTTTTGGTCATGCAGATTACAGTGCACATCTTAAAAAAAATTAAAAAGGAATTAGGAGAAGCTGTAAAATAGCCATTGATAGAGATTGTGAACTAGATGTGATTGGAGAGATCTGCCTGCATTGCTGTATTTGAATAGTCAGTTCTATGTATGTCCCATGTCTTACATCAGTGCTGGGATGTTAGGGTACATCCACACTGCAGCCACAGGAGATTATACTGAGTTTTAAGTTATGAGACTGTTGTTAGCAGTAGATCTGACTAGCTTATCATGAGCTGTACACTACAGTGCAGTCACCAAAATACCTGAAGCACTGAGCTACAAGTTTTGACAAGTTGCAATTTTCTGACCAAAACCACATTTTAGGGAAAACTCCTACATCCAATTTATTCCAAAACTCTGTTCTCCTGCCTAGCAAAAATTAGAAATACTATTCAGCCTACGTAGTTTAAGCAGATAGTTACTGTTACAAACTTCCACCTTGCAGAACTGAAGGTTTTTCACAGTCAGTAGAGCTGTATCACTTTATATCAGCTGAGAAAATAAGTTATAATAGAGGAGGTCTCTGTTCCATAGCTTGGCCTTTCTGAAGCGATACCTCATGTAATTGTAAGTAACTGTGAAGTTTACTGAGGTTTTCCCATACATTGAAAGAGCTACAGTAAGTTTCTAGTTACAGCAGGCTTTTAGTGTTTTTATTCCATGCAAACTATTTAATTTAGTTGCAAAGCAGATTCACATCATCTTTTCTTTTCCAATTGATGTACAAAATTTAATTATAGTAAACATTTGGAACTAATTAGATGGTAGCTTTAGAGGACTTGATGTAATTTATTAGATTTGGATATTTAACTGCAATGAAGTTAGTGGGTAACCATGTTTAGGGGTATAAATTCTATAAAACAGTAATTAATTTGCTGCTTCATTTATCTATGTGTTTGGATACCTAAAAATGTAAGGTGTGGTATATATTTGATTAGGCAATGAAGAGGAACAAAGTTTTTTCATGTAAGAGAGAACAGAGCTTTTGCCAAGCAGTCAAAACACTATGACCTTCTGAAGAAAAAAAAAAACCCACAGATGGTCTTTCCATTCTTCCTTTAGGACTTAATGTGCTCTCTCATTCCTTAGTGGATGTGTCTCATGCCACAAAGGTAGCATATAGCATGCTTTTTTATTGTTTAGGTGGTGGTGGTTGAAGGCTATAAGGTTACTGTCGCTACCTCACGTCATCAAGTCTACTTCTGTTTCTACCTCCATCAGCATATCTGCACATGTAGTTCTCCTAACCCAGCCTGTCAAAACGATGCAGGCAAGGAAAGCATTTAAGCTACCATTTCAGGAACAACCTAGGGACAGCTGTGCCTAAGTAGCAACCTCCAGCAGGAGGAGGTGAAATGACAAGCAGTGAGGTTGTGCAGAGCTGAAGCCCTGTGTGCAGAGTGGTAAGACGATGGAGAACTGCAAGATGTCATCAGCATTTGAAGTAGTATCCTGGTTAACCCTGCTTAAAAATTATGTCAGTGAAGTATATTAAAAATATTAAGTAGGTTAGCTTCTGTTTACTGCAGCAGCACTGTTTCTGCTATCCCCTGGTAACACTGAATCACTTAGATGAATAATAGGAAAAATGTAAATAGGACATAGAACCATAGAATCATAGAATCGTTAAGGTTGGAAAAGACCCTTAAGATCATCAAGTCCAACCGTTAACCTATAATCTATCACTGCCAAGTCCACCACTAAACCATGTCCTCAAGCACCACGTCTACCCGTCTGGTAAATACCTCAAGGGATGGAGACTCAACCACTTCCCTGGGCAGCCTGTTCCAGTGCCTGACTACCCTTTCAGTGAAGAAGTTTTGCCTAATATCCAACCTAAACTTCCCCTGGTGCAGCTTGAGGCCGTTTCTTCTCGTCCTATCACTTGTTACTAGGGAGAAGAGACTGACCCCCACCTCGCTACAGCCTCCTTTCAGGTAGTTGTAGAGAGCAATAAGGTCACCCCTCAGCCTCCTCTTCTCCAGACTAAACAACCCCAGCTCCCTCAGCCATTCCTCCTAAGACTTGTGCTCTAGACCCTTCATCAACTTCGTTGCCCTTCTCTGGACATGCTCCAGCACCTTGATGTCCTTCTTGTAGTAAGCAGCCCAAAACTGAACACAGTACTCGAGGTGTGGCCTCGCCAGTGCCGAGTACAGGGGCACTATCACCTCCCTGGTCCTGCTGGCCACACTATTCCTGATACAAGCCAGGATGCCATTGGCCTTCCTGGCCACCTGGGCACACTGCTGGCTCATGTTCAGGCGGCTGTCAACCAACACCCCCAGGTCCTTTTCTGCCAGGCAGCTCTCCAGCCACTCCTCCCCAAGCCTGTAGCGTTGCTTGGGGTTGTTGTGACCCAAGTGCAGGACCCGGCACTTAGCCTTGTTGAATCTCACGCAGTTGGCCCTGGCCCAATGATCCAGCCTGTCCAGGTCCCTCTACAGGGCCTTCCTACCCTCCAGCAGATCGACACTTCCACCCAACTTGGTGTCATCTGCAAACTTACTGAGGGTGCACTCAATCCCCTCATCCAGATCATCAATGAAGGTATGGAACACGACCGGCCCCAACACTGCGCCCTGGGGAACACCACTTGTGACTGGCCACCAACTGGATTTGACTCCATTTACCACCACTCTCTGGGCTCAGCCAGTTTTTAACCCAGCACAGAGTGCACCCATCCAAGCCATGAGCAGCCAGCTTCTCCAGGAGAATGCTGTGGGAGACAGTGTCAAAGGCCTTACTAAAGTCCAGGTAGACAACATCCACAGCCTTCCCCTCATCCACTAAGCAGGTCACCTTGTCATAGAAGGAGACCAGGTTAGTGAAGCAGGACCTCCCTTTCATAAACCCATGTTGGCTGGGCCTGATCCTCCAGTTGTCCCACACATGCCATGTAATGGCACTTGAGATGATCTGCTCCATGACCTTTCCCAGCACCAAGGTCAAGCTGACAGGCCTGTAGTTCCCTGGATCCTCCTTTTGACCCTTCTTGTAGAAGGGTATCACATTTGCTAACTTCCAGTCATCTGGGACCTCCCCGGTTGACCAGGACTGCTGATAAATGATGGAGAGTGGCTTGGCAAGCTCCTCTGCCAGCTCCCTCAGTATCCTCGGGTGGATCTCGTCTGGCCCCATGGACTTGTGAGCATTTTTTTATTATTATTTTTATTCAGACAATTAATATTTTCTTTTATTTAAGAAAATAAGAGAAATTCCCCCCTGGAGTCCCGAGGCAAGCTGGGGCAGCGCCCACACCGGGCACAATGCTGGTGTAGGCACTCACAGTGAAGGGATGGGGCATGGACAGAAGTTTGTTGCCAGAATGCCTGCCAGCCCCCCCAGAACAGCAGCGAGATCTGCCCCCATGCAGGGTCTGAGCCCAGGGTCTGCTAGGTGACATAAACACCCTGAGCAGGAGGAGAGGTCCAGAGGCAGGGGGAGGCTCCTGATGTGTCCTTGTGCCATGCAAAGCCGGCAAGGGGACGCTGTGCATGACTGATGGTGAGGAGGGGCGGACTCCCAGCTGGAGAAGGGCTGGAGGGCCCAGGCAGGCATGCAGAGAAGCGCCCTGAAGGTTTGGTCCTCACCAGAGCCCCAGCTCCCATCTTCTGTCCTGCTGAGTCTCCCAGGGCACCCTGTCCTCGCCCAAACACCTGTCCAGCCTCAAGGGATGAGATGACGTTCTGGAGAACTCACAGCCCTTTTGTGTGAGTTATGTTGTCAAAGATGTGCTAATTTTGGAGATGAGCAGAAATTTTCCACAAAATACTGCTTTTGTTGGAAAATGAAAATTACTACTGCTGATACATTTTTCAGAAAACAAACGACTTTTTGAATTTTTGAAGTAAAATATTTAATTAAAAAAAAGTTTTTGCTGTGACAAAATAAATATTTAATTGTAGAAATTTGAAATTCTTTTTCATTTCAAAATGAAACTGTTATAATAAAATGTAAACCTCATGAAATTCAACAAGGCCAAGTGCAAGGTCGTGCACATGGGTCAGGGCAACCCCAAGTATCAATATAGGCTGGGTCATGAGTGGATTGAGAGCATCTCAGCGGAGAAGGACTTGGGTGCACTGGTGGGTGAAAAACTGAATATGAGCCAGCAATGTGTGCTCGCAGCCCAGAAAGCCAATTGCATCCTGGGCTGCATCAAAAGAAGCATGGCCAGCAGGTGGAGCAAGGTGATTCTGCCCCTCTACTCCCCTCTGGTGAGACCCCACCTGGAGTACTGTATACAGCTGTGGGACCCCCAGCATAAGAAAGATATGGACCTGCTCGAGTGGTTCCAGGGGAGGCCTATGAAGATGATCAGAGGGATGGAACACCTCTCCAATGAGGACAGACTGAGAGAGTTGGGGTTGTTTACCTTAGAGAAGAGAAGGCTCCAGGGAGACCTTGTAGCAGCTTTCCAGTACCTGAAGGGAGCCTACAAGAAAGCTGGGGAGGGACTCTTTGTCAGGGAGTGCAGTGATAGGACGAGCGGTAATGGTTTTAAACTGAAAGAGGGTAGATTTAGATTAGATCTTAGGAAGAAATTCTTTACTGTGAGGGTGGTGAGACACTGGAACAAGTTGCCGAGAGAAGTTATGGATACCCCCTCCCTGGAAGTGTTCAAAGCCAGGTTGGATGGGGCTTTGAGCAACCTGGTCTAGTTAAAGGTGTCTCTGCCCATGGCAGAGCGGTTGGAACTAGAGGATCTTTAAGGTCCCTTCCAACCCACACCATTCTATGATTCTACGATTCTCTTTTACATGGATTTCCCTACCTGTCCTCCTTCCCATCTTCAGTATACTCTAAGTTCTTTGCACTTAGGTAAAGAACAACTTGTATTTGATTTTAGTATTATGGCATCTGTAGCACATGACTTGATTTAGTGGAAGACGAAATACATCTCCAGGTGGCATGCATGAATCCAAAGAATGAGCCACTGGAATGTCATTCTTGATCTTCAGTAGTCACAGACTGCATTTCTGTCCCTCTGATCAGAACCTGTTTGGAAGAAAAAGGCAAGGAAATCTTCTCTTATCCTTCTGCTGGAATCACACCTGTTCAAAGACATTGAGTGACTATAGTCTTGGTAAGCTGTCAACGGAGAAATGCATTGTTATATTTTCACTTCTGCTTTGAACTTCTGATTGGCCAAATGCTCTGTCAAATGCCTAGATGACTATATACGTCTTACCCATCTTACTTTTTGGATGAATAAATTATTAGTACTGCACGGATAATTAGGGTGTTCAGCATTAACCAATGAACACGAAAGAAGAGAAATTTAGAAGCAAAATGTAGGGCCTTTGTGTTCCTCTTTAATGAGGAACAGGGGATAAAGAATTATTTTGTGTGTGACACAAATACCATTCTGCTTTTTGAGTTCACAAATAGAAGGGAAATACTCTAAATTTGAGGGATAGCACTGTATTGAATCAGTCTATGTGGTTTATAGGAATATGGTGTTCTGTAAAGGGGAAATGAATGACATTACAAAAAAATGTTAAATAAAAGATAATTATTTTATGTATTTTCAACAGAGCCAGGTATGTATTTTTAGCAGAGTCCACAATAGCTGCTAAAGACTTGTTCCTATACAAAAATTCTACAATGTGTCATAATACTTCTTGAGTCAAAACCTAAGAATAGACAATTTCTCACATTTTCTTTAAATATATCTTTTGCTTTTGTACAGAGTGTTAGAACATTTCTTGTAGTTATCTCATATCTTAAGGATTAATAAGAAAGGGATATTTTATGAGGTACCACATTTCATTTGGACTTCCAAAACTGTTCACTGAGATACACAGAATAGTGTTTTTTTTCCTAGCATTTGGCACACAAAATATTTTTAGAATGCTTGTGGGGAGGGGAATAGAATGGAAGTTATTTATCTGTTAGAAACACTGATTGCATTTCTTAGTTTCTAACAATATAATATGAATAAAATGTTTGGAATTCTCCTTCAGACTTTATTAATACCTCCGCTTGGAAAGATTTGCTGTCATCCAAAAGAGGTATGTACTTGCATAATATTTGCATATTAAATTTAAAAAATATATAAATGTATAATGCACTAAAGATTAATTTAAACACTCAAAAAACGCAAGAAGATTTGGAGTTGGACTGAGTCTTTTCTTTTTGCATCAAGTTCTTGAATAGACTAAATATATCATTGAATAGACGAAATAAATCATGAAATAGATTGTGATGCAGTCTTTCCTCCACAGAATTTCTGATTGCATCTTGTACTTTAAATATGGCATGTGTCTGGATTTTTATTCAGCCTTCTGTCTTTGGAAAGCTTCAAGAGTATTTTAAAACATACATGCTAAATACCCCACTGAGATAATGAGATTAATCATGGTGGTAAACAGAAAATTCTGTTTCTTGGTCAAAGACATGAATGGTAACAATTATATGTTACGTTGCCTTGCGTACTACATTGCTTTCACAAGCGGAGGTAATTGTATGACTTTATGAAGAAAAATTACACAGTAGATAATCAACATGTACTGCAGTTCTCATGGAGACAACCTTGTTGTCCAATGTACATTTTTTTGGTTTCATATTAAAAATAGCAGTGCAGATTTTATGCACATTTAGTAAGTTGTTACTCATTTGGAAAAATCTGCTCTTGACTGGGGCTACACAGACAAAACCAATGATTAAATAGGCAAGAATGTGGGAAGTCAGGAATGATGAGCAATAAATTGTGGTTTTTGTTGACAAGTTATGCTCAGCATAGCTACATGTATGAGAATTCCTGAGCTCAGATCTTGCTGTCTTCCTCAGAAAGTCTGGCAGCTGTTATGAATGGATTTGCAATTTTGGCCAAAAATTTCCCTAAGAGACCAATTTTCTTCTGATTCACAGGAGCAACATTTAAAATATTTTCAAATGGAAGTCTCAAAATATTACATTCCAGCAAATGTCAAAATGTTGTATTTCAACATTTTCACTCTCAAAATTGAAATATTGAAGTAGGATTTGGAGGAATTTTTCTTCCTTTTTCTTTTATTTGAATGTCACAAAAGATTCCAAGATTTTGACTCTTCAGTTGATATCTAGAAATTAAAGGCTGAAATCGTAGCTAGAGTTCCTTAATTTCAACTACAGCTATCTGCAAATGAGATTTTAGGTGTTGTTTTACACTGATAGAGTCAAATAATGGAAGTTAACAGGGAGAGCTAATTAAAGAGATACAGGGCTGCATGTTTGAGTACACTTTTCAGTTTTTAAGAGGACTGAAATCGGAACTGTTGCATATCAGCAGGTAGGACATGTTATTGGAATATAAAAATTAATTCAGAATCTAAGTTTCCATCCTTAAAATATGTTCTTTGTAGCTCAGCTAGGCTACAAAAAAAAACCTCTTCAAAATTGATAACATACGTCCACAGTACAAACCAAATGAAAAGTGTGGGGGTTTTTGGTTTTGGTGTTTGTTTTTTTTTTTAATCTCAAGATTTTAAAAACCAGACTCATAACTTTAAGGGATTGACTCATGATTTCTGAATGCTTTGAGTCAGATATTATCAGAATTTCTAGACAGATAGTTGGCTCAATAATGCTATTGAATAAAAGGTTGAGTAAAAACCCTCTACTTTTCATTTTCTTGTATTGTAGTATGCCTGGGTAAAGAAAGGTCGATTTACTATCTTGCTTACTTACTGATATACAAGCTATAGAGAAGTGGACTGAGAAACCAGGATAGCAGCAATTTATGCATTGGTAATTTATATATGGTTTTGGTTTACATAATTCTTTCTTTATTCAATAAAAAAATGCATAGTTGCCATGGAAACTCCTACAACATAGGATTTGGATTACCGTGATGAGGCAGGGCATTTTTATAAACAAATAAACACAGAAAATACATAAATCAAATGCTAATCAGCATCATGCATATTCTTAAGACAAAAGAGGTTGAGTTTCCCATTCTTGCTGAAGGTGCAGAGGATTCAGACCACAGGCTCTATCTCTGCACTGGCATCCTCAAATATAATATTCAAAGGTATATTGAAGTTATGTTATTTCCCAGTCCCAGTGACTGCACTTCTGAATAACCGTGTTCAACAGTTTGTTTTTAAGCACAAACAAGACTATTGATTCTCTAGGCACTTACTAAGACTTACGGCCTCTTTATGAACCTGCAATATGAAAGGTACGACTCTCTAAGAAGGAGATACTGAAACCATTAGCACTTCATTAAATCTACAGGAGAGAAGAAATCTGTGTTAACTGTATGCATAGGACAGAAGGGACAAATGAGTTTTATTTCATCTGCTACTCTCATTTTCAGTTCTTTTTATATCTTGCTTGTCTATTTTTTCCTCTTTTTGAAAATTCTTGGCTTTTCATTCCAAATTAAAAATAATTGCAGTTGTCCCCCAACACGCACACACACCCCCATCTACTTCATAATCATGTCTATTAAAATCCATCTCTGTTGCTACGTGAATTCCGTATGCTTCTACTTTTTTCTGCTTCTTTGTGCTGATTAACTTGCACATCGCAAAATGGAAGTTTCAGAAAAAATGTTTGGTATTTAATAAGAATCCTGAGACCAGTTTAAATCTAATCAGTCCTGAACAATGTTGTAAGAGATGTTTTCCCTTTGACGTTTTACATAGGATCAGGACAAAAAAGAGCATTTCAGAGAGGTTCTCAGTCATAAATGATTTAAATTTGGATGCTTAGTTTGACTTTTCCATAAAAAGAGCAAAAAATTTAGCAGATGTCCGAAAATGCTATTTTATGAGGAAAAATGTGAAAAAGTTAAATATTTATATAATCTGTCCAGTGCCCCATGAACTGAAAACGTTATGTGGACAAACCAACACACACACATTCACAGTTCAAAATTCTCCTTCTTACTTCCTGCCAAATAAAAATCATTTAATTCTGAAGAAAATATATATAAAAATCATTTTCATACAATGCAATTGGCTTTCTGGGCTGCAAGCGCACATTGCTGGCTCATATTCAGTTTTTCATCCACCAATACACCCTTCTCTGCTGGGCTGCTCTCAATCCACTCATTGCCCAACCTGTATCCATGTTTGGGATTGCCCCAACCCAGGTGCAGAACTTTATACTTGGCCATATTGAACTTCATGAGGTTCACAATGGCCCACTGCTCCAGCCTGTCAAGGTTCCTCTGGATGACATCCCTACGATCCAGCGTGTCAACCGCACCACACAGCTTGGTGTCATCTGTAAACTTGCTGAGGGTGAACTCAATCCCACTGTCCATGTCACCGACAAAGCTGTTAAATAATACTGATCCCAACACAGACCCCTGAGGGACACTACTTGTCACTGGTCACCACTTGGACATCAAGCCGTTGACCGCAACTCTTTGAGTGCAACCATCAAGCCAATTCCTTATCCACCAAGTGGTCCACCCATCAAATCCATGTCTCTCAAATTTAGACACAAGGATGTCGTACATGACAGTGTCAAATGCTTTGAACAAGTCCAGATAGATGATACCTGTTGCTCTTCCCTTAACCACCAATGCTGTAACCACTTTTCTTCAGCAGGAAATAGATTTAGATTCAGGACAGACTTTGGTTCTATATTAATTACTGAGCACACACATGCAGAAAAAATATTCTTTGTTTGGGACCAATTAAAACATCTGAACTAGCAGTAAAATGCCTTTGAGTCACCAAAGCCATTCAGTTCCAAGTTTTCTCCTGTATAACCTAATGAATATCTCTTATTAAATATTTTCCCATTTACTTTCAATAGTGTTGAAACTGCAACATTGCTGACTTGATTTACTCTCTTGGATAAACTGGGGGAAACAGCCTAGTTTACCGAAAAAAAGAGGAGATTTCTGGTGATTACAGAATGACTTTTAGTAAGAGGAAGGGTGCATGGTTTGAAGAGATTATATTTAAAGTATTCAACATGCTCTCAATAAGAGCAAACAACTGATTTTTTTCTATGTTTACTTTTGTTTTTCACCTTGGAAAGAATGGGGAACCTGAATATATGAATACCATCTGGGACTAAAGCATTCAAATAACTCAGTGTTAAGAAACAATTTGTATTTTTTCCATGTGTTCACTGATTAGATTAAAGTCAATCTTTCTATTATATGAATGGTTCCCTAGATGATAGTCCTGTAAGTCTCAATTTTATTGACAATGTCTGTTCATCTTGATAACAACTCCATAGCTCAAACCTGGGGGATTAATAATAACAGACATTTCAAGTACTGACTACTCTTATCAGTATTTGTAGTAGCAACTTCTATTTTTCTTTTCTTTTTTCTTTTTAAGCTGTAACCAGCCTCAAAGTTGTTTGTGCAAACTCCAATCCAGCAACGATTTCATTAATATGACTGAGTAGATTGAGGTGTGCAGAAGCTCAGAATGACCTTTATGTGCAGTTCTACGAATATTTTCAGAATGCTTTCAAAACATCTTAGAGGTGATATGCATTGGCAAAACTTCAGCTCTGTTTTGTTTTTCCTTTTGTTTTTCCTTTTGTTTTTCTTTTTGTTTTGTTTTTCATTTTGTGAAAAGCAGATAGAAAGAAATGAAAGTACAGTAAAATTTAAATGAAGTAGCATATTCTTATATTACCATATTTCAAAAAACAGCAACAAAATAATCAGAACCTAACTTTCCATATTTTAATAGTGGGTCCTTACCTCAGGGAAGCCGCAGAGAAAACCTTTTCTACTTTAAAGTAGAAACTTCTTTTTCAGGCTGAACAATGATGATTTGTGTCTATTTAGAATTGACTTACAGACTCCTTAATGTCTCACTGAGCACATCCAGCTTTTTTCTTTTGTTCTCAAAAACAGAATGCACTTTGGGTGTGCTTTCTAGACAGGTTTTATACTTTGTAGATCAGTGTTACTTCAAACTGAAGCTGTTGTTTTGCTAATATGAGATACCAGTTACCCTCTTTCATAACACAGGTACAGTAAGGGCTTGATTTTCCACTAGTGTGACCAATGGTATTTTTATTAATGATTTTAGAGTGAGTAGAATCAAGACCATTGGCTGAACATTTAAAAGTAGCACCCAAGGAAAGTCTTTTAAAGGTATTTATACAATTTATCTTACGAAAATTGAAGTTAGGCACCTAATCACTCTTGCTAACCCCAGCAGGTCTTTTTCCCCTTGTTTAGGAGTCCAAATAACTTTGCAAACATCAAACGCTAGTGGCTTCAGGTATGTTAATGCTTGAAATGATTATTTGATTTATTCTTATATACTGGTTGCAATAAGTTACTCTACTGTGAGATGTCGCTAGCTCCACTTCCCAAAAGAATACATAAACTTGTGGCAAAAAGTAGTCATATGCTGTGCATCATGCACTTGTGAATACTAGAAACAGATCTGCGTTTGAAGGGTATGGATATTTTGGACAGCAACCCTGCCTTATGCAAGAATTTGAGTTCAAGGATGACTTTACAAGACCCTGAAGTCATGGAGTTGACTGGAATTTTTCTGAGTCCCCCATCAGATCTAGGGGAAATCTCTGTACCTTTGTGTGCTGGATATAAATTGGCATTTCTTGTATTCTTTATGTGCTTTGTCATGGCCAGGGCTGTATCTTATGCAATAGTCCAGTGGTTCTAGTTAGGCCTTTAAGCAGTGCCGTAATATAAAATACAATGAATGTAACATAATAAATACTCATATTGAAAAAATGCTTAGATATAAAAAGTATAAAAAAGACTTCGCTGCAGTTCATACTTTTACTTTTAGCTAAATGCATTATTTTCTTTTAAAAAGAAAAAGTACCCAAGGAACACTTGTAAGTGTTCTGTCAGGTCAGATTGAAATTTATGACTGGTTAGATTTGCCTTTCAAGATTTCATCCTAACTATTATGGTAAGAAGTACAGATCACAAATCATTTAATTTTATCTGTTTTATTTGCATACAGAGTCTGGACCTTAAGCATGCTATCTTAATGTATTCCTTTGAGACACATTAATCAATGCAAAATTAAAGATAATTATGGTAATTAAATCTTCTCAAAGTAAAAGGTGACTGTAGTAGTACTTAGCTCTAGCACAAGCAAAAAAATAAAGAGGGAACTTACTAGCACCTTCTTCATTAGTTTGGTATTAATACAGTTCCTTCCTAATGCCTCTGCTGAAATCTGCATTTTAAATGAAAGGCAGAATTTGCCTTTCATTGCCTGATGTGTGACATTAGAGCTAAATGAGATAGATGGTTGTATCTGCACTGTCACTGTTGGTCTCTCTCTTTTACATGGCTCTTATTCAATTTATTCAACTCTCACTCCATAAAACATTAAATAGCTACATTGTGAGGCTTCATGTGTGGTGTTCTTCAGTTTAATCTTTAAGTAGTTTTAGCTGAATTAGGCATTAAGGAGATGGTCTTGTACTGATGATGTTGTGCTCTGGTCTTGTTATTGCAGTGACCAGGCTCTCAGCAGTCCTCATTGCAGCCCCTCCCGGATGTCAGTTCTGTGTCATAAATTTGTAGTTACAAAAAAAACTCCATTTAACTTTTCTTTGAGCAGATCTGGCTCTGCTGCTCTCTCCTGCTCCAATACTGAGAGAAACACTAATAAATCTACACTTTAGCACTCACTAAAACAGAGATCAATTTGGTAAGCACCAACATGGAAACAAATAGGCCCTTTATAGCTATTAATAAAGAAGGATAATTGCTGGCATTAGTCACGACATTTAATTTCACCAAAGTAGTAGCTGGACAGTTTGCTTTCCTCAAGGTGATGATTTTCTGTGAGGCATTTTCAAGCGCTATGGCTCATGTTTTATAAATAGGCAAACTTTGCTTTCAAATTATAAACAAATAAATAAATAAATACACCACCCCCACCCCACCCCCCCAACAATCCCCCTCTCCTTCCTCAACAACATATTGAAAACACTTCTGGTTTAAAACACATAATAAAAGATTGGAAGATAACAACGTCTAACAATTTGAAAGATGCACCACAATACTAGTCTGTGACTCTGAATAAATGTGCTTTTCTTCCTCTGAGAAACATTTTTTTTCTTCAAACAATATTTTGTTAATCTGCTCAGAACATAGTGATAATTGCTGGAGAGCATAAAAATGAAAGCAGGAGAATCTAACGAGATAAATGAAAAACAGCTTGATGAATCAGTGGCCCATATTGTAGGTCAGGAAGATAGAAAGAAGTTTACCTTTATTCTCACTTAAGCTCACTGATGTCATTGCAAAGCTAACTGCTCCAGGCATTGCTCCATTTCCTTACCAAAGACATAATCCTTGTTTCCAATGACTGCAACACAAGGGAAGACCTGCTTGCTGTACTGCCAAACTATGTTATATCCAACTGATCATGTGGACTTAGGAAACTACAGGTATGACCAATACATAATGGGAGACCATCAAGGAATTTTTGGGTACTATACACACAAACCAAGGAATCATAGCCAAAAAAATGGTGATTACCATACCACCAAAATAGGAAGAATGGATGTGTTTTGGTCTTTTTTTGCTGCTGAGACTGAGTTGGTGGATTGGAATGAAAAAAAAAGAAAATAGGCTGACACTTCAAGAGGCATGAGGAAATTAAAAATACCACAACTTCTGCATGTATGATAAATTTTAAGAAACACTGGAAGCATCTAACTTGGCATTTCAGAGTGTCAGAGTTACGATATATATTCCAGAAAAGGCCTCCTCACATCCCTACTCCATAGCCTGGCTTCATATGAGTCCTAATATCCTCTCATCTTATCTTTGGCTTGGAATCATAAGGTTTATCTCTCTTTTTTCCAAAATTCTTCTGTATCAAATACCCTCACTGACAAAGAAACAAGTACTTCCATTATCTCTTCATCTTCCAAATCACAGATTCAAAGATATTGAAAATAAATGTATCATGTACTTCATTTATCTGAAAGAATTGCACAGAAATATAAGATCAGGTATGTCAAAAGGTTATAGCAGCATCTAGGCCAAGGTCTCAAAGGGTCATCAAGAAAAATGTACCTGTTGCAAACAACGATATTCTATTCTTAGAGCCTCTGACTTAAATTGTCTTCAATCTATCCTGTAAAGGAAACATATTTAATTTCAGGTTTTCCTACAACTATAATTATCAAAGGGACCTTAATTAGCATTTAATATTTGCTTTTGTTTTCAAAAAAATATGGTTCTACGTAGACTTTGTTGAAGACTGGTCAGAATTAAGCAGCACTTGCTTTGGTTTTTGAGATTTCTAGGGAAATAAAGGACAACATGGTCAATGTTGATTCAGACTATTCAGCTTACATAGACACTACTGTCAATTCAGTAGATATTGGCAGCTCAGAGCATTAAAGAAAAAGTTTGGACATTACAGATTTTTCTTTTGGCAAGAAATGCTATGGTACTACTAGCAAAATGACCATGTGTTTGAATTAATTATAATGGCCATCACTTAAACAGAAATCTGAAAGAGTATAAATTTGAACTACTTTGGTTTCTTGGACCACTGAATCCAGTCCCAAAGGGTTGATTTAGTATATATAAAAGTTACAAGGTTTCAGTAATTTTAAAAATGCAATGGTTTTTGTGGATAATTTATTAAAGCAGAAATCCAGACTGCTTTA
The DNA here is from genome assembly GCF_047370975.1 of Nipponia nippon. Classification (NCBI taxonomy): domain Eukaryota; kingdom Metazoa; phylum Chordata; class Aves; order Pelecaniformes; family Threskiornithidae; genus Nipponia; species Nipponia nippon. The sequence goes on along the minus strand of NW_028262336.1, from coordinate 43,141,369 downwards.
TGTGAAAATAACCCTGCTCCTCCAACAATAAAATATAAAGCTTAATTGGACTTTTTATAAATGCATGGGTTTGTTGGAATTCCTTACCTAAGCCATCAGAGAAGGAATGAGAAGTTGGGAGGCAATACAATGTATTTACATTAAAAATTCTCATGCTGTGTCACTTTTATATAGAAGAAGCTGCCTTTATGTCAGAGAGCACATGGTGCTCTATTTATGAATAAAACATTTCAATTACAAGAAAAAATGAGTCATAAGTCTTTACTAATTGTTTAACTTGAATAATATGTTATTCAAGATGGCCTGCAAAACCACAAGTACTTTGTGGAAAACCTATTCCATTTATTTACTGGTTAAAAATAAATTTATTGGTCTGAATAGTACCCATAGAGCTCTTTCAAATTTTATGTCTATGACCAGTTTTTCATAGTCATGTCATAGATGTTTACCTTATTATAGTAACTGGAAAGATTACATGCCATGAGAAAACCATTATCATCCCTTCTGTACTTTTGTGCAGTGTATATATATATATATAAGTCAGTGCTGGAGTCATAGTTTGTCATGATTTGGCTGGCATACACTCACATAATAGGAATGAAATAGATAAAGCTTTATGCCTCTCTCTTGTATTTGAATACTAGGAATTATCACAAGGAGTATTGCACTGTTATAGGGTACACTGTTCCAAATGTATTCATGAGATTGTTGTTGAATTACTCTGTAAGATGCCTACAGAAAAGTAAGCACAATTTATTTTTATTGTATCACTTGTTTTCAGCTCTGATAGAGGTAACAGATCTTCCACAATTCCCTAGGACAATGTAACATTCCTGTAAGAGCTTTAGCAATAAATTCCATAGAAAAAATGTACTGATGGTGGATTTTAACCAAAATCCCTGTTCAGGGTGTCTGAAGCAGTCGGTCCTACCTGGGAAATAAGCAAGCCCAGCTACTGACTTGGCTTACCCTGCAAAACAGTATGGGCTCTACTTAGTGGGGGAAAGTGGCTGTGCTGTTGTAGAGCAAAATTAAAGATTGTTGAGTGTGATGTGAAAATTAAGAGTTTAGTAAAAAGGAAACATGGTAGGCATTGTGATGTGTTTGAGGATTTTTTTTACTTTACCAGCAAGACCACTAGCTTTATCAACAGCTTTATATCTTCTACAGAAATAGTAATATAAATAGAATCTTAAATACTCTTGGAGCAGAGACATTGGTCTGTCTCAAGCTCTTTTCAGCTAGGTGCAACGCCTTAAACCTAAGACAACAATTAAAAAACTGAAGCATTACCAAGCAATGAAGAAAGTCCACATTAGATAAGCTTAAGCTAATACCAGAAGTTTTTAGTGAAGCTGTTGTTTCATGTTGAATCCTAGCTTTTCTCCACCTGGCTAGCTTTTGGTGTTTGGAGAATGACCAAAGTCTCTGCCACAGGAATGGTTGGGTGCCATTATATGTAGGCATTTGCTGCACTTCGGTCCTTCTCCTTTGCTTATTTTTAGCACTTCGGAGTGCGTTAGAAATACTGCGAAGCATATAACAGCAGCAAGATGAAAGTTCTGAACTCTTTCTTGAAAGTGATAAAGATTGTCTGTTGCAAAGGGCAAGCATGTATGGATCTACCGTTTCTGTTAGGGAAGGTTATAGCTATTGAATTGCTCGTTGCTTTCTGTTAGTGAATCCAGTAAAGACACTGTTTGCCAGCTTCTCCCATGGGGGGTGTCTCTATATTTTTAGGTCTCTTCCTTGTGCACAAAATTGTGTCTTACTCTGGACAGCCCATTAGCCTCCCTCTCTCTCACTTAAATACATGAAACTCACTTTTTACCTAGTATTCATTGCAGCTGGGCTGATATATTGGATACTTTATATTTATTTATTTATTTTAATATATTCCACATGAAAAAGGTCACCCCCTATGTAAAATACCTGGATGATATTTAAACAATATAGACCTGCTGTCAGATGTACCCTTTTGATCTCAGACATCCAGTGTTTCTGTTCCCTGAATTTTGTATTTGTACACAGGTACCTCCCCTGTAACAAATCATCCTGAGTGCCATTATGCAGTAAGTGCGGGACAACCGGGGGATCAGGCTCAGCCAGCATGGGTTTATGAAAGGGAGGTCCTGCTTCACTAACCTCATCTCCTTCTATGATAAGGTGACCTGCTTAGTGGATGAGGGGAAGGCTGTGGATGTTGTCTACCTGGACTTTAGTAAGGCCTTTGACACTGTCTCCCACAGTCTTCTCCTGGAGAAGCTGGCTGCTCATGGCTTGGATGGGTGCACTCTGTGCTGGGTTAAAAACTGTCTTGGACAGCCGAGCCCAGAGAGTGGTGGTAAATGGAGTCAAATCCAGTTGGCGGCCGGTCACAAGTGGTGTTCCCCAGGGCGCAGTGTTGGGGCCGGTCGTGTTCCATACCTTCATTGATGATCTGGATGAGGGGATTGAGTGCACCCTCAGTAAGTTTGCAGATGACACCAAGTTGGGTGGAAGTGTCGATCTGCTGGAGGGTAGGAAGGCCCTGTAGAGGGACCTGGACAGGCTGGATCGTTGGGCCAGGGCCAACTGCGTGAGATTCAACAAGGCTAAGTGCCGGGTCCTGCACTTGGGTCACAACAACCCCAAGCAACGCTACAGGCTTGGGGAGGAGTGGCTGGAGAGCTGCCTGGCAGAAAAGGACCTGGGGGTGTTGGTTGACAGCCGCCTGAACATGAGCCAGCAGTGTGCCCAGGTGGCCAGGAAGGCCAATGGCATCCTGGCTTGTATCAGGAATAGTGTGGCCAGCAGGACCAGGGAGGTGATAGTGCCCCTGTACTCGGCACTGGCGAGGCCACACCTCGAGTACTGTGTTCAGTTTTGGGCTGCTTACTACAAGAAGGACATCAAGGTGCTGGAGCATGTCCAGAGAAGGGCAACGAAGTTGATGAAGGGTCTAGAGCACAAGTCTTAGGAGGAATGGCTGAGGGAGCTGGGGTTGTTTAGTCTGGAGAAGAGGAGGCTGAGGGGTGACCTTATTGCTCTCTACAACTACCTGAAAGGAGGCTGTAGCGAGGTGGGGGTCAGTCTCTTCTCCCAAGGAACAAGTGATAGGACGAGAAGAAACGGCCTCAAGCTGCATCAGGGGAAGTTTAGGTTGGTTATTAGGCAAAACTTCTTCACCGAAAGGGTGGTCAAGCATTGGGACAGGCTACCCAGGGAAGTGGTTGAGTCTCCATCCCTTGAGGTATTTACCAGACGGGTAGACGTTGTGCTTGAGGACATGGTTTAATGGTGGACTTGGCAGTGATAGATTATAGGTTAACGGTTGGACTTGATGATCTTAAGGGTCTTTTCCAGCGTTATTGATTCTATGATTCTATGAAATCAGAATGATGCCAGAGCACCCCCAGACCCAGGATCCCAGAAGTACTTGTGATTCATAGTCTGGTCACGGACACTACTGTTGCAGGATGTGAGTACTGCCCCTGAGCCGCCTTGCAGCCAGGTGAGCACCAGCCTTCCCTCTGGCCTCCTGCTGCTGCCCTCTGCAAGGAAACCCATCTTGTGGACACGGGACAGGGACACAGCCCAAGGGTCTAGGGGACAGACAGCTGTGTCCTTTGTCTTTGAAACATCTAGCACAGGTTTGGGAATAGCTGTATCCCTATAGAAAGTATAACAAACAATTGTCTCGGAGATCATGTATTTCTAACGATGTTTTGGGATGTACCTTGAACAGCCTACTGTAATATTTTACTATGGAGCCAGACATAAAACATTAAGTATACTTCTTATACTTCAAAGATAACACAATACCTAAACCAGTCAAGAAAGGTGCAGTCATAATTCAAGCTACAATGACTAACATTCAGTCTTACTAACATAAATGCACAGAAAACAGAAACTTGTTTCAGGTAAACCTGCATTTTTACATTTTTTGAAGCTTTACTGATAAAGTAGGAAATGTCAATGTATAATGACTTCAATGTATAATAACTTCATCCAAAACACAACTGAATGTGCACTGTCTTGGATATTTTCACCACATTCCTCTTATCCAACAGATAAACAAGCAATATCCCCAGACAACGAAGATGGCTGTTTATAGTTTTCATATAAAGAATGAATTCTAATACTGAGTTATGAGCTACAGAGGGAGAAATTCAATCTTTGTAAGAAGGCAAAGTTATTTAACTTGATCCGCAGGTGGAGAAACAGTTGAACATATTGAGACAAATTAGACAAAGTCTGTTCTGAAATCTGCTATAAACCATTCACAGCTATTTTTCAAGCAAAAGGACTGAAAGAAAAACTGAAGTAGAATTAAAAGAAATGTTTTAAAGTAGTAGTAATAATATAAAAAATGGAAAAATAGTTTGAAGGAAACCATAAATGGCAGAAGTAAGTAAAACATTTAGCACATCTCTTTCAATAGGTGTAGGTATGAAATTAAAATAGTTGGATATTTGTTTTTTTCCCTTATTTAGTGTTTATAGCTGATTACCACATTTGAATTTTTATCATACATCAACACTAGCTGTAACTGGAAACATTTTAGTGGTAGAAATCCATCCTCCAGCAGTGCCTCTTTTTGTTTTATTCTCTTTCTTATAATTGTTTCTATTTTCTGCTTAAATTATATATATATATATAGATTATATAGATTGACCTCCCAAAAATTCAATATTTTAGCACTTCAAAGGTTCCTAAATTAAAGACTTATATAATTTAACCAATTGTTTGGCATCATCTTAGAATTTCAGCTCATAGTTCTTCATCGTGGAAGAAACTGTCCCTTTTTATACTCTTATATGATAAACAACTTTTTCCGGAACTAAAACTTTTCTAATGTCCTTCAGAAAAATATCTATTTATGGTTTCAATACTTTAAATTATGATTAAAATTCACACTATTTTATTTGTTATTTTTATAATTAACCAACACATTTCAAATCAAATATTAATCTGTCTTCCAACTTTTTTTTTTTCCTTAGTTGAAGTTTCACCAATCAAAAGTTAGTTATTCCTTTGCTTGATTAAAGTCTTGCCTATTGATGGATGTCCTGTCCCTCTGTACATGCCTAAAATTGTAATGAAATCTCCTTTTAACCTTATATTAAAATTATATCATTCTAATCCTGAATCATTATTGTAACTCTTCTCTGAACCCTCCACTGCACTTTAACATCTTTTAAAAGGGTATAAACAAAATGATATTTCAGTAGGCATGTCACTGAAATCACTTCTATATTCACATTCATTATTGCAGGCTGCAAAACGTAGTATGGGTGGAACCCCATACTTAGTTGCATCCAGAGATTTGTAACCACCTTTCAGTATCATTTTCCAAACTAATAAAAATAATGGATATGTTCTGCATCCCCTGTCTGTATCTGTAAGGCCCTGCATTTGGGTGAATTAAAGCTTACCCTTCAGTCAGTCAAATATTAGCAAGTCAAAAGAGAGCTGTATCCCTGGTCTATTCTTCGTCACTGTTGCTTTTATGTCTTGAAGATGCTGGGTGAAAGCAACACATATTCAAGTAAACATATTAGCATTTTTACAGGAAAAATCAAGACCT